>NW_023270852.1:4381617-4526591 GCF_011800145.1 Mirounga leonina
GAATGAATGAATGAATGAATGAATGAATGAATGAATGAATGAATGAACCATGAACTATAGCTATCGGAATCCCAACGGAAGATTGAACCCAGGAAAATATCTGGGCACCTAGAGAGAAGAGCAGGTCCTAAACAGAAACTGACCCGTGTGCGTTCCTGAGAATGGAGTGAGAGTGGTAGGGGACCCCAGCCCCTGGGCCTGGGACCTGAATGACGCTTTCATCCTCGTGTCCTGCTCGTGCATCTTCTCCAGCACACTCTTGGCCTTTGGCTGGGGATGCCGTTTCCCCAACAGGCCTTACTCGTGAAAATGGGCCCGGGGAATGTGTGATTCCACTGTTTTTTTGGTTTTTCGTCCCTCTGCAGCATCTGCACCCAGACTCCCGCATTCTACCCCAGGGTCCACAGCCATCACCTAGCCACTAGCTCGCTATTGGACTCTGGCCTGCCTCCAAATTCCACCGTGAGCCCTGCATCCTCCACAGCAGGTCTGCTGTTGTTCCCCTGTGCCCCAGCCTCCAAGCCGTCCCCACCAGGGGCCCTTTCCAGATGGCAGGACCCAGAGCACTGGACTCTAATCATGACCCACCCCCGCCGCCCCGGCCCAGCCCTCTGTCCCTGCCCAGGGCCAGCACGGCGTGGAATGTGGTTGTGACAGAGAAGCCGAGTCTGTTACCACCACGCCATCTCTGGCACGTCCAGGCAGGCCCGGGCAAGTCGCCAGGGGTTCTGTTGACATGAAGGACAGCCCCTAGGTTTCCCAGAAGAAACCGCGAGGAAGGCTTGGAACTGAGATGTGGCCCAGGGGGAGGCTTGAGCGGACTGGAAGGCCCTCACACCCTTAGTCGCCTGGGGTTCTGGAAGAGGCTTGGCTACTATGGGCTGAATTTATCCTGAGGAAGGATACCAAGACCCCACTTCTCCAAGGTATTTGGGGACAGCGGGAAGGCACAGGAAGAGCAAGTCATGTAAAGGAAATGAAAAACCATGAGAGGAAGCCCACCTTCTGGAAGTGAGGCCCGCCAGCCTGGAAGCAGCTCTGGGAGGGGACAGAGCCACTGGGAAGGGCTATTTCATTGCAGAGAAGAGGTGCCTAGATCTCATGTGCTGAATAAAAAGTGCTTGAAAACGAACCTTGTAGACTTGCGTTCCTTCCCCCTTGCTCGCGTGGCAGACACCATCCTTCCATCACAGGTTCACGGGCGAGCCGTGGGTGCTTGGGAGCCTGGCTGAGCGGGAAATGACGGTGACTTTGGCTGGGCGAGCGGAGGGCAGGGGAGCTGTTACAACTGACCGCCAGGAGATCTGGGGAGTCCTTCACACCATCAGGGCAGACAAGTCTCCTTGTGAGTGTCCTCTGTCTGCATCTCTGCCACACCACCCATGCCGGATCCTCACGTCCACACAGCTAGCCGACTCCCGATGTCCTTGCCTCCTTTCTTCCTGCCTTCGCTCAACAGACATGGGTTGAGCGTCTTCCTTGCCTTCGGGGCTGGGGAGACAGCAGTGAACACAACTGGTCAGTTCCAGCCTGGTGGAGCGTGCACTCTGAAGGCAGGGCCCAGACACATGGAGCACGTCAGGAGCCAGAAGCCCGCAGAGGGAGGGGAAGGGTGCTGCCCATCATGCGTGGGGGAGGGCATTGCAATTTTAAAGACGGGGCTCAGGGAAAGCCTTGCATTTGGCATCTTAATCAAGCTCCTCTGTATCCCAGGCATCGTGCTAACCACTGTGTAGGTAAATTCTATATAAAAGGCTGTGATTGCCACTCTTACAAAGCTTTCCATCTAGTCCTTCTCTGCACACCTTGAATCCTCACTACAGCTACCCTGCTGGTCTTCCCACCGGGCTTCAAACCTTTCCATGACAGCTCAGTGCCTGGAGGATCAAATCCTGGCTCCTGGGCAGCTTTCCAGCCTTCAGTCCCTGTCCCACCCATACTGCAGGTTGCTGTCGGCCAAACCGGGTAGCCTCCCGGTTCTCCCCTCGAACCAGGTAGCCACACCGCCAGCTTGCCCGGAATTGTCCTGGTGTATGTCGTCCTGCCATCAGTATTCATAGCGTGCCACTTTATGCTCAAAAGTGTCTCACTCCGGGCAATAAATGATACAGTCCCGCTATTTGTAACACATACCCAGTGCTTCAGCTCTACAAGATACTGCTCCTCGCAAACATGTCCTGCTTCTAGCGTCCGCACTTTGGGCACGCTCCCCCCTCAGTCTGGGTTACCTTCTCTGGCCACTGTCAGACGAACTTCTCCTTATCCCTAAATCCCAGCCGACGTGTGACTGTCTGTCTGCTTTCTGGGCTGTCTCCCCAGCCTCAGCCCTCTCCTCGACAGCATGGCTTATTCCCTCCTTGGTGGCATCTGTTCTCTAGAATAGCGTGCCATCCACCCCTGCCCCGGAGTGGGGCCTGTAGCCCATTCAGCCCTGCGTCCGCCGGCCTCACACAGTGTCTGAACCACAGCAGGTCCCGAGGAAGCATTGATTAGGCCGAATGCAATGTGGTCATGCTCTAGCAGCAAATACGATGACTTAAAGCTTTTAATGCTTTGGAGGAAACCACTAGAACCCGAAGATTGGGTTCACCATGAATTTCTTTTTTTCGGTCTGTCACATAATTTCCCAAACATAGTGTGAAGTTGGTGCCCCGAATGGGGGTCGCTTGCTGACCTACACCTTAATTTTCCAGCTCCCAGGTGCTTGCTCACCTGTACTCTGGGAGGGCCAGCCCTTCCAGTTCCCTGCCCCCTGGGGGAGAGGCACTGTGGGATGTGCCTGAGTCCTGGGTGCAGGGGAGCAAAGACGGGAATATTCTCAGCCTATAAGGACGGGGACAGAAAGGAAGTGACACGTGATGATGGGGAGACAGTCCGGAAAACAGAGTAGGAGCAAGAAAATAGGCATCCCTTATCCAAAGCTGACCTGAGAAGTTTCCAGTAAGGGAAAACATGAGAGCGGAAAGTTTGGGCATCAGTAGCAGTATTTCAAGCATCTAGAAAAGGCACGAGCGATTCTGTTATATCGGTCCTGTGCCAGGGAGGGCCATGGAGGAAGTTTGACCAGTATCTTTTTTTTTTTTTAAGATTTTATTTATTTATTTGACAGAGAGCACAAGTACGCAGAGAGGCAGGCAGATGGAGAGGGAGAAGCAGGCTCCCTGCGGAGCAGAGGGCCCGATGTGGGGCTCCATCCCAGGACCGTGGGATCATGACCTGAGCCGAAGGCAGTTGCTTAACCAACTGAGCCACCCAGGCGCACCATGACCAGTATCTTTAAAGTCAGGAGGCCAATGGTTGGAGAGAAGGTGTGTGGCAATGGGATGAGCACAAACTGTGTGGAAATCCTGGCTTTTCCATCCCTGCAGGCGTTGCTGTATTCATTCCTATTCAGTCAGATTCACACGGCCAATCTGGATTGCCTATCTTGGGCCTGATACTGTGTTAGGTGTTCAAAATACAACTCGTGAAAAGAACAGAAGACCCAGTCTGTGCCAGTCTAGTGAGGAAGTCAGAAGATAATCAGATGCTCATAAGATAAAAATGCCCATTTGAAATGGTGGCAAGTGCTCTGAAGGCAGCATACATGGGACTCTAAGGGCAGGGGACGGTGCTGGGGAGCAAGTCCAGGCTTGCAAGGGGGAAGGGAGGGGTGAGCTGTGAGCTTAAGGGTGACTAGGAGTGAACTGAGACCCGGGTGGTGCTCCGAAGCTGGGCCTGCAGTGGCTCCCTGGGCAGAGGTGGGAACATGGGAAGGTCCTGTACCAGGGAGAAGCATAGTGCAGCCCCGCTGGTCTAGAGCCAGAAGATGAAGGGAGAGCAGGAGAAGAGGAGGCTGAAGAGGGAGGATGGGCATATCGGACACCACAGGGCATTTGGTCTTTGTGCCCAGAGCGTCGGATGACCAGGGAGGGTTTTTTAGCAGTGAGTGTGGGGGTGAAGAGTATGTATGTGTCACCTGGTCACATATGGACCTTGAAAATTTCCTTCTAGCTGCTGGTGGAAAGATTTTGGTGTGGAGAGATCATTTGGAAAGCCATTGCCAGAATCCAGGCCAGTGACAGGTGGGAACTTGTACTAAGGAGGGGGCTGCGCTGTTTCCCATGAACTCTCTGAGTCTCAGAGTGTAATCCTAAAAAAGAGACAAGAAGTGGTAAAGCTCAGGGTAAGTAAAGTGGCAAAGTGTCTAGTTCACAGAAAATGCTCAAGAGATGTGCAGTTGCCTTCTGAAATGAGGCAGGCAGCCGACACTTGGCCGGGGTTCCTGGGCCTGTGAGGCTCTGCTTTCTGAGAAGATTTTTGTTTTATTCACAGAAACAACCCTGTGTTTGTGCAGGGAAATGGGGACAGGAAACAGCCCAAGACACATTGTAGAGAAGTTCCTTTCTGGAATATTTTTGAGGTATAAAAGGAGAGGAGAAACCATATAGATCCCAGGAGTATCTCTCTCTCTCTCTCTCTCTCTCTCTCTCACACACACACACACACACACACACGTACACATACTCACACTGTGAGCTTCCTGAGGTTAAAAAATGACATTGGTCTTTATCACAATAGGGAGAGCCAGGGCCCCTGGCTAGGGAGGCTGTTGACTCCCGAGAGTGTTGCTGTATCTGAGCCTTCCTCGGAAAACCCTTCTTGTCTCTTGTAGCTAATCAAGTAATGAAAGTTGTAGAGGACCGCGATCAGGTAACGCAGATAAAGGCCTCTTGTGCGGTGCGTGCCGTATCAGGTGATGTGCTCTTCCAATGAAAAGAAAGAGTAGTCACCCTACCACCCAGCAGAGAGGGAAAAAAAGCCTCCCCCCCATTTCATGTGGTCAGCTAGAACAAAGGCTTCACCACTGGTTGATTTACAAAGTGTACAGCTAAGAGAGACCCACGCCTTTGCATTAATCAGAAGGTGCTGTTCTAAACGCAGTCAGAAATGCTTCTGGCTAAAAGGACAATGTCATTTTATTGTTTTCTCCTCTCAAAGAAACAACCAACAAAGGAAAGGTCACCTTGAAACACTGAAAGAAAATCATTCATTCCTGAAGACAAATTTAGGCTAGACCGTTTTGCAAAACTTACTGTAACATAAATGATTTGTGCCTTAAAAGCCTGCAACCAGGAAGATCACTCTTCTTTTTAGTACCCAAATCAGCTTTCCTCAAAGTGTCCCTTGGTTATTTCAGGAGCTCCCAAAGGGTGCTTCCTGTCCAGTCTCTCAGCTCCAACACCTCGCGGAGGGCCCTCTTCCTCCTCGCCCAGTTGGCTTCCCATCCATTCCGAAGCTACTCTGCTGTTCCAGCTGGTGGGGAGGATGCCAATGACCCTACCAAGAGGGCTCCTCCATGGAGTGGCCCGGAAATTCCTGGAGGGCTCTGAGCAGAGGAGCACGCACTGCCCTTCGGCAGGATCAAGTTGTTGCTGTGCCAAAAACAAACTGTAGGGGGCGAGAGTGGCAGCAGGGAGCCCTGTTTAGAGCTTACTGATACGCAGCGGGGAGATGTCCGAGCTTGGACCAGGCTGGTGACTGTGGAGGTGATGACACATGGTCTAATTTTGGAGAGATATATATATCCAAATATATATATATATATATACACACATATTTTTTTAAAGATTTTATTTATTTGAGAGAGAGAGAGTGCGCGCGCACACGTGCACAAGCAGAGGGAGAAGCAGGCTTCCCATCCAGCAGGGAGCCCGATGCGGCGCTCGATCCCAGGACCCTGGGATCATGACCTGAGCCGAAGGCAGACGCTTAACCGACTGAGCCACCCAGGTGCCCTGATTCTGGATATAACTGATAGGATTGCCTAATTGGAATGTGAGAGAAAGGAAGGAGTCGAGGATAACTCCAACGTCCTTGACTAACAGCCAACATGGATGGAGCTGCCGTCACTTCCTCTGAGCAGAGAATCAGCTCCATCTGTGTTGCCTGCCTGACTGAGCCCTAAAATTGTCACTTACTAGTTATTAAGCCCAGTACTAGGAAAAATGAAAGCTGTTTTTCTACCTTATTCCGTGAAGATTATATTTACTTTTAGCAAACAGATGTCACTTGTCAGGCCAAAAAACATTTTTTTAAGAGATATATTTTTTTAAGTAGCAATTTTACAGGCAAAATTTTTCTATTTTTTTTTTTTAAGTCACGGTATAACTGACATGTAACCAGGCAAAATTTTTTATCGTGATCTCATAACTTGAAAAATAAACTATTAAAAGGTAAAAAAACAAAAAAAACAAAAAAAACAACACCTCTATATAAGAATGAAGAAGTATGCACCTAGATAGTTTTTGGCTCAATGAGGAAATCGAAAGGGAAATTTTTATTGCTAAAGATCAATGAAAACCAATGACCCAGCAAAGGCTGTCCTCAGAGGAAAATTTATGGCCTGTTATGCTCTTGCAGTTGCAGCAGAAAGACTAAAAAGTGCGAGAATTAAGGACTTGTCTTAAGGAAGTAGGGAATAAAAAACCAAAGGAAATGAGGAAGAGGAGATTTATGAAAACAAAATCTAAATTTAATTCAATGAGTTTATTAAAGTTTGATGTATTGATTTGTTATAATTTAATTAAATGTAACACTTATTTAAAAGTTTAAATAAACCTTAAGCTGATTCCCTGAAATAGCTAAACCTTTAAGAAACCTCAATAAGTAAAAAGAGAAAACAAAAAAGGGAGATTCCACCATGTGGCAATACATCCAAGGATTTAAAGGGAGAGGATGACTTCCTGGCACATGATCTAAGAGGAAAAAGGAAACTTGAAAAGACCCATTACCATCACTTTGAAAGGTGATTGAGATGTATAGTCAAGGGACACCTGGGTGGCTCAGTCAGTTAAGCATCTGACTCTTTGATTTTGGCTCAGGTCATGATCTCAGGATCATGAGCTCAAGCCCCGCATTGGGTCTGTGCACAGCATGGAGTTTGCTTGAGATTCTCTCTCCTTTTCTCTCTGCCCCTCCCGCTCATGGTCTCTCTTTCAAATAAATAAATAAATCTTTAAAAAAAAAAAAAAAGATTTACAATCTAAAGAGTTCCCAGGGCCAGGAGGTAGTCACAGGCTAGTAACAGACCACAGTTTGTTGCATTTCCCTGCCTAATAACCCACATGACACTATAGCAAATAATAGTTACATAATCACACTATTTGAATTCCACTGATTGGTTTTCCATTTTAAAAATTGGCCCATAGGCCAAGCAAGCTCAATTATAATTGTCACACAATATACAAATATTATGACGATCTTGACATGTTAAAATGTGGTTCATTGACAAAAATAAGAGAAGTAGGTGGCAGTGTAGGGGCATTTACTAAAGAGCAAGTGTATAAATATATATAAATTTGATAGATCAAGATATAGAGGTGTAAGTATATTATTTAATGATAATCAACAGAAGAACTCAAACTAAGGCTATCACAAATATCAGAAGAAAGGAAAAAGGGAACAGAAAAGGTGGGAGGTAGAATATGTGTGCTAATTTCACCATCTTTCATACTGAGGGGCCAATAGATACTGTCTCGGATAAATCATGAAATAAAGATCTAAGTATTAGAAGTGAACATTATGTTCGTAAAAAACTCAAAATAGAAACAGTTCAAACCAGTCATTTTTGGGAAGGGGAAATCGGGTATAAAAGAGATATGGCACTTTAATTTTATTTTGCACTCTTATATTCTATTTGCATTTTAAAAATCAATTCTTATAAATAGCAACATTCATATACATGGACACAGAAATGGGAGAAAAGAGCCAACACAACAGGTATTCTTTGGGGAAGAGGAAGAGAGAAAAGCCCCTGGTTGCAGCTTAACCAAGGAAAGAATTTCATGGGAAGACATCTGATGAGTTTTGGGTTGTTTGTGGTGGGGTGTGCCCCGTGAGTCACTCTTCACCACTCCCACGCAGTCTGCATTGCTCCTGGATGGATCAGAGGTCTAGAGCTATTGAACTGGGTACCCGGGTGGCCTTGGGGCAAACGCAGACAGCACGTGTGGACTTTGGAACTGTAAGGCAAAAAGAGAGCCAGCTCCCTGGTTACACAACGATGGACCCAACAGTTTCCATCTTGAGGAATTCAGTCTATGGGAAGAGCCAGTTACGGAAACAGAGCTCTGCTTGGGGCTATACCAGATGGAAACAAATTGCTTGATGAGCACAGGAAAGGAAATTCCTCAAGAGTCAGGGAGGTCACTTTGGAGAAGGTGACCTCTAAGTTACATGTTCAACATGAAGGTTGAGGGGGAAGGAGCTTGCTGAGAGAGAGAGAGAGAGAGAGAGAGAGAGAGAGAGAGAGAGAGAAAGGGCCTTCCTGGCAGAGGAAGAGGAAAGGGGCCCGATAGGATGAGGCTTGTTCTTGGAATGGTGGGTGGTTGGTGTGGCGAACCAGAGGTTGGGTGTGGGGGGTGGGAGATCGACAGGAGGTAAAGCTACAACGATAGGTTAAGGCAGATCATGAAGATGCTTGTATAGAAGCAAAACATTAGCCTGTGGGTGATGAAGCATCAGTGAAGGGCTGGGAGTGGGAAAATGGCATGATCAGATTTGCATTTTAGAAAGATCACTCTGGCTGGAGGCTGGGAGACCAGCTGAGATTGTGACAACTAGAGAAGACACGATGAGAGGAGTCTGTGATGTGGGAGGTGTGAAGCTCAGCACTTGCCAGCAGCATGTAGAGTGCCATCTAGAGACTTCGCCCAGGGTCCAGTGCAATGTCCCTGGGTGCTGCTGTCCCAGGTGTGGTTTAGGAGATAGTGGGCATCAGTGATTCCGGTAGTAGTGGCTGTCCCAATAGAGTGGACACCATCCTGGAGAGTCCAGAGGGGAGATCGCAGAAAACCAGGTGGGCAGAAGCCTCAGCTAGAACAGGGCTGCCACATGCAACAAAAGCCCCCTCAATGGTTAACTTTGTCCCCCTTTCTTCTAAACCACAATCTGAATCAGCGCTGAGGCCAGATGGAGTCATGTTGCTGCCCCAGTCAGGTCCAATTTGCTTTAATATTTATTCCATATTCATTTAATGGGGTGAAAATAGAGAAAACAGATTTTCAATAAGAATGCAATACAGAGCCTGTGGGAAAAAAGGTCCTCCTTATTTTCAGTACAAAGCATTGCTATATATTAAATAAACAGAATTTTCTTTTAATTTATTTGAGTTTTTTTTTTTTGTTTCACTCATAACTAGATGGCATTAGGTTACTCGGCAGAGGGGGAGGTAATTTATGATAATATAGTCACACAAATTCTCCCTCCTGCCCCTGGGTTTTGAATAAACTGCTTTTCAATCCCTTCGTCCTTATTGACGAGCTGTATAATGAGACACGTTACTTAACTGCCTGAGGCTCGTCTTTCTAATCTGGAAAACAACAGGATTATTATCTTCCTCTGGGGATTGCTCTGAGGATTGACTGAGTTTACTGTGTGAAGGTTTCAGGAACATAATAACTACACAATAAATGCTAGCTGTCTTGCGTTCCCGGTAATGTGTTATGTAGGGAATGGGATATGGTCAATTGGCTCAACCCCGTGAGACAACAACCCTCACCCTCATGTCCTCGGAGAAATTAGGAAAAGATAAGGGGAAAAATCATCAAGAGTTATTCAGGCTGCACATATTGAAAATGTACCCTCTGATAAGTTTTGACATGACTACAAGCGAGATAGTGACTACAACCACCATCCCCAAAGTTTTCTTGCACTCCTTAGGAATTGCCCACTTCTGCCCCTCTCTACTACTCCCATCCTCCTGTTCCCAGGCAACCACTAATATGCTATCTTTAACTATCCAGATTGTTTTCTTCTTACTGAGTTTTGAGAGTTCTTTACATATTCTGGAAACAAGTCCTTCAGCAGCGATATAATTTGTGAGTGGTTTGTTTGTTTGTTTGTTTTTCCCCCAGTTTGTGTCTTCAGTTTGAGTTTGTCTGACATTTTCTCATGTTCACACTGGGGTTATGGGACTTGAGGGGAATATGGAATATCACAGAGAATATGGAATATCTCATGGCACCTTATTGGGGTACATGCTACAGAGATGACTTATCACTGGGGATGTTGACCCAGATCACTTGGTTAAGGTGGTATCTGCCAGGTTCCTCTAACATGAAGTTACTTTTTACCCACTTCTTTTGAAGTTGGTAAATCTAACCCATACTCAAGAGGATGAGAATTAAGTTTCACCTCCTGGAAGGGAAAATATGTACATATATTATTTAGATTCTT
Source organism: Mirounga leonina (assembly GCF_011800145.1). NCBI lineage: Eukaryota > Metazoa > Chordata > Mammalia > Carnivora > Phocidae > Mirounga > Mirounga leonina. The sequence goes on from NW_023270852.1 coordinate 4,391,836, forward strand.
CTGTAAGGAAGTTCATCTCTCCTCCCTATTTGTTCATTCATTTATTTATATCAGTATGAACTCATGGATATTTTCTGCATTCTTTTGATATGTTCCCATCCTTTTGTTTTTTTACTGCCTTATTTCCTCTGCATTATAAGATGCTCCAAGCTCATCTTGTATTTTTTTCTGACCCAGCCCTAGAGTTAGCTATTTCTCAAGGGTCTTTGCTTCCTTGTATCAGAGAATGGTATTTAGAAATGAAGATCAGGATAATGGCTGTGCTCCTTGCTGGTGGTATTACTGTTTCGAGGCATGGGGGTGGGTGGGTATTGTTTATTTCCTTTGGAAGTTCCTGTATATTTCAGAAGGAGATTGAGCAATTTACAATTAGCCAGTCATATAAGAGAGTTCTACTAAAAGTATGATCCATGAACCATTAGCATGAATATCACTTGTGAATTTGTTAGAAACACAAATCTTGAGACTTACCTGACTTACTGAATCAGAAACTGAGGGTTGGACCCAAGACTCTGTGTTTTAATAAGCACTGGAGATGATTCTTTTGCACATTACAATTTGCGAACCACTGGTATAAGTAGTTTGTAGAAATCCGAGTTAACTGCTGTGTTTTGCACTTATTCCAATACCTCCTACAGGGGGCGCTCCAGATAATTGTCAAACTGGCTGGCTTCTTAATCTAGCTAGTATCTCAGCCCGTGGATTCTTACTATTCTGATGATGAGGACACATCACACAGGGAAAAATACACAGGCCACATAGAAGAAGCAAAAACAAGAACAAAAGAACCAATTTTCAACCAAATACCAGAAAACCAAATGTTGTAGCATATAAAAAGGAGAATAAGCCATGACCAAGTGGGACTTATCCCAGGAATATAAAGTTGGTTTAACATCTGAAAATAAATTAATTTCATACAATATTAATGGAATAAAGGACAAAACCACATGACTATGTCAATAGATGCAGAAAAGCATTTGACAATTGTAGTACCTCTCCATTAATAAAAACACTGAAATTAGGAATAAAAGAGAACTTCCTGACCTAATAAAGAGTGTCTATAAAAAACTCACAAATAACATCATACTTAATGGTAAATGAATGAATGTTTTCTTTTTAATTTACAGACTTATTGTGAAGATTGAATGAGTGATAATGTGTGCAGTGTCCATAACAGAACTAGGCATACACTGTTACAGCTATAGAAATATTTAGTGTAGGGGCGCCTGGGTGACTCAGTTGGTTAAGCATCTGACTCTTGATTTCAGCTCAGGTCATGATCTTGGGGTCTTGAGAGCCCTGCGATGGCTCTGTCCTGAGTGTGGAGCCTCCTTAAGAGTCTCTCTTTCCCTCTCCCTCTGCCCCTCCCCCAGTCCACTTGCACTCGCTCTCTCAAAAAAAAAAAAAAAAAGTGTAGCTGCCTGTTTTTTTAAGACTTTATTTTCAAGTAATCTCTACACCCAATGTGGTGCTCGAACTCACAACCCTGAGATCAAGAGTCGCATGCTCCACCGAATGAGCCAGCCAGATGCCCCTAGTGTAGTTTCTTAATATAGTTTCAACTTACTGTAGTTTCTGACACTTATTAAGGGCATGATTAATATTAGCTGTTATTATTAATGCTATTTCAAAGGAGTCTTATTATCTTGAGGTGACAGAGATGGCATATAGAAGCTTCTACATGTGAAAGGAATCCTTGAGGGACACGGCAGGTGCTATGAGTGTTAAAATTCCATTTGGAATTTTGATAGAAAGGTAATGCTGATTTCCGGCCAAATTCCTCCTCTGGGGGAATACTCTATGGCCAGTTTGTCCGGAGTTCTGCCTGCTGATACCACTGAGCTGGGGCAGGTTTGGGAGGGGGCATAGCGACAGTATGAGTCCTATAACCAGGAGAAGCTGCCTTCAGGGAGTGAGGCATTAGCCAGCCCCCTCACCTAGCTATAGGGTCTGATTCCCACCTAGCCCAACCCCAGCTCTGAGTTTCAAGTATTGTTTTCCCAACATAGCTGGCAGCAGCTGTCTTCATATTCCCTGGGCCCCCTCTCCGGTGATACTCCCTTCCACATGACCACTCTCAGCCGAGAGGCACCCAGAGTCCCATCTGTAGGATCTGACTATTCGATATGCTTTTTAACAGATAAGAGGCCAGGTTTTATTTTGGTTTTTTTTTTTGTTGTTGTTAATTGCATGCCAAGCTGTCACCTAGAGCTTAGTGAAGGGTATGAACATACCCATAAATTATCCAGTATTCAAAGGTAATTTTGATATTCCTATCAGGAGCCTCTTTATGCTCAAATGAGCATGCAGTATTTTTGCAAAGGTAAGCATTCCGAGGGAGCAGTTAATTATTTGAAACTGGGGTGCTTGGGTGAGTGCAAACAGCAACTGATAGATCCTAGGAGTGGCTTAGCACAAAACATGAATTTACAATCGTTAGTGGGGAATTTGCTTGGGAACGATTCAAAACATGAGTGACCCACTGGATATTTCACAATTCAGAAGTGGCTCACTGTGGCAGCCATGCGGTACAAAGGGGATCCCAGGAATTCCTGTGTCTCTGGTGGGAGGCAGGGTTGCCCCCAGGGCAGCACTGTTATTGTGGGGTTAGGGTGGTGGCGTGAGGACAACACTGAATCACAAGTATTGAGGGAATGGAACCACACTAAAATTCTTCCAGGGCATGGGAGAAGGGACATTTAATCTCAGGTCCATCTCCTTTTGTGGCTTTCTCTATTCCTTGCAGCTGGACCTGCTGATGGTTCTAACTATAGAGTCAAGCCTGTCCCAAATTCTGAGCCAATCTCAACAGGCAAAGGCAAGGCCTTTCACTCCTTCATCTTTTTATCCTTTCATTTACTCAGTACACACATGGTGCCAGGCATTGTGCAAGGCATGAAGGGATACAGAAGATAGAATAGAAGGCATTATCCCTCCCTGCAAGTAGCTCACTGCCTAGGGCTGGAAATGGATACATAAATCACCCTAATCTTCAGTTTGTTCTCTTAGGTCCTGCCCTGCCCTACAGTTAGTCTCTGCCTGACTCTGGCTTGCTCAACAAATCCAGCCTATGCACCCTCCATTCCAGCCCGACATGACCAGAAAGTGATGGTGCCTTGTGCTGGCTTCCAATTTATGGGACTGTCTCACACATAGCTAAGTGAAGGAGGAAGGTCAGAAGGATGAAGGAGGTAGGACCTAGTGAGAAGGCAAGGTTGATGAGAGCAGGTGCGGGACAGGAATAGAGCATTTGACAGGACAAGGAGGAAGGGGGCAATGCAGCTGGTCTACCCACATCTGCATCTCTATTATCTAAAGTTTAACATGTTAGCTTTGTTATAAAAAGGGAGTTTTGTATGATTTCCAGTATTTTATAGTGGTCAGGATGAGTGATTTAACGTCAGTCCAACCTGAATTCAAGACAGTACTTTTCTTAGACTCAGATAAAAGGAGCCCCTGTCCAGTTCCCACACCTCTGGACCTCCCCCCACCAACACACACACAAACACATTTTAGAGTGACTTTCCTAAAATTTTCTAAGTGCCTCTCTGGTGTTTGGGACCAGGCAGAACCAGCAGTACTGTCCAGGTGGGATGCCCTTATCCCAGATGGAACCTGAGTGGGTTTTGTCCTTGTTTCTCCCATTGGGGGCTATCTCTGACCCTCTACCCCACGCATGGGGTCAACCAGTTGTCCCCTTTCCTTTTTCCAGGAAAGCTGTCTGGCAATCCAATTACTTCTATTGGCTAACATGGTATTTCTTTCACATGAGATTGAGCTGCCTCAACAGTACCAACGTGCTGATTTTGGTATCTCACTCCTGTACCACAAAGGATTACTTCATGGCTCTGGGGCCTTGGGCTTGCGCTGTGTGTGTGCCTGTGCTTAGACTCACCTGTCCACGTTCTGACCACAGGGCTGGCTCCAGGCTACATATCCATGGGTGGTGGGGTGGTAGCAGGCTTCCTTTACCCTGTGCACACCTCCTCAGGCTTCACCCTATGTGCAACAACAGACATTTGCTTCCTGGGTGGGACTTGAACTGTATTGGACCATGCAGATATTCCTATGCAGAAGGGACTTTTCTTGCTATGCCAGGATCACCCACCTACCTTAGAAGAAACTATCTTGGCTTTATGATTCCTCTCCTGTTCTAGTCCATACATTGGTTCTGAGAGAGAGTGAGAGAGCAAAAGAGAGAGAGAGAGTGGGAGAGAGAGAGAGAGAGATTAAAATGACCTTAAGGAGTTAAGGTTGGGGGAGAGACAATGGATTTTTATAAGAAAACAATTAAGGAATCAAATTTGTTTTCTTCAGAGAAGAGAAGGCAAATGGGTGGCTTAATCCTTACTTTCAAGTATAGGCAATTATTTTATGCAGGGGATATAAATTATTCTTTATATCTGAAAAGACTAACAAAAAGGGCCAAAATTAGATTAGAGCCAGAGAGATTTCAGAATGATAAAGGGTAACCTGAGCAAGTCTCCCTCTTCCTCCCCCTTCTCCAAGACATTTGGAGGGAATTAGACAACCACTCTCTCAACCAGTGTTCTTTGTCAAGGGTTTTTTGGGGGTAGGGGAGGGAGAGTGAGATGCAATTGTGGTCCCAGCTGTTTTTATCCAGATATTCAGCTTCAGTGGAAATGTAGTGTTTAGCTTGTGGCCCTGAAGAGGTGAAAGTCTTAACCCCAGAAGCAAATGAATAGAACTAGGATTTTCAGGGAATATCCTGAGCAGCAGAGCAGTACTTCTGGGCTTATCTCTCCCCTTCTCTCACTATAAAAAGGGATCACAAACTTACTTTTTGCTCTTTTATGTCTAAGAAAAGTTGAGATTTATATGCAAAAATAAGTTCCTTGCAGGATTCATAGTCTGATGACCCCAGACCACAACAGCTAAATTTCTGTACATCATATTCTGGGCACACAAAATATTCCCACCATTTCCCAAATATGCCCTGCTCCTTGGCATCTTCTTTGCTTAAAATGAGTTTCCCTACGCTGCCCCCTCTCTCTTCTGGCCAATTCCTACTCATCCTTTAAGGCTCAGCTTAAATGTCATTGCCTGTGGGAAATGTCTCTCATTGCCTCAGGCTGAGTCAAACTGGGTCCTATTTCTGTGTTGCTGAGTTTCTTTGTCCCACACTATTGTCTCCCTCCTGGAGTGAGCTCATTGTGGATAGGAGTTGTGTTTCCATCTGTCAGTTGGTCAGTCAATAAGCAAATGATTGGTGGGCACCTACAATATCCCAGGCACCATGCCAGGCACTGAAGATCTACCCATTAACAAGATAGATGGAATTACTCCACTCCGGAGCCACTAACAGAAAAAGACAATTTGATGAGTAAAAGTCATGTGGATGAAGAGGGTAGGGAAATGGGTTCTAGACAGAGGGAACAGTAAATTTAAGTATCGGTGGCCAGATAGAATTGGCTGGTACATTTAAGGAAAAGAAAGAAGCTCGGTACTGCTGGAAAATACTATTAGCAAGAGACTGGTGAGAGATGGGGACAGAGAGGGGACCAGGGGCCGCATTACTCTGTACCTCTTGAGCCTTTTAGGGGAACTAAACTCCATCCTACTAGCAAAGAGGAATGTCTGAAGGGTTTTTCGGAGGGAAGAGGCATCTCCTATTTGCACACTAAAAGATGATCCCAGCTGCAATTTGAGGAACAGCTAGGCAGGAGGTGTTGCTGGAGGCAGGGACAGCAGTTGGGAAGGGTTCTGTTGAAATAATGGCCTGCTCCAACGTGGTAACAGCGGGAATGAAGACAAGTGGGTTGTTGGCAAGGTGTCTGCAGGTGTAGCAGACAGAGTTTAGTGGTTTATTGTTGGTTTACAGGTGGCGTGTAGAGGTGTTGATGGAGAGGAGGACACGATGGAAGCTTCCGGGATCCTTTCTTGGACAATGTTTAATGGAGGTGGTGTTCATTTCCTAGGGTTGCTATCACAAAATACCACAAACTGGATGGCTTAGAACACCAGACGTTTATTGTCTCGGTTCTGGAGATGGGAAGTCTGAAACCAAAGTGTTGGCAGTGCTATGCACCTTCTCAAGGCTCTGTGGAAGGATCTGTTCCAGTCTTCTGTCCTGGCTTTTGGTAGCCATAGGTGTTCCCTGGCTGATAGATGGCTGTTTCCTATATCTCTTCTCATGGTGTTCTTCCCATGTCTGCGTATCCAAATTTCCCCTTTTTATGAGGACATCAGTCATATTGGAATAGGCCCACTCTACTTCAATATGACTTCATCTTGATTAATAAATCTGTAAATAACCTATTTCCAAATATGGTCACATTATGAGGTACTGGGGATTAGGATTTCAATATATGAATTTCAGGGGGGCACAATTCAACCCATATAGAGGGGTAGTATCTTTCACTAAGACAAAGAGCTCACGTGGTAAAACAGGTTTGGTGGTAGAGAGATGCGACCTTGAACTTGGGGCACGTTGCATCCAGTGGCCCTGTGGAAAATTCACAAGGAGGTGCCCAGAAAACTATTTGATATATTGGGTTGGTGCTTAGGAGAAGAGGGGTATGGTCTGGGCCAAGCATATAGATTTGAGCATTCAGCATATAGGGTAGATAAGATGGGTGAACCTTTGGGGAGGGTCAGACCACGTGGGAAAAATGACCAGCTCATCTTTCAATCCCAGCACCTAGCTGAGCCCCTCTGTTGCTCTAAATGTTGAATGAATACGTGCGTGATGAGATAAAAATGTTCCTTCAAATCTCCATTAGTTGGAGATCAGAAGGCTTTGCCCCACTCTGGCTCTATGACAGGAAGGGAATGTACTTTGTAGGAATGAGAAACAAGCATTCTTAGGTTTCACCTTACATTCTCCTCCAGCCTAATTTAGTAAATGTGTTGCAAGCGTTGCACCCAGCATCTCCTAGGGAAAGCCAGGAGGTCGGGGTGAGGGATCCTAGGGTTGTGCCCATCTCCCGGCTTGTAGGAACGGAGCAGCAGAAAAGTGGATGAGCCAGGCTGTGCTTTGCAGCAACATTTAGATCCTTCTTACTTGAAAATCTTCACCTTTGCCATCAGCCCAGCTCTTACTAAACCAAATTTGGTAGTCGAGTTTCCAAATAAAGCCTTTTTCTACACCACCTCCTTTCCCCCCAAATCCTGAGACTGATGGTAATTTGATCTTGGAGGACTCTGGGGCCCAGGGGCTCTCCCACCTGGCTGTGCTGGAAAAGGCGCTGCAGGGGGGCCATGGGGCGCTGTCACTGGCTGCTGGGCGGTTGGCGGATCCAGCCTTCTTTGTGCCCGTTGCCTGGTGACATTCAGAGGCCCCTATCTCAGAGCCACATGCTGGCCTGCTGTTGGTCCGATGGTGGCATTTGTTGACAATAGACACTTCCCTGGCCCTGGACTCCTTGGGAGCTTGAGTTTCAGGCTACAGTGCTGGTCCAAATGCAGTTCCTTAATCCATTATGTCCCCTGCCGGGAAGGCTGAGCTGCAGCTGCAAGGCTACGGCCAGTGTGCCCGCCCCAGCGCCATGGCAGCGTTCTCTGCGTGGGGTGGGGGTGGGGGGGTTGCAGGGGTGCAGCGGGCCTGGGCGTTCTTTGCCGTTCTGCTTGCATGGCAGGACAGCGTTTTCCTCCCTTCTCACCTCTGCCTGGATTTTCCCGGATGACATCTTAAACAAACAGACTTTGCTGGCATAACCACATGGGAGCTGAGCTAGGAAAGGCAGTCACTGGCAGTCAGAGAAACATGGGTGCTGCATGCCACAGAGTCGGGAAGCCTTCAACATTCTGCCAGGGTGCTCAGGCAGCTGTGGAGGAGACTTACACCTTCTGGGGACAGAGGTGGGGTCAGGCTGGTGGAGAGAGGGGTGAGAAGAAGACAGAGGTGACTATGGAGGAAGTAAAAGGGCAGGAAGCCAGACAGAAAAGGGATCCTGGAGGCCTCCAAGATGGACCCTGTTGGATCCGTGAGTGAATCCAAGGCCCAGAGGGGTGGTGCCATTTACAGAGGCCAGTTCTCTGCTTGGGTGAGCAGCCGGGTGTCTGGACTCCTCAGGCAGCTCCCCGGGGGCCTCCCCACCTTCTGCCCCAGCCACTCTTTAGAGAATGGGTCAGCTGAAGGTCAGGATGGAGACGAGCTGGGTCAGGGCACCTGCAGTGAGGACCAGAGGTCGCCTAGTTAATGGAAGGAGAGTTCTGGGTGGTTCCTCAATGCGCTTAACTCTGATCTTTTAAACCTGGTCTCGGTTGGAGGAATGTAGAGGCCCAGCCTCCTGGCAAAGCCCTGACTTCCACTCCCACGCCCTCATGCCTCTCTGTTCTCCCAACCATAACAAAATCACTCACCTTTAGGTGGGGAAAGCAGAGGATCTTACAAAGACCAAGCAAGGCTTTGTGTCAGGTATGAGGCAACACTGGGAAACAGGAGGAAGGAGAAGCCTTTCCTTCCTTCTGTTGACCCTTGTAGCCAACTGCCCAACCCTGACCTACACTCCAAGAGGAGGCCCTAAGAGGTTCTCAAGACAGAAGAGGAAGTCCTGGGGGTTCCAAGCTGTGTCTTCCAGATTAACTGATCTATGTCGACAGTGGCCCACACTCTAGAGCAAGTAGGGTTTAGAGCTGGGGCACAAGTGCCAGGACCCCATGGCCATGAAGACATGTATCCCAGTGACCCTTGGGGCTTGGGCCTGCTGGAGCCCAGGGCCTTATTGTCTCTGCCGAAGGGCACCACTGGGTTGGATGCAATGAAAAGCCTCCCCACCACCACCAGGGCTGTGGATCCTATTTATGCAGTTCCTGTCATTTCCTGAGGTCATCTTTCTGCCAGCAACAGTTATTCTTCTGGGTTGGTAGTGTGGCACTCCGTTTTCTGTGCATCCAAGAACCAGGGAAACAAGGAGCTGTTTATGTCCAATGCAGGTGCAAGGTGCCTGCTGAGAACACAGTGGTACTTTTCCACTATCAGTTTCCTTACCCATTTGGACTAAGACCCAGCAGGAAATATCTCCTGAAGAGCATACATCTAGGTTTTAGTTCCATTTCTTGTTTTTTGTTTGTTTGTTTGTTCTGTTTTGTTTTCAGAAAGAGCTGATGGGCTCTAACTTAAGCATCATCACCCTCCAACATTTTATTCTTGTAGGCATTATTGAGAACAGAAGTGTTGGGATAAGAAATATGGTAAGGCATCTGCACCAATACTGAAAGTGGAAAGAAGGTGGACTTCATACAGCATGAACCAGGGACCTTGAAATCGATTCCGAGAAAGATTTGGAACCAACATTTCTAAGAGAGTGTATTGGGTGGCTAGGGCTGTTTTAAGAAAGTGCCAGAAACGGGATGGTTTCAAGCACTGAAATTTCTTGTCTCCCACTTCTGGGGGCTAGAAGTCTGAGATGAGGGTGTTGGCAGAGTGTGTGCCTTCTAGGGTTCTTTTTTTTTTTTTTTTTTTTAAAGATTTTATTTATTTATTTGAGAGAGAGAGAATGAGAGAGCACATGAGGGGGGGAGGGTCAGAGGGAGAAGCAGGCTCCCCGCCGAGCAGGGACTCCAGGATCATGACCTGAGCCGAAGGCAGTCGCTTAACTGACTGAGCCACCCAGGCGCCCCCTTCTAGGGTTCTGAGGGAGAATCTGTTCCATGCCTTTCTCCCAGCTTCTGGTGGCTTGCTGGCCATCTTCAACGTTCCCGGTGAAGCACCACCCATCTCTGCTTTCATCTTCACATGATGTTCTCCCTGTGTATGTGACTGTGTCCATATTTCCCTTCTTTATGAGGACTCCAGTCATATTGGGTCAGGGGCCCACCTTCCTCCACTCCACTCATCTTTTTTTTTTTTTTTAAAGATTTTATTTATTTATTTGAGAGAGAGAATGAGAGACAGAGAGCATGAGAGGGAGGAGGGTCAGAGGGAGAAGCAGACTCCCTGCTGAGCAGGGAGCCCGATGCGGGACTCGATCCCGGGACTCCAGGATCATGACCTGAGCCGAAAGCAGTCGCTTAACCAACTGAGCCACCCAGGCGCCCCTCCACTCCACTCATCTTAACTAATTACATCCACAGTGATTTCCAAATAAGGTCACATTCTAAGGTACTGAAAATCAAGACTTCAACATGTGAATTTGGGGGGAACACAACCAGAACAGAGAGCTTCTGAGCATTTGGTAGAAAATCAGTCATCTCTAGAAACATTGGTGCCTGTCAGTCTAACTGGATTTGCTCCTTCACGGGGTCAAAGATGAGTGACCAGATTCACCTGGAGATGTGGGCAGGGCCCAGGACCCAATCACCCTGATGGCCCCACCAACAGAGAATGACTTTCTCCTGTATCGTGTAAGGTCTGACTTCTCGTTTGTTCTGCGGGCTCTCAAATTCACAACTGAAACAGTCTGGCAAGGAAATTAGCCCCCACATGGCTTCGACAACTGGCCTGGTGAGCAAGGAGCTACCATAGTTAACTAGTATGGCTGTCATTATATACCTCGGGAGGCAGTTCTCAGAATCATTTATAATGAAATCTCTAAAGCTTGGAAAACAATCTCCTATCACTTCCCTTGTCATCATACTACTTCCTTTTAATTTCCAAACCTCATTTGCACCTCTTCCCACAGAGTCCGTCTGAATGAAAGCTAATCTCAGTTTTCGCCAGGAATAACAGTGCAAGAGGAGTGTGGGTGGTAGGGCCCTAACGCCCAAGCTTGGGCCTCCATTTCCCGCCATTGTTCCCGGAGTCAGGTTCCCAAACACTCATGTGGGCTGTCCTGGGGGGAGTTTTTCCAGATAAAAATGGCCTGGTTGGCTGCCAGTGACTCAGGCAGGTTCACAGCCCCAAACCTGTTTTATCTCCCATGCTTATCACTTATCATCAGCTGCCAGGAGACAGACAATAGGAGCAAAGAGGCATTTTGGCTGAGCCAGGTCTTAGGTAGCCCCAAGGGTTTTAGAGGCCTCCAGACGACCAGACTCAGGCAATCTGATGGGGACCCTCTGGGGTCCCCTGCTAAGAGTCTTCTCGTGTTAAAGCAGCATAGATTCAGTGGGGTCTCATGGCAATATAGCATTTCCTTGTGGCCCATGGTGGCAGAAATGGATCTCTCTGTGTATCTATTTGTCCTCTCCTCAGACCTGCTGTTTCAGGAAGCCTAGGATGACAGTAAGTGTTCAAAGATCCAGGGAAGAAGGAGTTCCAAAGGACCTTTCAGAAAGTTGGGTTGTTTTTTTGTTTGGTTTGATTTGGTTTTTCCCCTGAAAACTTAACTTAAAAAAAAAAAAATTTGTCCTGATGGTAAAGTTAGTGAAATCTGAGTTTCTAACTCAAAACTCTGGATCGAACTGTCAATTCCCTGTTTTTGATATTGTACTACAGTTATGCAAGTGCATATTTTGGGCAACTTCCTGTGAATCTGTAATTATTTTAAAGTAAAAAAAAAAAGTTCCTTAAAAAGTAATCCTTATGGTTCTCCAAAACCAGTCAATATGCCCTGTCTTTGAAAATCAGCCACAGAGCTTATTTACTTACAGAGCTGAGAGCGCAGGATTTAGGCCAGACAGACTTCAATTCAAATGCAGTTTTCACGCCTACAAGCTGTGTGATTTTGGGCAAGTTACTTAATCCTTCTGAGCTTGGTTTCCTTATCTAGGAGATAAATCTGAGTGCTTCCCTGATGGGGCAAGGGTGGGGACTGAATGAGGTAACTCATGGAAAACACCTAATGGGGTGAATGGTAAAACACTTAGTAAATGTCCCCTTTTAAAACAGTAATCTATTGAATAGAGGAGCCATACATATGTTTTTAGCAAGATCAGAAAGTCATGTATGTGGCTCAAAGAATTTTTCTAGAGGCCTCAATGGTGAGTCAAGAGGGTCCACACCTGGACACAATTCAAACACGAGTCAAATGCCTATGGAAGAATTGTTTGAATTCTGTCCTAATTTTTTTTTCCCTATAAATTGTCCGGAGTCCCAAGTTTCCTAATGTGGAACTAGATGAAACAATTAACATCATAGAATAAGCACATTCCATTTCCACTGCAAATAGGGATCGGCTACAACCTACCGGCCGGGTGCCTGAGGCTGGGTGGGGTAGGGAGCAGCAGGGGCTAAAAGGTGTTGGGCCCTGCCGGTGCCTAACTCCTGTGTGAGAGCTAATGAGGATACACACATGTTTGTGGAATATGCCAGGTACCAGCCCTCCAGGAAGAGAAGGGCTGTGTGGTCCAGGAGAATCCTCTTGGCCACCTCTCAGCACCTCCTGGAGATTTAAGAATAGGTCCTGAAGCCAGCTCTTGGCCCACCCTTTCTAGTCTACCTCCCTGTCCCAAGCCCTATGTTTCAGACATCCTGGTTACCCATCATTTCTCAGACCCACTGCGGTTTCTCCGACCAGGTGGTCTACCCACTCTGGAAGTCCCTCCCTCCACCTGCCTCTTTATTCTCATTCACCTTGGATGGTTCCACCCACTCAGTTTTCAAAGCTTCTATCAAATGCTTAATCTTCCTGGAAGCCTTCTCTGCACCACCATTCAGAGGTCCTCCCTCCTCCAGGGAACAATCCCGGCCCCTGGTTTGTCTGCTTCTCACAGCTTTTACTACATTCATTCAACAAAAATCTACTGTGTTCGACACACCAAGTCCTGTGCTGGGCTCCAGAGACATGGCAATGGGTAACGGAGTGTGTGTGCATATGCTGGGGGTTGGGGGAGGAGTGCAGGGTGGGATGGGTGGGTGTTGAACACACTGTCACACAAATAAATATATTTGCAAATTGTGTTAAGTGCTCTAAGGGAATAAGGGGATTATGAAAGAACTGTGATGTGTGTGTGAAGGGCAAAGACCCTTCTGAGGAATGAGCATTTAAACTAAGGCCTGATGGATCAGTTGGAGTTGTCAGTGACCTCAGTGAAGAGGGCAGGTAGGAGCCTTTCGTGAAGGACAGTAGATATGTAGCCCACACAGCTGGAGAAGGATGGGGTGTTTGAAGAACTGAAAGAAGGCCAGTGAGGAAGCAGAGGGAATGAGGGGTATAATGTCCACTCATGGAGGATTATGAGGTTATGCATGGTAAGCATTTTGAAAAATGTCCCAAGTATAATAGAAAGCCATTTTAAAGGCTTTGACACAAAGCCTTTTATTTATTTTTTCTTAAAGATTTTATTTGACACAGAGAGAGATAGAGCACAAGCAGGGGGAGCAGCAGAGGGCGAGGGAGAAGCAGACTCCCCGCTGAACAGGGAGCCCAACACAGGGCTTGATCCCTGTGAATTAGGACAGAATTCAAACAATTCTTCCATAGGCATTTGACTCGTGTTTGAATCGTGTCCAGGTGTGGACCCTCTTGACTCACCCTCCTCTCCATATAAGTGATGGTGTTGAATGTAGGGCTTGTGAGCAGAGGAGAGATCCTAGATCTATTTTGGAGGTCTGGCATTTTATTGGATGTGGAGACTGAGGGAGAGGGAGGTATTGCAGGTTACTCCCAGATTAATGGCTTGGATATCTGAGTGGATAATGGGGCCACCCAATGAGAGGAGCCATGCTGAAAGAAGAACAGGTTTATGTGGACATGTCTGAGGTTCAATTTTAGACATAACATTGCCGGTAGAGATGTCACGTAGGCAGTTAGATAAATTAATCTTGACTTCAGAAGACAGGTCAGGGCTGAAGACATACATTTGGAAAGCCATCAACATATAGACTTAAGCCATGTGAGTGAAGGACCAAGGTGTAGAAAAGAACACGAAGAGACAGAGGAGAGGAGGAAAAGAAGGGAAGAACATACAGGATCAAGCTTCAGAGAACCTGAAGATCTACTTTGTATTAGAATAATCTCTCCTCCTTTGATCTTACCTCTACCTCCTTCTTGCAGGGAGAACAGAGGCTTTGGCTTGTCGCAAGAACTGATGTGCTTTAGATTGCCCTCAAGGAGCCTGTAGTCTAGGAGAAGAGATAGGACACGTACACATGTCCAGGTTAAAAAAGTGATGAATCTATGGCCTGTTTTAGACTTTTTAAGACTGTCAATGGGACAGCAGACAGTTGTCTCGCAGACAACATGTTTTCGATCTCCATAATGAAGTCCCTACTTTGCATTGTGTTTATATTGTATACTTGCAATTGTGAAGCCCTTCAGAACACAGACTTTGGTATGATTTCACATCTTGTATATTTCTCAAATCTAGTGTCCTCATTCCTGGGACAGATATCACTGCCCTCTTATTTCTTGCCTTGGGTTCCTGCCATCGCCTCCTTACAGCTCCCTGCCTCAAATCTCTCCCCAGTTGGGTCCATTCTTCACATTGTAGCCAGAGTGATCTTGAACTGCAAATCTGGGGTTGATCCCGTGCTTAAAACCCTCAATAGTGTACCACAACCCCCAGGATGAATCCAACTTCTAAGCCTAGTATTCCAGACTCTCCCTTTATATCTTGCACATTCCATGCTTTAGCTACATTCTCTGTCCTGGCAAGAGGGGTCTGCTTACGGTCTCCTTCCACACACTCAGCCGTTCCCCAGCTCTGGGCCCCTGTTCTGCCCTTGAAAACATGCTTTCTCCCCACCTTCGCCTGACCAACTTCTACTCATTCATCGAGACTGAACCATAGAGATCCATAGGAAGCCTTTGGACCTGCACTCACCCTATTGTATGATCACCATTTCCTCAGGAGCCGGTTTCCACCAATAGGACTGAATTTCTTAAAGGCAATCAAGGTGTCTTCTTCATCCCGGTACCTCTATTACCTACCACGGTTTCAGGAAAATAACAGTCACTCAGTGAATACTTGTTGAAATAAAATGAATGAGCGGATGATGAATTATAAAGTACTGGGATGTATTGAGTGCCAAATGAGAAGTACAGAAAATAAGCATAAGAGAAAGGAGGAAGTGGTCACTTCCAGTGGAGAGAGACCCAGAAAGCTTCACAAATAAGAAGAATTTCTGCTGGAGCTTGCAGGATGAGATAACACATGTGTTGAAGAAGGGTGAAATCAGTCTGATTTGGCTAGGTAGAAAGAAGTGGGGAGGACATTCCATGGGGGCAGGTGGTGGGGGCAAAGGTTTCTAGGTGGAAAAAACACCAGGCAAGTTTAGGGAACAATCAAGAGACCTGTTTGACTGGAGCAAAAGATTTGCAGCTGGGAAGACAAGTGGGTTTGAGACACAGGTGGGGGCAGGCAACGGACGGTGCAGAGAGCTCTTATACTTTTGCCCAGAGCGGTCCACATACAAGAGCCACAACCCAGCCTCCCCCTGTCCTTCCCATCAAGAAGGTAAAAATTTGAACTTGATTAAGGGGGTTCTTTGGACAATGCAAGCAAAACAAACATTCGGGGCTGTGAGATAGGGGCAGAGTGGGTGAGGCGTGGGATTAGGTAATTATTTGGTGCCTCTGTAGTGTGAACAAAAGGCCAACGTAACTGACCAGTTTTTATTTTCCTTTGTCTCTTTGGTTTTGCCTGAATCAGAGAGCAGCTGAACTGACCTAGGAAAACAGTTATTTTAAGCAGGAAATGCAGCAGGGAGGAGAATGGGAAATCCTAAAATCATGCCAGGAGAGGAAGCAGTCAGTTCTGGTCAGGCTGAGAAGCAGGGGCCTGCTTGCCCCACTGGGCTCCTGACCTGCTCTTGGGAACTTCCTACTTGTGAGGTGCTCAACAGTGTAGGACGGTGACAGCTGGGCACGTGCCGTGGGGCCCAACATCAGTGGTAGGCTGTATTTGGAGAAGGAAAGCAGAAAATGTATTTGGGCAACACACAGGAGAGCTCTGTCCCCTCACCAACTCCACCTGCATCCTGTGTGTGAGTCGAAGGAGATAGTGAAAAAGAGATTGGAAATGGAGTTCCAAGCCAGCAGCTAGTCCACATCCCCGCTATTTACTGGCTATATGGTCTTTCCAAGCCATTGGAAGTTTCGCAGGCGTGGTCTTCTTTCCTTTCTATCATTCTCATCAGGGCGGTGGGTAAAGGGTTTTCTCCAGATCTCAAGTTCTATGACTCTCCCATGATTTGGCTCTAAAAAACAGTACCAATAGGATGTGTCTAGAGAAAAACAGATTTATTACAAGGTAATGGCAATTATGGAGGCTGGCAAGTCCAACTTCCGCAAGGTGGGTTGAGAGGCTAGAGATCCAGGGGAGTTGATGTTGCAATTCTAGTCTGAAGGCTGTCCCCTGTAGAACCAGGAAGAGATGGTGTTGTGGATGAAGTCTGTAGCAAGCTGCTGGAGCTTTCTCTCTTGCTTGGCGGAGGCCAATCTTTTTGTTGTATTCAAGCCTTCAACTGGTTAAACAAGATCCAACCCCATTAGGGAGAGCAATTTGCTTTACTCAAGGTCCACTGATTTAAATATTAATCTCATCTAAAAACACTCTCATAAAAACACCCAGAATAGGATTTGACCAAGTATCTGGGCATCCATGGCTCAGCCAGGTTGACACATAACATTAAACCATTATACCAAATTATCCAGTTTTAGAGTCCTATGCTAGATCTCACTCATCCTTTTGACAAGGAGAACAAAGGCAAAAGAAATGTAGATAAAATTAAATATCCTTACAATTTGCAGCCCTTTGACAAATACTTGAGACAGGCAGAGTATGACACTCCTCAAGGAACTTACAACTGTCTTAATTTTAATGCCTTGCTAGAGGCAAAAAGCAACCTTAGCTTGACAATAGCCAGACCTCCAGGATCCTCTAAGTCTTCTTTAACATATGGACATCCTTTTGGAAACTTCCTTTATCTCTACCCAACCCCCCCCCCCCTTAGTTGTATATAATCAAATGCTCCTCACAATCCCAGTGCAACTCTTTCTGCCCATGGGTCTTGGCCCAGAGCTTCAATAAAAACACCTTTCTGAACCGAAAATATTTCAAGAATTCTTTCTTGACCCTTCTTCACTCTGGCCCACATCACCTCACTTTGACCCAGCCACAAAAGCACATCCTCCATACCCACCCTGTATTTTCCATCTCTATTCTTTTGCTCACACGTTGCCTTTCACCCCAAATATTCTTCTCCATCTATCTCTTAGTTCCAATTCTTGAAATCCTACATTTCCTTCACAAGTCACTCATTTACCATGTCCTCTTGGGAACGCTATCCCATTCTAGTAAGAAACCTCAGATAATTCCACAACTTCTGTATATACCTGTTTCCTCTTCTGTGAAATAGGGATGATTGCTAATGTAGTAAGGATTGCATGAGCTAATACACATAAGCTAGTTAGAATGGTGCCTCACTGTCATGGGTGTTGACTTTGTATTATTTTTCTTCCACCTGTCCCTCATTTCCTGCTAGAGATGTGTAAAGAATAGTAATGTGGCTGGGAATCTGGCAGTTATCTTAAAGGTAAAATGCGTTGAAAATGGACATTTATGCATAGATATTACTTTTGTTCCTCCCTTTTGTTTGTAACTCAGCGGTCTGAAACTTCCAGTGGTTATAAGAATGACTGCCCAGGGCTGTAAACACACAACAATGTCTGCTCTATTCTCAGGCTTTGAAGGATAATTGTGACCATATGTGATTTTTGTTTTATGCACCGACTCTATGTCGAATTTAAACAGTGACGGTGCTTTTGTGGGTTTGGTTCTAACTACGAAATCCTTTCTTCCTGGGTTATTGATGAAGCCCTGGGTGGGAAGTGACCAGCAAAATGTCCACCCTGGGCAAGGCTGAGTTGCTCTTAGTTTTCTCACACTGCCTTTACTTTTTTTTTTTTTTAAGATTTTATCTATTATTTGACAGAGACACAGCAAGAGAGGGAACACAAGCAGGGGGAGTGGGGGAACACAAGCAGGGGGAGTGGGGGAGGGATAGGCAGGCTTCCCGCGGAGAAAGGAGCCCAATGCGGTGCTCAGTGCTTGGTGCTCCATCCCAGGACCCTGAGATCATGACCTGAGCCGAAGGCAGACGCTTAACAACTGAGCCACCCAGGGGCCCCTCACACTGCCTTTACTTTCAAAGGTGGTCGGTCCACAGTTCTGAAATGCTCTAAGTCCAAACCTTAAAGGGTGGTTTTCTGGTGCAACTACTAGCTTTTTAGCAACTGTATTTCAACAGCCTGTAAGCCATTCACTATTGTGGGGAAATGTAAATGCGGGTCTCTGAGCCCACAAGAGGCAAATGCCTAATCAAGTGCGTGTCACCCAGGCAGGAAAGCCAGAGATGCAAATAGCTGACTTGAGACAAAGGAGCACCTATTGTTGTGCCTAAATGTCCCCTCTGGACCATGATGGAAAAAGAATGGCCTGGAAGGACCCATGATATACATAGAGTCAGAAGTGGGGGAGAGGAGGGGAGCCCCAGCCTTGGAGGTTAAAATTCCCACACGCTTTTATTTACTACATTTTGGGAGATACCAGGAAGTCTGGCCCAGTAGAGACTAAAAACTTGTTAGAGTCCAGTAGCTGTTATTTCCCTATGTTTGCAACTTGTTTTCCCTCTGGCTGTTCTTCTGTGGGAATAGCAGCTAGCCCTGTGGACCTGTCTTTAAGGGGCGCCAGGAGAGAACACTGGGGTGCCTGCCTCTCTCCTCACCAGGCTCAGGTGGGGAAGAAAAGGGCCTTACCGTACCCAGCAGGTACAGGCAGCCACTCAAAGGCCTAGTCTGAAATACTGCGAGCTGCTGTAAACTAGCAGGGACCGCTTAACTAGCAGGCCTGGGCCTCAAAGTCCCCAGCGAGGCTCCTCAAAGCCACTGCAAGTTTAACATTAAACTTGAAATACCTGTCCCCTGGGCTCCAATATCCCCTCTTCATCTTTTTTTTTTAAAGATTTTATTTATTTGAGAGAGAGAGTGTGTGTGCACGTACACGCATGAGCGGGAGGGGCAGAAGGAGAGGGAGAAGCAGACTCCCTACTGAGCAGGGAGCCTGGCTGGATCCCAGGACGCTGGGATCATGATCTGAGCTGAAGGCAGACGCTTAACGGACTGAGCTACCCAGGTGCCCCTTAAACTTATTTTTGTACACATGTGTATGGTGTCACCCTTTCTCTAAGCTCATGGAGGGCAGGAAACATCCTTGGTTATGTTACTCCCGGTATCTGCCTATCATAGGCACACTTAATTATCTACTGCTGTGTAACAAACTACCCCCAAACTTAGCAGCTTGAAACAACAGTGCCTTATTAGTTCTCTTGCTTCTGCCATTGGGGCTGTGTTTGGCTGAATAATTTGCTCCACATGGCATTGGCTCAGACACTAGTTAAGCTGGGTTCAGCTGGCCACTTTGGCTGTGCTGGAAGGTCCTAGAAGGCTTGGTTCAAATGTCTGGCACTTAGGGGTTCCTCCACATGACCACACGCTTTCTCTGTTCATTCGGTGGTGCAGCTGCAGCTTCTTTACAGTATAGTGGCTTCCAAGAGCAAAAGTAAAAATGGATATATTAGATACATATGTTTAGATACGTCACATATGTCATTTCAACATGTTATCGACCAAAAATGATTGATGAGCTATTTTACATTCTCTTTTAAATTTTTGTGCTAAATTTCAAAACTTTGATGTGGCTTTTTTACCTACAGCACATCTCAGTTTGGACTTAGCCACATTTTAGATGCTTAAGAGCGACATGTGCCTAGTAGCTGCCATACAGGACAGTGAAGAGCTAGACAATCCCTTAATTTTCCTTATCTCTAAAGGAAGGATGATGAAGTAGAATAGGCAAGCACTATAATGTATATATTTTAGTGCTACTGTGAGTATAAATGAGACAGAATACACTAAACACTCAGCAAGTACCTTGCATGCAATAAGAGCTTATTAAATGTTTGTCTTAGTCCCTTTGAGCTGTTATTATAAAGGACCATAGATTGGGTGGCTTATAAACAACAGAAATTTATTTCGTATCGTCTGGAGGCAGGAAGTCCAAGATCAAGGTGCTGGCAGATTCAGTGTCTGGGGTGGGCCTGCTTTCTGGTTCATTGACCACAGTCTTTTTGCTGAGTCATCACATGGTAGAAGGGGATGAGGTTGCTTTCTGGGGCCTTTTTCATGCGGGCACTAGTCTCATTCACAAGCCTCCACCACCAGGACCTAATCGCCTCCCAAGGGCCCCATCTCCTAATACTTTGGAGATTAGGTTCAACCTATGAACCCCAGGGGGGTGGGAGGCGTGAACATTCAGTCTGATGTTAGTCCCATTTCACTGTCTATTTCATTGCCAGCCAATGAGATGCTCTCAAGCCTGCTCAATCAAGTTACACGTTCCTTGAGTTGGAGAGTTGGAGAGCATTTATGATTTGCTTTTACCTGGTGCTCTTAGCCAGGTTTTGCATTCTTTTCATTTCTCAGATTTTCTCAAAATTTCTGTTTCTCTCTGCTTACCTGCTCTGCTTTCTTCTCCCCACTCACCAACATCCTTTGCATACTCGTGGTTCATCTTGGCTTCCCTAGCCTTTCTTGCCATGACATGACCTTTTGATCAACTATGACTGACTGATAACTGGTTTGGGTTCTCCATATTTCCCAATTCAAATTCCCAGGAGAGGTATCTGATTGGCCTAGTTCATCTTTACATGCCAGTTCACGTCCTATATCACCTGAGAATTGGCTGCCTGGGGTTCAGGTGCCCATCCTTGGTCTAATCAGCTGTGGCCAGGGATGAGCCTTCTTATGGCACTTCATGTGATCACCTGGAAATCAGGGAATGTGGGTGGGGTAGTTTTCCTTAGTGGGGGGTGTGGGCAGACAGGTGCTGATTGATATCACGACACACTGTTTCTCTCTGTCACTGGGATTTCTCATTTGAGCTCATCAGTCTGACGTCACCTGACAGAAGGAAAGTTTCTTCTCTTTACTTGCTACTGTCCTTGACCTTTGGGAGAGCTTCTCCTGAAAGCAATGCGTATTATTAGAGTCTGCAGGATCCCTGCTTGCTGAGGAAGTCTGGTTAGGTACAAAGCAGTTCTCAACCTTCCAGTGGGAGGGTGATGCACGTAGCCTTCCTTTTATAGTTCCTGAGGAACCCATTCTTGGGCCATACACTTAGCACAACAGATTGCTCCAAGTGTTTATTTTGCCTACATCCCCATAAATCAGTGTTTTTCTAAGTGGAATTTGTCTTGTGACCCTCTTGCATTAGAATCAGTTGGAAATGCTCATCTCAACCACAGACCTACAGATGAGAAGCCCAGGGAATGTGGCTTAGGAATCTGCATATTTATTAGCTCCGTAGATAAATTCAATGCCCAGTGAGTTTGAGAAGCATTGCATTAAGCCACCCTGTGAACCTCATCTATTTCGGATTGTACTGCTCCATTCCCTAGATTTCAAGAAAACCCCTTAGGATGCTTAATTTGTGGAACTAGAATTTTTCTAGAACTTTCCAGATAGTCTAAGGTCCATCCAAGTATCCTCAGAAGCACATATGAACAAACATGAAGGTCCTGGCCACCATCCAGTCTGACCCAAACCCCCAGATCCAATCAGACAGCACCTAAACTTTGCCCCTGACTGACATTTCCCATAGGACAGCAAAGGGATTTACCTGGCAGCTCTTGTGTAATAAATCAGCAGAAATCTTGAGGCACCACCCTGGATAGAGGCCCTCCTGGCTGGCTGCCGGAGTCAGAGCTCCATGGGATAAGCCCAAAGCAGCCCCAGGCGGGTAGAAAGCAGTGCGTCTGGGGCTGCCTCTCTGCAGAATCACAATGAAGCTAGTGTTTGCATTAGAGCCAGACAATGACTCTGATTCAAAGGACAGGATGCCAAGGCTGAAGGGTGCTCTGGGTAAGGGGGAGGACCTGGGCCCCTTTCTGGGCTCAGTCTCTGCCTGGAAATGATTCTACTTTTGTTTTTAATCCTATGTCTTTTTTTTTTTTTTTCATATCTTTAGGAGCTCGAATAAATGGCCATCCATTTCTTCCGGGGTGATGGCGTATTTTTCATATTTGACCCAAGCGTTTAGACCTTGAGTGCCCCAGCCAGTCCTTGCTGTATATGAGCAAGAGACATGCATTCTCCAGATTCTAGAGAAAGTGAAGTAATCTCCTTAACAATGGCTCAGAATTGACTTTCAGCCTCTCTCTGCAGCCAACGCTGAGCTCTTTTGAAATCAATGCACCACCGCAGGCAGGGAATCACAGAGTCCCAGCTCTGGTCACTCCAGATAGTTTAATTTCTACTCTAGGACAAAAACCACCGTTTGATTGGTGGCCAGTTAATGGATTATGTGCTTCAGAGAGAGCTTTTCCCCTAAGCATCCAATTTAACGGTATCCAGAAAGTCTTCAGAGTAGGTCAAATGTACAGATATGGTTTCCTGCATGGTGTCTCGCTTATTCATTGAACAGAAAACCTACTATCCTCTTTCCAGCCTGGAAGTGGGTGAGTTATATTTAAGTCTCCAGCCTCGTGCTGAATATATCTCACTCTAAAGGATAACCAAAGAGGGAAAAATCAACACAGACCGATGAAAATCAATTTAACAGAAGAGGAGAAAAATGGCCCAATATTCTGGTGTAAAATATAGAATTTTCTCCTTCTGATGTAGATTTTTTTTGGTATGGAATAATAATATTTTTAGAAACTACTTGCCTTGTGTTTTCAGTAACTGTTACTGAAATTCTCCTACTAAATAGGAATAAGACTTATTGAGAATACAATCGGCCAAATTAGAAATGACTCCACGGAATTGAAAATGCAGTACAGATCAGCATCCATTTTGGGTCCCAAAAAGTAATAAATATGGCGCTGCAAAAAAAGCGTATTAATGAGAGGATACACTGAAGAAATTACACTGGAAAGCAGAAGAAATGTAAGTATAAAAAACTGAAATGGATAATTATATTTTAAATTGTTTAGTTAAAATTACTGGAAATGGGGAAACGTAGATCGAGGAAGAACACTTGCTTCCTCATTCCACATAAAGAGGAGTGAAAAGTGAATGTTCACTTTTTAGTAAAACAATAAAGATTCTCTTCCGGTGTCTGTTATCAACTTGCTCTCATTCTGCAAGGCTGCACAGAAGCCAGGAACTACAGTTCCTACAATCGTCTTCTCCATATGGTTCTGGGCTAGAGTTGGTCCAGGAGAGACACTCTCCAGAAGCCTGGTTCATTTTTCCCCTGAGATGGTTGTGACCACAAACTGAAGATTTCACAGTGGCTTCAGACCTTCTGGCTCAGATCAGGTTGGGGGATTCACTGACCGATGTCGCCCTGTCCTTCCAAAGTTGTGCGGACCCCTGGAGTAAACTTCCATTCCTGGGATACCTAGACATTCGTTTTTTCCTGCCCAAGGCCTGACTGTACATTTGAATTTAAGAATTGCTTCCTAATTTAGTCACCACTTGCAGCATTTAACGCAGGAAGTCTAGCTTCCAAATTATTGCAGAAGATAAAAGCAAACAAAATATTATCCATTTAGCAAAGGACAAAATAGAAAGGAGACATAATGTAAGGCATGAGGCAAGATGACGGGAGTAACACCCCGCAGAATCGTTGTGTCAACAAACGTCAACACTTTTAAACCCCTTTAAAAATAGGCAAAGGCTCAGGTTAGAGTAAAAGCAACAAAGCAATCCAGTGACAGCTCACCCAAGAGGTCTTAAAATGATATTGAAAGGTTGAAAAGGATGGGGTGGGGCTCTGTCAGGCCGATGCAAACAAAAAGAAAACGAGAGGATTTAAGGTAGCCATGAAAACAGAATAAATTAGAATTTTAAAAATGTTTACACAACTCGTTCACAAATACATTCTCGTAAAAAGTTCAAACAATACAGAAGTCAACAGAGGTAAAGCGAAGCACCGTGAACATTTGGTGCTTATCCTTATAGCTTTTTATCACCTATCTACTGATCGTCTACTTATCTATCCATCTGTCGGTGCTTATCCTTATAGTCTTTTATCACCTATCTGTTGATCGTCTATTTATCTATCCATCTGTCGGTACTGGCTCTAAGGTGCATCTATTTTTATTTTATTTTATTTTTTTAAAGGTCTTATTTTTAAGACCCAATGTGGGGCTCAAACTCACAACCTTGAGGTCAAGAGTAGCATGCTCCACCCACTGAACCAGCCAGGTGCCCCAGATGCATCTATTTTTCAAAGTACCATTATTGGGACGCTTGGGTAGCTTAGTTGGTTAAGTGTCCGACTCTTGATTTTGGCTCAGGTCATGATCTCAGGGTTGTGAGACTGGCCCTCGTCAGGCTCTGTGCTGGGCGTGGAGCTGCTTAAGATTCTCTCTCTCCTTCCCTCTTCCTCTGCCCCTCCCCCCTCGCTCTCTTAAATAAATAATAAAAGTACCACTATTTCTTGTGTATCTAAGAAAAAAAATGGTACCAGTTAAATTATGACATGCCAGAAATTGTGAGATGTGTTCTAATTTCACATAGTAAAAAAAATCTAATTCTTACAATAGATTTATTCTAACATATTTATTTTTGTATAAGAATTGACTTATATAATTTCTCTCTCTCTCTCTGCATATATATAACTTCCGTGGTTTTCTTCCTTCTCCTAACGATATAACTTGGGAGATTTTTCTACTTCAGATCATAATTACCCAATTAAATATGGCACAGGGTATTTCATAATTGCAATGTACCATCACTTATTAATTTTTCCTCTAAATGTTAATATTAATATTTAGGTTATTTCCCCCTTTTCCCCAATGACAATGCTACAATGACCACCTTCATATACTCCTATGGAGCCTTTGTATGCACATTTTTCTAGAATAGAGAAGTTGTACTCTTCTGAGCACAAGCACCTTTAGAACTTTGGTAGATGCTAGCGGATTGTCCTTCAACAAGACTTATGCCAATTTCCTTTCCCATCAATACTTGCTTCCTCATCAAAATGGACATTATTATCATTATTTAAATTTTTGTCAGTCTGTAAGCTGTTTTCCTGTTGACTTTCTTGTTTACCAGAGAGGTAAACCACCTTATCATGTTTACTATCCATCACATTTCTTCTTCCATGAAGTGACTTTTTATCCTTTGCTCATTTTTCTATTGGACATTTTTCTTTTACTTTTCCTATGATTCATGGATCTCCTTAGGGTTACGGATAACAGTCCATTGATCTGTTATGTACCTTGCAAACATTTTCTCCCCTTCTGCTGCTTCTATTTTCATTTTGTTATGATGAAGTTAGCCATGCGGATTTTTAAATATAATCAATTATGTCGCTCTTTCTTTCACAGATTTTAGGGTTTGTGTTCTGATGAAAAATTACTTCTTAATTCCAAATTACTTAAAGTATTCTATGTGTTCTCTCAATAAGGAAATGTATTATTTCACTTAAGATGTCTAGAAGTAAGGTGGATTTGAGCATGGTATGAACGCTGAGCCATGAGGTTTTCCTGAACTTGACTTCATTGCATCCCACCTTTGGTTCTGCCTTTATTTTAGGCTGGTAGCAAGATGGTGAGAGCAGGCACAGATTTCACACACAGAGTTCACAGAAAATCCAGAGGAACAAAAGGGACTGTATTTTCCTGTTTCTCTTCCTTAGAAACATGAAAAAATTTTCCCAAAGCTCTAACACACTTCCCCTCATGTCTTGGCCCAATTACTGCCCAAGGAAATGTGATTACCATGATTGCCTTAAACTGATCCTTTGGGGTAAATAGATTGGGGGAGGGAGGGTCAAATACAATCCTCCCCAAAACTACTTTGTTAAAATTTTAATGCCAAACTCTTTACCTGAAATTAATTTGTGTATGGTGCTAGGTAAGGATCTAACCTCATCTTAGTTGCTTAATCAATATCTAATTCTTTTAATACCATTTATTGATTACGCCATTGTTTTGTTATTGATCTGAAATGCCACTTTTAATACACACGCACACACAGGCACGTATATACATAGGCACAGATGTATGGGGACCTCTGGACACTCTTCTCTTCTAGGTCGCTCTATGTCTATTTCTACACCAAAGTCACCAAGTCCATTGTGTTTTGCTATGTGGGAAAACAGCCCCACTCACATTATTGTTTTTGTTTTTCAAAAAAAGTTTGTTATTTTCACATAATTTCTCGAGGCATTATTAAATCAGCTTGTCAGGGTAAAAGAACAATCTTCTGTAATTTTAAATAAGATTCCATTAAGTATCTATTACTCTGGGAGAGGATCGCTATCTTCACAACACTGAACCTCCCAATCCAGGGATATTGGGGTCATTTTTTATTTCTCAGAAAGATTCTTTCTTCATATTAGGTTATACATAGTTGTTCTTAGGGGTATTAGTCTGTTTGGGCTGCCATAACAAAATTCTATAGACTAGGTGGCTTAAACAAAAGAAATTTATTTCTCATAGTTCTGGAGGCTACTAAGTCTGTAATCAAGGTGCTGGCCCATTCAGTTCCTGGTAAGGACTGTCTTCCTGGTTTGCAGTTGGCTGCCTTTTTGCTGTGTCCTCATTTGGCAGACAGAGCAAGAAAGATACCTTTCTCTTTTTATAATGCCACAGTCCTATTGGATTAGGGCCATACCCTTATGATGCATTTGACCTTCATTACCTCCTAAAGAACCTATGTCAGATACAGTCACAGTGGGAGCTAGGGCTCCCACATATGAATGCGGGGGGGACAGTGCGGGGAGACACAATTTAGCCCATAGCGTTTGAAGCTATTGTGAACAGAGAAACGACTGCCAGAGTATATTCAAGAGGAAGCACGGGGGAGAATAAAGTTGATCTCTGCTTGTACCCTATTACTCAATAAAGATGTCAAAGTTTTCCATTTTAATGTAGCCATATTTATAACTCTTTTCTTCATGGTAAGTCTTGTCAAGAAATTCTTCCCCACCCCAAGGACATGAAGATATTCTCACATGTTTTAATAGGTTCCAAGTTTTGTGTTTTACATTGGGTCTTTAATCTTTCTAGAAACTACTTTGGATAGAGGGTGAAGTAGGAATCTAATCTTTTTTTTTTTTTTACATTTAGAAACCCAGTTGTCCCAACACCACTGACTACTCTGTCCTTTCTGCGCTGCTCTATGCCCTCTGTTGTGTTATTCTAGACTCCCGCCACTTGTGTTTTAGTGTCCAGGATCTATACTCTTCCTCCAGTGTGTTGGTCTCTTCCTGCATCTAGAGGCAACTTGCCCCATAACAAGGAGGGTTGTGCATGTGTGTGCGCGTGTGTATGTTTGACAGAGAAGGGTGGGGTTCGATCCTGAAGTAGAGTTTTCAGGTCTGAAAGGTTTACTTGGCTATCAAAAGGCTATCCTTTTTCAAGATTTATGATAAAGGCCACATATGCCAAGAACTGTCACTCCAATGCTATAAAAACCTTGGTTTATAACCTCCAGATTTCTTGCAAGGAAATGATGTGAGCAAATAAATCAAACTCATTCTTTCGGGGCTTTGTACTCAGAAGTACAATCACAGTTGCCTTGCAATGGTCCAAGCAGGGTGAGTTTGAGGGCAATGGAGAGTTCCTCTTCATTCTGAGGCACATGTTTACGGATGGTTAGACTGAGTATGATTTCCCCCCACCTTTCAGCTTTTCTGTATTTTCTAAATTTTCTATAGTGTGCATGGGCTGCTTTTACTTATGTACCTGTTAGAAGTGCATTCAGCTACAAGAAGGGAAAACCTAACAGTGGCTTAAACAAGTCAGGAAGTCATTGGGTAGAGAGCCCATGGCTGAGCCAGAACCACGGCGCTGCTGGAGACTCACCCCTTCTGTCTTCGACGTAGGCCTTCATCTTCATGTGTGTATCCTCACTGTCACTGGACAGCCACTGCCCCTCCACACTTCACGCTCCTGGTGAAAGAAAGGAAGAGAAAAGGAAAGAGAAAGTAGGACACCTTTCTTAGGAAAATAGAAGCTTTTTCAGAAATCCATTATGGCAGTCTGCTAATGTCTCATTGGCCAGGACCGCGCCTAAGTGCAAGGGAGTCTGGGAAGGGGAGAATTTTTATAAGGGTACATTGTTGCAGGGGTTGGTAAAGGATGGCCCCTGGGCCAAATCTGGCCTCATGTGTTTTTTGTTTTTTGTAAATAAAACCTTTTTTTTTTTTTTTTGCTAAAGAAAATCTTATTAGAACACAGCCACACCCATTTGTTTATATAATGTCTATGGCTGCTTTTGCTACAACAGCAGAATTGAGCAGGGGTGACAGATCATATGGCCACAAAGCGGGAAGCGTTGGCCAACAGGGCCTCTCCGGAGGAAGTCTGTGGACCCCCGATCTGAGAGAGAAGAGAAAGAGGGCAGATGTTGGGAGGCAGCTGGTAAGTAAGAAAATCCAACATGATGTCGGCAGCCACTAGCCCACGAGGAGTGACTCATGGCCCGACGAGGGCAAGTTGTTTTAACGAACACATCCCACCAAGGAAAGGACTGATGTTCACAACCCAAAAACCGAAGTTAGAAAAGAACTTACTGGAACACATACACTTCTGTACAGTGTCCAGGCCCTGCCAGGCACCAGCCCTGATGTCGGAAGGGCAATGGTTTAGTCTCCAACCCTGCTATTTTTTTCATCATTTTCTGCTCATTAGGACAGAAGAGAAATCTCCTCGGGTTTCAGAAGTGCCTGCTTGGGTTCGTGTGGAGGAAAGCAGTAAGGGGAGAAGGCGGTGTGAACTGATCTCCCTTTCCCTGTCCTCACCCTGCAATGAGAGGGAGGCGTGACTCCGCCCTGGGAGTCACGCTGAGAGGAAAGGGTTCTCATCGTGTCTGAGAGCAGCGTGGTGGCCGAAGAGGAGACCACAGGATCCTGAAGAGCGGGCGCCCCCCGAGCTGCTGCACAAGCCGCCGTGGCCACTGGTGTCTTAGCTGAGGTTCCCTCGTAACTGCTACACATACAAACAGATCACCCGACAGTGAGGGATCAGCCCGAGTCACCCGGCAAATGAATCTTTTTTTTTTTAAAGATTTTATTTATTTATTTGAGAGAGAGAGAATGAGAGAGAGCACATGAGAGGGGGGAGGGTCAGAGGGAGAAGCAGACCCCCCGCCGAGCAGAGAGCCCGATGCGGGACTCGATCCCAGGACTCCAGGATCATGACCTGAGCTGAAGGCAGTCGCTTAACCAACTGAGCCACCCAGGCGCCCCCCGGCAAATGAATCTTGCTGATCTTCCTTGATCCCAAATGAGAAAAGCAAGTCCATCTGGAGATAAAGAGGACACAAAATTCTCAGGACAGTCCCGGGTAAGCTTGACTCCGTGACGAGAATGGAGCAGCCCGCTTCCAGGCCGCCGTGGCTCAGGTTCTTTCTGGAGTGACCATGTATCTGCAGTGACTGTCAGGGCAGCTCTTCACAGTTTGCGTTCCAGATGTCTGATGGGGTGTTCGAGGACCGCACCCAACCCGAGGCCCATGGCTTAGGAGGAACCCACCTTCCTCATGGCTGCCAGAGGGATCCATTCTTAAATGCAAATCTGATGAGGCCTCACAGAAAAGGTGCTGCGCCAACCGAGTTTTTTTTTTTTTTAATAGATTTTATTTATTTGAGAGAGAGAGAGATCGCAGAGGGAGAAGGAGAAGCAGACTCTCCGCTGAGCGCAGAGCTCCATGTGGGGCCCGATCCCAGGACCTGGAGATCATAACCCGAGCCGAAGGCCGATGCTTAACTAAGTGAGCCACCCAGGCGCCCCTCCAGCTGAGTTTTGAAGGGCCAGGAATGTGCAGAGAGAGGAAATCGGAGAATGAGTTTACTGTGAAGAGAAAAGGATATTTGCAAATGTCCCGAGGCATGAAACAATGTATGTGACCGGGAAATGGCAAGGAGCTCCATTAAGGTGCCGCATAGGGTAGAGGAGCAGGAAGCGGCTGGAGATGCTGGTCTGGGCCAGATCAAGCAGCGTCCTGGGAGCATCACCCAAGACTCCAAAGTTCGTCTTAAAGCTGAAGAGAACCATTCAAAGTTTGTGAGTAGCGCAGCAACAGGGTGATATTGGAATTTAAGAAAGGTCCCTCTGGTTGCAGAGTAGACAATGGCATGCTGAAGGGATGCTGGAGGCCAGAACCTTTTATGACAATAATTCAGAGGAGAAATCTGAGGGGAGGATGGTGAGGAGCATCTGACTGGAGAGATTTTGAGGAGGTAGCACCTGCAGGAACTGGTGTCTCTTTGGATAGTAGAGTTGAGGAAGGTGCTCTGAAGGAGTCTGGCTTGGGTCGCTTGGTAGACAGTGGTGCCCGACATCAAGCCTGGCCCTGAGGAAGAGGCGCAGGTGCGTGCAGAAAGATGGCGAGTTGAATTTTGGTATGATTTTGCCATCAACCTTCTCAAGCTCTTGGAATGGGTGGGACTTGTACCATCCCCTGCAAAATGAAGAGCAGGTTTTTACCAATGCTAAATTCATTATCTTCTAGTATCCATCGTTGCTGTTGAGAAGTTTTACACTCGTTTGATTTTTATTCCTTTGTCTAGGACTGTTTTATTTCTTCAGAAGTTTTTACAATGTCTTCGGTGTGGGGTTTTGGTTTTTATCCTGTTCGGAACTCAGTTCTAAGTCTCAGGACTACCTTTAACTGTAGAAAATATTCTTGTACTGTTTCTATGAATTAATTCTCTGGAGTTTTGAAGACTTTGAATAAAAAAAAAAAGAATTTAAAACTTCCCCTTGGTAGTTTTTTATACTGATTACATGTTTGAGATGATAATATTTTAGGTATGTCGGAGGAAAAAACATATATTAAAATTGGTTTGACCTGATTTCTTTTTTGATGTAGCAATTAGAAAATGTAAAATTAATATGTGACTTACAGTATATATCCATTGCACAACATTATTCTTGATAATATTTACAAGATGGGGAAAAGTATGTTTTCCAACAGTATTAGGAGACAGGATATTTTTATGGTTTAATATTACCACAAGTCAGCATGCAAACTTGTAAGGGGCAAACCAACATCATGGGCTTCCTGATGAGATACACAGTGTCACTCGGTAAGTATTGCTGCCCAACATCTAATGTGGCCAGAATCTAATCAGGAGGAAAATCAGACAACGTCAAACCGAGGGACAGTCTACCCTGTGGTCTCCAAATATATCAATGCCATAAAAGACAAAGAAAGGCTGAGAAACTAGAAAATATACACACACTGAGGTATTTGGAGATAGAGAATCACAGTGTCTGTAACTTACTCTCAAATAGTTCAGCACAAGTTTTTGTAGCTATATATAGAGAAAGCAAGGGGGAATTCACTGAATTCTTTGGCATCTTTTCCATAAATTTGAGAAATTTTTAGAGTAGAATATTAAATGTTTTTTTAAAGATTTTATTTATTTGACAGAGAGAGCATGAGCGGAGCGGAGGGGCAGAGGGAGAGGGAGAGGGAGAAGCAGATTCCCCGCTGAGCAAGGAACCTGACCTGGAACTGGATCCCAGGACCTGGGGATTATGACCTGAGCTGAAGGCAGATGGTTAACTGACTGAGCCACCTAGGCGGCCCAATATTAAATGATTTTTAAAGATAAAAATTTTTTAAAAGCTTATGAGAGGCAGCACTGTGGAAAGTGCCAGAAAGTTCTCATTCTTAGATCCAGGCCAGAGGGGCTCTTGCACTGGACCCTACACTTCAGAGGGCCCCATCCGGCCCTTCTCTGGCTGTGCCCCTCTCCTCAGGGCCAGGAGATTGCAGGGCCACCAGGATGCATCTACCCAGAGCCCACTAACCCGATTCTAGAGCCTCCAAGAACCCAGAACCTTGCAATTCCCTGCCACGTGACCCTGAACCACTTCTAGATTTGTGTGCCTATTGCCTGGACCCATCTTCCTGAGAGTGGACCACACCGAAGGGGTGCACACCTTAAGGCTCAAGGGACAGATGTTTTCAGGGAGCGTCGCATGAAGCTTGGACATGCAGGCCAGGGTGTCTACACGCACTCAAAAGACGTCCCTTGCAGTTCAGGGTGGAGTGGGGGGTGGTTAGGGGTAGGGTGGGGGTTAGAGTTGGGGAGAGAAGGCAGCCGTCTGCACCTGCTGTTCAGATGTAGAACTCCAAGGGGTCTGAGAAGTCTGAATTCAGGCCTGGCCTTGTAAGTCATCATGAAGGTCTGCTTGTCTAAGTCAAATAAAAAAACCCCTTTTTAAGTAGTTGGCCAGCTCGATGTGATGTATCACTTTAAAGTATTTAGCCATATGGTATGTGGAGCTGCATTCGTGCTCCTTCCCCAGGCCCTGCCATGCTGGGCACGTGACCGGGGCTGGGAAGCCTAGAGAATTCTGCCTACACAGGCTCGGCACTGCCGCCACCTCTTGGTTCTCATTAAGGGGGGGGGGGGGGGGCACATCCCTAAACAATGGAAAGACCAGACCCTACAACAATATGGGAAGATGGGCAGGAACCTGGATTGAACACAAGGAGAGATGGAGAGGACTCAGAAGGCCCTTGAGCAGTAGCCCCCGAGGGAAAACACACACTGTGCAGGAAAATCTCTCACAAGTATGGACGGGTCGCAATGAGAAGGAAGCACTTTTACTGTGGCAAGGACCTGATGGCCAGGCCCATATGGTGCAGATTATCTGGAAAACTCTTGAGGGGGACCTCCAGTCCTTCCAGCCTCATATCCCAAAGGGGGTTGGAGGTGGGATTAGTATCCTGGATCCCAGCAGTGGGACCAGGAACCCCAGCCTGGGCCGTACCAAGCAGTCTCCTTGGAGACTTAGCAGTGCAGGCCCCCAGGAAGGCCTCAAGGGACAGGGTCATGGAAAGGCTCCAGCCTGGAGGTTCTGACCAGCTCCTTTCAGATGCTGACACCCTCAGGAAGGCCCACACACCCCATGGCTGACATTTCTCCCTCTTCACTTGGCTGGCTGCTTCTCATCACCTGGGTCTGAGCTCCAATGACATCCTCTCAGAAGCTGCCCCAACCACCCAGCTAAGGCCACAGCCTCCAGCCTCAGCCCCACCCCAGGCCATGCTTTCATTCACCCTCTTCTGTGGTCTTCACGGCACTTCAGACTCCTGAGAATGTCTTGTGTATTTATTTGCTGTCTTGCTTCTTATCAGGCTTCCTCCTAGACTAGAACTTTCTGGAAACGGAATTCTACCTGTCTTACTTATCACTATAGCCTAGTCCAATACCTGACAAAGTATATTCACAAAGACATTTGTTACAAAATGCAAAAAAAAAAAAAGAAAAGAAAAAAAGTTTCTCTAAAGTTTCTCTCTGTAAGCATAAATAGCAAACCTCACAGGGTCATGGAACATAGCTCAAATAGCTGACAGCAAGCCAGAAATTAATATGCATATTTTATGCTAAAAAGTCAATGTATTCATTTTCTATTGCTGTATAACAAATTACCAGAAACTTGGTGGCTTAAAGCAACCCAAATTTATGACCTCAGTTTCCATGGAGTCTGGCATGT
The DNA here is from genome assembly GCF_011800145.1 of Mirounga leonina. Lineage (NCBI taxonomy): Eukaryota > Metazoa > Chordata > Mammalia > Carnivora > Phocidae > Mirounga > Mirounga leonina. Next base: position 4,425,100 of record NW_023270852.1, read on the forward strand.
TTTGGCTGAGTCCCCTGCCCAGAGTCTCATAATGTAATAAAGGTTTCAGAAGCCTGTGTCCTCATCTGGAGGCTTGTCTGGGGAAAGGTATGTTTTCATGCTCTCCCTGGTTGTTGACAGAGTTCAGTTCCTTGTGGTTGTAGGACCTCAGTGTGACCTACTGACTGTCCACCTCAGTCCCTGCTGTCTCGTTAGATATACAACAGCAATGTTCTTAGCTGCTAAGAGGGTGCTCTCAGCTTCTGGTCACGTGGCCCCCTCCACCTCAGCTAGGGAGAACACCTCACACAGCCAATCCTTTCCATGCTTAGAATCGCTCACATTTCCCTCTGCTACCAGCCAGAGAAAAGGCTTTGCTTTTAAGGGACCCAGGTGGTGACATCAGGCCCACCTAGATAATCTCCTTATCTTAAGGTCAACTGGCTATGTAACAAGCTAAACCCAGGAGTAAAATCTGTCACCTTCACATTTCTGGGGATTGTTCAGAACACACACACTAGGGCCAGGAAATCTTTGGGGACATCCTAGAAATCTATCATGGGCAAGTTCATTTTCCTGTCTACTTTATTGCATATTAATTTATTTTGATAAATGTTTATAAATATTTATATTTAAGTACAAATATATGTTATATGTTTACATATATTTATTTATAAATTACATATAATTATATCAAATTATATTATAGTTAATATATTATGTTACATCAAAATAATTATATATTGTGATATATATATGCAAATATTGCGTATACAAATATATAAATGTGTGTGTATCAGAAAATAAATATCAAAATATGTATTTGCATCTAATTTGTATAGAACAATATTTAAATAAAATTAACTGGGAAAATGTAGGATGGCTCCTTGTGGTGTGACCTACTGTCTGTCCACCATTGCAGAGTCACTTTGAAAAGCCTAGATAGAATAGGTCCATCACAGGGACGCTGTGAGCATCCCATGAGTCAAAGTGTGAGAGAGAAAGGAGAGCGGTCTGTAGCAGGTGCTCCATCTACTTTGGCTAAAGCTGAATCAATAACCTTAGCCTCCGTTACTGGAGAGTGCTCTAGACTGAGGCAGCTGGTGGCAGGACGCTGGAGCCTGCCACAGGCTGAAGGAGGGAGCTTCGGCCACTATAGAGGGTAGGGAAAGCCATCTGAACTTCTGACCTGGAGTCAGACAAACATGAACTTTAATCCTGTCTCTTCCACTTGCCAGCTCTGCAACCTTGGGTAATTCATTTAATTTGTTTTGAGTTTTGGCTTCCCCATCCTAAAATGGGAACAATTAAATACCTGTTAAGTTTGCTAGATCAAATAAAATAATGGTTGAGGAACTTTTCAGGGCTCAGATTAAAGTAGGTACTCTAGGGAGACGAACCATGAGAGATGATGGACTCTGAAAAACAAACTGAGGGTTCTAGAGGGGAGAGGGGTGGGGGGATGGGTTAGCCTGTTGATGGGTATTAAAGAGGGCACGTTCTGTATGGAGCACTGGGTGTTATGCACAAACAATGAATCATGGAACACTACCTCAAAAACTAATGATGTAATGTATGGTGACTAACATAACAATAAAAAAATTTTTTTTAAAGTTAACAAAAAAATAATTAAAAAAAATAAAGTAGGTACTCTATAAATGCTTGTGGACTCCAGATCTGGCATTTTGCCCACCAAGCTTAGCTTTTGGGTTAGGGCATTATGCCTCCATGGGACTTCTATTACAAGGCCAGTATGTTTCCAGAAGGGTAAGACCTCACTTTGCCTCTGTGTTTGGCACCTGCTGGACAAAGAGAAACTCTTTTGTCCTGAGCAGTCAGCCCTGGTGAGACGAAGGAGGTCCTGGCAGAGAGCTGGTAGCAGAGGAGATGGCCCCCAGGGCAGGGAAGGCTGGGGGTGGCAGGGGCATGCAAGAAAATCTAGATCAAGGGTGGCCGTTCCTGGGGCTCAGGTGTTAGTGGGCAAATCCAGCAGTCCCTGGGAGCCCTGGAGGCTGTGGGAATCTCTACACATACCCTTCCTGAGGAGTGGGGTTGCTGCCCCGCAGGCCAGAAGCACATTCTGGCATCCCAAATGTCCAGTCATTCCACTCAACAGTCCTCCCTCCCTTGCCCTAATTCCCTCCCTATTCACTCACTCTCTATCTGCCGTCCTAGCAGATTCACTCTGACCTACAAATCCAGCTGCCCTCCTTTGCGGAGCTCTCACAACACTTGTACATAATTGTAACCTAAAGTGATCCATTTTTCCAGAGGTTCCAGTGCTCTTATAGCAGCAAGCAGCCTGGGGTGGGAGTGAATTGGGGAGGGGAATGTCACCTGGGAAAGACTTCCAGGGGCTCTTGAAGGCTGAGGGGCTTGGATAGCTGTGGAGTTGGGGGAGGACTTCTAGAGGGAGTAGGAGCTGTCTACAAATACCCTGGCTCTCCTTCTGGGCACATGCTCCAATGGCATCTCCCTGCTACTGCTGTAGAACCAGGGAGAGAAAGAGGAGACAAAGGGATAGGAGGGAAGAGGGTATGTGAGAAGAAGGAAATATTTAGAAGTGTCTTCTCAATCTTCTTATATAGACTGTGCTGTGAAGGAAGAAAAGGTCTGTGAGGAGTGTGGTGCTGGTGATGTGCAGAGGTAGCCGTGTGTGTGTGTGTAAGAGAGGGGGCAGGGGGAGAGAGACTGGTTAGCCAGAATCATCAAAAGTGGGTCAGATAAGAACCAGGCTGACTAGCAGGCAGGCAGTCAAGAGTTACTTTGTGTTGAGATAAGACATCTGTCCTGTGCAGGCCATTTGTGGGTGCCAATGCAAGGTCTGGATCCAGGTGCTGTTGCTCAAGCTTATGTGTTTTCTAACCACCTCCTGCCTGATGAAAGTCCAAACTCCAACTAGGAAGGATTTACAAGGTCCCTATGCTCCAACTACAGAGGCATCTTTGCTAGAATCAGGGCTTGTTGAGTTATGGAGCCAAAGGGGATCAAGACTCCCCAGACTAGTAGGATGTATTAGGCCTTCTTCTAAGCACTTTGGATCCCATCAATGCCACCAAACACCTCTCTTGTTGGTAACAGACTCTCAGAAAGAGGAAGAGACAACCCTCACCCCCCCCGCCCCCCACACAAGACTCACCGAGAATTAGTAGCCCAATAGGAATCCTCAGGGACCAACCCTAAGATTGTTTGGAATCAGAAACAGGTCCCAGGTAGAGCAATTGTCCCAACACCTTGCTCATCTGCATGTGTTCTGACTTGAATAGCACACTCTATAATTAACCATGCTGAGTGTAGTGGCGTTAGCAAATCAGCTAATCAAGTCATAGGGTGATTAGTTGTAAAACAAAAAAAATCCCAGGTTTGCAAATTCTTTAGCTCCTATTTGTAGCTTTCACTCCAACAGTTGCCTGGCCTGGGTGTTTTGACTTGCCCTCCAAACAACCTAGAGAGGAGACGTGTGGGTGATCCAACAAGGAGGAGGAAGGGAAAAGGGAGGTGGAAGAGAGGGTGGGAGGAAAAGGTGTGCCCGGAGGTTAGTTGTGTTTCTGAACAAACAATCAGGATGTTGCATAAGTTGTGAGGAATTGTGGGATGGGAAACCTAGAGTCTCCAATCAGCATAAAAGAGTGAAGGAAGGGAAAGAAAGAGGATCCCAAAGGATCTGGCACTGGGACACTTGGAGGGTCTTGTGATTTCCTCTAATTCTTACCATCCTGCTCTGAACTTGAAGCATTCTGGTGACCTTGACAGCAGGGAGAAGAGGGGAGGGAAGGAGCTCAGACTGGGCAAAGAATGTGAAGTAGAGAGGACAACCAAGAAAGTGACCTGCCCTCTGAAACTGCCCAGAGGAAAGCACCTGAGCAATGCAGGTGTGCCCCACACAGTCCTGGATGGAAGCTTATTAAAGAGGGAGGAGCTGGGCTGCCAGGCCTGGGCATTGAGGAGCTATCTGGAGCCCACCGAGGAAGTATTAGGGTCTATGTTTTATATGATGAAGGAAGCCATCTTCCACTCCAGCTCCAAGAAGGAAGTGACCCTTCACAATTAAAGAGGGGTAGACCAGCACACTGGGGTGGCTCAGTCAGTTAAGCATCCAACTCTTAGTTTCAGCTCAGGTCATGATCTCAGGGTCATGAGATAGAGCCCTATGCCAGGCTCCGTGCTCAGCATGGAGTCTGCTTGAGTTTCTTACCCCCTCCTTCTCCCTTCCCCTCTGTTCCCCCCACCTCATGCTCTCTCTCTCTCTAAAACAAATAAATTAATTGGGGTGCCTGGGTGTCTCAGTCATTAAGCATCTGCCTTCGGCTCAGGTCATGATCCCAGGGTCCTGGGTTCGAGCCCCACATCGGGTCTCTGCTCTGTGGGAAGCCTGCTTCTCCCTCTCCCACTCCCCCTGCTTGTGTTCCCTCTCTTGCTATGTCTCTCTCTGTCAAATAAATAAATAAAATCTTAAAAAAAACAAATAAATTAATTAAATTTTTAAAAAGAGGGGTAAACCCCCTACCCGTTGCCCGCATTGCCATTATGTATCCCACAACACAGTCCACAGAGACAATGGAGACTAAAAGCCAGCATAGACTTAGCAAGAGGCAGCGTTCCACAGCGGTCTTGAGCATAATGAGCAATAATCAAAGAGTACTCTTTTAGTCGGACTAAGTTTCTGAAGCATAAACTGACCATGCACATGCTTCAAACTAAGTGGGTCAAGAGCAGTGAAAGGCATACAGGAGAGGGTCAACCCCTCCTTCTCCCATGGAGCCTCAGGATACCCCAGCAATGGGCAGCTGGGCCCCCTCATCTCCCTCTTGCAGGTCCAGACCATGTAGTAATCCTAACCCAGACAAGACATGGGTCATTGTCCTTGGCCCCCTTATCCATGATCTTGTGACTTGGTGACAGTTGGACCCCATCTCGAGTACCACTCTTCTCTTCCTAACATCATACATTCCTTCCTCCAAGCAATTCTGTGTCCTTTGGGCTACCATGTTGAAGCAGTCCACAAGACTGACTTCATATTCTTCCCTCCCAAAGTCCTGGATCAATTACACTGCCTGCTGCTCCATTCCCTACCCTGAACCCCAGGATCTGCATATGTTCACCCATCTCCTTCTCAGGGATGGGTTCTGATTTTCTGCCTCCCTAGGGTTCAGCCACTACCTGGGTCCCCACTGTTCTTTATCTCCTCTGTCCTGGGTGCTTGCCATTCCTCAATGCTATGTCTGTCAAAGAGAAAACCTCCCTCAGGCCCAAGTTTGTCCAGGGGATTTTTCCCCTCATTTGACCATTCTAGAACCAAAAACTTGCTTCTTAAACTCAGGTAAGGAATCCATTTCAGCACTCATATTTAACAATATAGAATGTTGGAAACAAGACTTGAAATGTCAGGAAGAGAACATTGACATTTCTGGGAATGACTGCATTCATTCTCTCTAAGGAGAATCACAGCTAAGAACATAAAGGACATAGAGTAGCCTGGGTTTCTCATTTCATTGGCAGTTGATAGACTTTTGGCCTTTGGCCTTATTTTGGGACATCCTCCCAGTGAATTCTGATGTGATGAGGGTGCCCTACACCTGGTTTTCATTTTAGCTCCATTCTCTTCTGGACCTGCCTAGGCCTCAGGATTTGGATAATATATTTTGAGGGTACATTCATCTGTCTATTCATTGATCCATGCATTCAATATATAATTCCAATGACCAGCTGTGTATGAGACCCCAGCCTGGGGCTTGCATCTTCTACAGAATGGCAGTGTTACACGGTGGTTACAGTGCTAGCTTATGCTGGGGTTCAAATCCCAAAATTTGTACTCATGAGTTGTATGATTTTGAACTATTACCTTTCTGAGCCTCAGTTTCCTCATGAGTAAAAAGGACACATGTTAATAGTACTTAATTCAGGAGATTTTGTTAGGCTTGGCATATAGGGACTGCTCAATATCTATTGGGTATTATTTTGTTTTATGCTGATTTCACTTGGGTTACTAGCCACTCCCCACCCCAAACAATCTCATAATTCTCAGACAATAAAGCAATAAGAATTAAAAGTCTTTGACTTCTCTGTGTCAACTGAGACAGCTTGAGCTGTGTTCTACCAGGAACAGAGGAGCTTCATCATTTAGGTAGGGATGAAGTAGGATTTCAGAGGAACTTCCTTTGGGAATCTTAGCAGACAAAAGCCTGCTCTTTACCTAATACCCTTCCTCCCCTCCCCCGCCCCAGCTTCTCAAGTTGGGCATTCCCATGCTCCCCTAGTTCAGGAGCTCATCCAAAATGAAGCAGGATATCTACCAGTGGCATCTGGCCCTAGGACTTGCAGGGCTTAGGATGTAGTTTTGTTTGAAGTCCCTATTACATCACAGCCACCCTCTCGTCTTCCTGTGTTGGCCCACTCCAAACACTGGGCCTCTGCCTCTTTCTTCTCCTTAAGTCCCATGCAGGGCCATACATCCTCCCTGGGCCAGGAGCCCTGCTCCACATCTTAGCCAGCGGCCAAGGCTGTAGTTCCTGACCTAGATTCTGAATCTTCCTCCTCAAAGCTGAAGTCTCTTTCCCATCCTTCCTACTGCTCCATTTGCATATCCTTGGCTCCTCTGCTTAGATCTGCCCCTGTTTACCTCCCAGGCTGAATTTGGAAATTGCCTATTTGCCACCATATTCCTTCTATTACCCTTGGGGCTACTTAAACCACTTGGGTTTAGATTCCTGCATCTCTGTATCAGGCCAGTTCCTCCAACCCCTAGGCCACCCAGCCCAGACACATGGGTTTTGGAGAATCCAGAACGTGCTAGTGGTGTGACCTTGGGAAAGATAAAATTTCTATGCCTCAGTTTTCTCAAGTGTGAAGTGGGAAAATAAGATGTACCTCATGGGCCTGTTGTGAGGTAATACATGTAGAACTCAGTACCATGCCCGCAACAGTCTAAGTCATCAACAAAAGATACCATGAAAGCATTTGAAGCAGGGGGATGAAAAGGTATCTGTCCATTCCAGGGCACATAGTTCTGCACTCACATATTCCTCATTCCTCCCTTCTCTATGTAGGTCACACTGTCTGCGACTAGTATTCAGGACCCAGCGGGGAGTCTGAAGGGCTCCAAGGTGAGCAGGACAGAGTCTGTGCTCCCAGGTACTGGGCAGAGTGGTCTGGTGGTCCAGCCACCGCTTGGTCCCTGAAGATGCAGATGCTGCTCAGGACTCCCATCTAAAGGCGCTAGGCATGCCCACAAACCAGGGAAGAGGACAAGGGAAGGAGAGAGGATGGAAGGGGAAAGAGGACTCAAGAAACGAGAATGAGGACACCCAGCAATGGGCCTCCCTGCAAATAGGGCAGAGACAAACCTAGGATAAGGGGACGTGGTAGCACACTAAAGCCAAGCTGCTTCTCCATCCATTCTGTTCCACACGTTCAAGTCTTGCGGATGGACAGGGCTGGGCAGATGGTCATATTGATGCTACCTGCTCAGCACTTGGCCAAGCTCTCATCAGCCCCTCAAGGCTTCACGAGGCTCTAATTACACTTCCCACCGGAAATACATTTCACAGATGGGGATAGTGATAAGAGCAACTAGCTTTGGCCTGTGTCAAAATTGCCTCTGATCACAGCCTCTCAAATCACAGTGCTCCCTGTCATCCTGAGGAAGATGAGCAGAAGGGATTTGTCAGGTCACGAAGACTGGGGCAAAAAAGGGGCACAAAGCACGTGCCTAATATGCCCTTCCTCTTGTCTCAAAGTAGCTTAAATATGGCCATAAAGACTGGCCAGAGAGGGCCCGGTCTCGGCTAGAAATTGGAAGATTCCAGTTCAAGGGTTGGCTCTGCCTCAAGTTCCTCATGTGAAACATTAAACTAAAGTAAAAATGAACACACTTGTCACCACCATCGGCAACATCATCCCACAGCTTTGGGATTGTCCCTGTACGCAGGGCTTTTAGCACCTGCTCCAGGCATGTCTCTCCTGCCAGTCTGAGCCTCTGGAACTGCATCAGCCCAGACACGAGATGACCAGCAGCCTGATGCGGATCAGCTGTGCGAGGGTGCAATCAGCTGCGAACGTGCTTTACACAACCAGGCGGCCTGTGAGTTCTCTGATTCGTGCTCGCCTGCTTCACTCACCTGAGGGCCAGAAGGGTTTCTGCGGGCCTCACCTGTGTTTCCCCAGGAAAGCCCCCTCTCCTGGAACGTAAGCTTCCCCCCAGGGCACAGAGCTTACGGCTGTATGCACGATATGGGGCACAGAGGAGACAATCCATGAATAGCTGATGAATGAATGAATTCTCTTTCACATGGCCGGGCCCGTAAGCGTCAGCCTGGAGCCATGCTCTCTACAGAACCTTGCCTCCCCTGTCTACTCCAACAGGACACACTCGGCCTCTGCTTAATATCCTCCTTAATCTTCAAGATTAATTAATCAAACAGAAGAGTCACCATAAGAGTTTCTAAAAAAAAATACTTGTGCCTAGACCCCACTTCCAGCAACTTGGTTGAGGGTAAGACCCTAGCATGGGTATATTTTTGAAATACCAATGAAACACCAGTGATTCTAAAAAAAAAAGAAAGAAACATCGGTGATTCTAATATGCAGGTGAGGCTAAAAACCTAACATAAACTGCTCTAGACAGGGGAAAGATTGTTCCCCAAGGACAAGACGAGCATGGGGTAGGGACACTGGACAAGGCAGGGGTCAGGAGGTAGGGGGAGGGCGCCCAAGCTTACTGGGATTCCTGCAGAGTCGAAGTTCTTTAAGTCTTGTTAATCAAAAGTCAAAGTAAAAATAGGGGCTTTTTCTTCCCAAGTAGGAGCCCGAGCCACCTGAAGCTGCTGCAGGAGGGCCCATTGCCTTTCCTTCCACAGATACCAGAAAGACACACACTTTCTCAAACACCTACTTAGTCATTCACTCAGGACTGTTCACAATCTACCCTGCCCACTTGTGGCCCCCAAACAGGGACCATAATATTGATGGGGTTCATCTGGCTAAGGTCCTCCTCTTTAACAATACCTAGAGGGATTCTATACCAAGGACCATAAATTGGAGACAACAAAACTATCTGTTGTTAAGGAATGAACCCACACTGTGGGATGAGCTATGTATGGTGTTTACAAATATTGCCCACCCCCGGACACACACCACCCCCCAACGATAAGGTGTAACTATGGTGTAAATCTGGTGTTAACACCTATAAACCAGCTTATTGAATGGGCTGAATTCCATGGTTGTATTAACAGGAAAGAGTATTTTTTTTTTTCTCTTACCACTGTCTTCAGCCGCACCGCCTCTCCCTTCATGGCCTTCTGGTCACTTTTGCGAATGTAAAGGATCTACTCCGATTTCAAACAAAACAATCATACACCCACTTCAAGACAACTCCCTCTTACTTTTCGTTCTCTAAAATGCAGGCTTGGGGGTGCCTGGGTGGCTCAGTTGGTAAAGCTTCTGCCTCTTGGTTTCTGCTCAGGTCATGATCTCAGGGTTGTGAGATCGAGCCCTACGGTGGGCTCGGTCGGTGCTGAGTTCAGAGTCTGCTGGAGATTCTTTCCCTCTCCCTCTCCATCTGGCCCTGTCCCTGCTTGAGCATGCAAGTGCGTGCGCATGTGCTCTCTCTCAAATAAATAAATAAAATCTTTAAAAAATAAAATAAAAAGCAGGCTTGACCTGCGCTCAGGGGTAAGCAGTGGGGAGGAGAGAGGCTGTGTTTCTTCATTCTTTCTCCTCTTCCTTCCCACTTCCTGCTGCACATTCCTCTGGGGTTGGGCAGGGGAAGAGAGTGTCTTTATGCTTACCTGTCCAGCGGGTGCTTCCTCTCTCTTGAGTGTCCGCACCCTCTGGGAGCTGGAGGTCTTCACGGGCTGGCCCCGCTGCAGGTTCTCCCGGGGGGATGCACTCCCTCTGGTCGACATCTTGCAACCTCCTTAGCAGCTTTCTGCAACAACCTGCTCTGCAGCTTTTTCCTGTCACCTCTACACTGCCTGGTGACTCTCTGGCAGGGTCCCAACCCCGTGTTTCCAGCCTAATCTTCCCCACTGTATGTTTATTCCAAAGGAAAAATCACACTTCCCTTTCACACCCTTAGCTGGTGTTTTTCTGCTCACTCTCTTTTCCGTGCCTTAGTGGGTGACTTCAGCCACTCTGTTACCTTCCAGATTTAGCAGGGGGCAAGGCTGGGAGGAGGCACCAGTCTCTATGTTCAAATACACCTCCAAACTCCGAGGGAACAAACATCACTGCCAGTGTCACACGATAGACCCACACTTTTCTGTAGCTCATCTGGACTGTGAGTTATGAGCCTTCCTTTTTTTCCCCCCCAATGTGCTTCACCTGTGTCCCTTCACTTGGTTTAGGGTAATGGGAACAAGAAGGGAAACAGCGTAGCCCTCCCTGCACAGCTGACAACTCCTTACCTCGATGACCCTCCTCGAGAGCCCCCTTCGAATTTCTTGTTTGCTGGATAAACCTGGCTAGGTCAATGGCTGCTAAAGCTATTTTTGTTAACCCTTGAGAAGACCTGCATGGATACGTTTAGCACTTCTCTCCAGAGAGTGCGGTACTTCTCACCTCCGTCATCACGTTAGGATTTCCGTGCCAACACGGTGGATCAATAGGAAGAGTTCCATTTAATATCATTTTATGTTACCAAATCCAACCCCCTGGCGCCCTCGAAAGGGAAAAACCGGTGGCTGTAAGAGTGCTGACCCGCCCAGGCCTTCCTCCATGATCATACGTGGCTTATGCTGTGTCTGTGGACACATCAGAAATCCACAATGATCTGGGTCCCCGACAGCCACTGCCGGTCTGTGCCACACTGGGCACCATCCTGACCTGGGAGCTGCTGCCCAGACTTCTCAACCACATAGATGGGTGTGATTCTATTACTCTTGCTCGAACATTTCTATTCTTTTTTTTTTTAAAGATTTTATTTATTTTTTTGACAGAGAGAGACACAGTCAGAGAGGGAACACAAGCAGGGGGAGTGGGAGAGGGAGAAGCAGGCTTCCCGCAGAGCAAGGAGCCCGATGTGGGACTCGATCCCAGGACCCTGGGATCATGACCTGAGCCGAAGGCAGACGCTTAACCGACTGAGCCACTCAGGTGCCCCGAACATTTCTATTCTTAATTGCTAATTGTCTCATCGTAGATATGTTAGAGTTGTTAGCTCTCTCTTTGTAATAGGCCTTAATAGATCTTGGATTTAGCAAAAAAAAAAAAGATGTTCTGGACTGAATGCTGCCTACAATCCTTTTGCCAACTACTCAGAAACCTGTCTCTCTGTGGCTGTTTCCTGAGTCACCATCCCAAATGTCAACCAGCTACAACACCTGTGTGGCCCACTTCCTGTCTCATTGTTTTGCTGATTGTGTATTTCATGCTTACTTTTTGGTGGGTTACATGCGTTGTGCTTTTCTCTTTTTGGCTTCCCCGTTCTCTTCTAGGATGATTATCTCTTTCTGTTTTTCCTTCCTTTTTCCCATCTGGGCTGGTGTCCAACACAACCAAATAGGTTTCTGAGCCCTGGCTATAAGCTCAAAGTGGTTACATCCGTGGGTCCCAAATCCTCTATGGTTTTGCTCCTTCTGGCTGGATCGGGCTCCTTATGCCCAGCTTTGGGCCACTTATTCGCTGCAATCACTTTGGCAAAGGCCGTTGATGTCCCACCCACATCTCCTCTACTCTTCCCATCCCCAAGCGTGCCAGCATATTTCCAAGTGCAGCACCTGGCCCCTGTGCCTGGAGGCTTGCACCAGCTGCTGAGCACACCTGGAGCCAGTTAGGTGCTGGGGATGAACACCCTCCTTCTCCCCCAGGAGCAGCTCTCGCCCAGTCACGGATGGGAACCCATTTAACCTTGTTCCTTCTGTAGTTAACTCCCAAATGCATATTCTACACTGGCTCCCAGAAGTGCTCAGCAGGATGAAGCTTCAGTTGCCACACCTTTATTGGCTGCCTCCCTGCCCTGTCCGACTTTTCTTACCCCCCGCATTACCCTGCCACCCCTGCTATCCCACCAGCAATCACAGTGGTGTCTGAGGATGTGCTTCCAGGGCAATCCAGACTAAGAAAGTATCTGAGCCAGAAGTGAAAATATGGTGAGCAGATCGAAGGACCACCAAAGTCTGACAAGACTGAGAAGGCCTTGAGGTGTAGGCCAAGTCTGGACTGCATCTCTCAATATAAGGCTGTGTGTCAATGGGACACCTTTAACAGAGCGAACCTAGAAGCAGGCACCCAGGAAAGGGTGCTCTTCCTCCTCCTCCTTTGTTCACGCTCTCACCTCCTGCCCCTCTTTGTCCGCTGCCTCCCACCTTCAGAGCACGACCCCAGGCTCTGTAACTCAGCCCATCCTTCGCCCCTTCGCAGCCCCCACCGCCAGTCACCCCGGAAACAGGTGTCTGTCTCCTTTCTCCCTCAGCAGCAGCCAGCATGCCGTCATCAGCGAGCACGCCCCGAAGTGCCAACCATTGGCTCAGGTCTTTTGGAAGGAAGGCAGGTAAATGATTCGCTGATGGAAGAATCTGGTCTTAGGAAATAAATCCAAAGTCGAATCTTGGCTTTTTTTTTTTTTTTTTAGACCATGGGAAATCTCTTATCTCTCCGTCAGCTGTGTCGAGAGAGCAACTAACTCATTACTTAATATTGGCAAAAGTGATTTAAAAGGGCTTTAGCTGGAAGCCAGTAAAATTGCCTCCTACAGGGGTGCCTGGGTGGCTCAGTTGGTTAAGCGACTGCCTTCGGCTCAGGTCATGATCCTGGAGTCCCTGGATCGAGTCCCACGTCGGGCTCCCTGCTCAGCAAGGAGTCTGCCTCTCTCTCTGACCCTCCCCCCTCTCATGCTCTCTATCTCATTCTCTCTCTCAAATAAATAAAATCTTTAAAAAAAAAAAAATTGCCTCCTACAGCAGTGATGGGGCCGGAGAAGGGAGCCAGCCCACCCTCCAAGCCTGCTGGCATCACGCGGGCTGCTCTCTTCCTCTGTGCATGAGTTCGTGCAGAAAGCTTAAGTGTTCTGAGATGCCCTCTGACGGGGGTAGAGGTGGCCTGAAGGGCTCGTTCCTGCAGGCAGATCCCAGCCATTGAGAGCGACTACTACTGACTGGGTGACATTGCAGCCCTCCGGGGATGGGCTGAAGGAAAGGTGGAAGTATGCTTGTGACAGCTCAGCCCCGGACAGCTCCCCACTGAGCAGCTGGTGTGGGACATCCAGCCACTGCATGTGCGTGTGCGTGTGCGTGTGCGCTTTCCGGGAGGGGCGCTGGGCTGTGGCTTCCACTTCTGCTCCCAGAATGAGCCTGGGGCCTGGGGACTGTCGTGAGGGGAGGCCCTGCAGCAGCATGCCTCCCGGCCCCATCTGCATGGGGTGGGTCTGTCCTCGGAGCCCAGGAGCTGGAGGGACGCATTGCCTGCATGTTTTGTTGACACACTCAGATTTTCTCTGCCAGGCAGAATGATTTATGTGTACGTCTTCATTGAGGGCAATTATTTTTTAGCACCTTGCTGGGCATGCTGGGTGATCTCATCATGGGGAAGAGCCCAGGAGTGCCTGTCTCACTTGGAACAAAGGTGTGAAAGAGCCTCCCTTCTCCTGTCTCATTCAGAAATTGTCTTTCTCTGGCACCTTCATGCAGAGATGAGGAGCTTGTCTTCTTTTCTCCTGAGACACACTGGTTTGCCCACAAAACTCATCAAGGATGACATTTAAAAAGCACCTCCCCGGGGCACTGGATGGCTCTAGTCGGTTGAGCGTCTGACTCTTGGTTTAGGCTCAGATCATGATCTTGGGGTCATGGGATCGAGCCCCCTGTGGGGCTCTGTGCTCAGCGCGGAGTCTGCTTCTCTCTTTCTCCCTCTCCCTCTGGTCCTCCCCTCTCCCCTCTCTCAAGATAAATAAATGAATAGGTCTTTTTAAAAAAAAACTCTCTTTTGGAGACAGGTTTTCTTTTTTAAAGAGAAAGGAAAAAAAATTTCAGCTCTCCTGCTTTTAAAATAAAAGCAAGTAGCATAAAACTTTATTCAGTTAGTAAACCTAATGCTAGATAGGTTTTAGATTTCCAGATAGATAGTTGAGTCAGGGAAAAGGAAAATGAGCAAAAATGGAGACATCAGGACATAGAATGGGCCCCAACAACAAAGAATCCCTGAGAAAGGGGAGAGACAGACAGACAGAGGGGAAAGACGGCAGAGGCAGCAGGCAGGGAAACGGTGAGAGGCGAACAGACAGTAAGTGCCAGGGGGAGGGAGAGACAGAGGAGAGAGAGGGCACATCCCCCTCCCAAGGGCCCCTGGTTTTCCTTTCCCAACATCAATTTCTCCAACTAGGGTCTATTCTGGCTCCTTCCACCTCCTCGATTCCCCCACCATTCCTCACTCAACTCACTGGATCCCCCCCCCCACCCACTGAGCCTGCTTCTTCTACAGGTCAGAGGTACTTCCTCCTTGAATCAAGGCCAGATCTGACAGGGTGGTCCCCTCCCACATCCTCTCCTTCCATGACTTCAAGACTTTGCACTGTGCAGGCTGCCGACGGGACACGGACCCTCACCCGGAGCTGGGTGTGCAGGTTGCCGACAGGACACGGACCCCCACCTGGAGCTGGGTGTGCAGGCTGCCGATGGGACACGGACCCCCACCCGGAGCTGGGTGTGCAGGCTGCTGACGGGACACGGACGCCCACCCGGAGCTGGGTGTGCAGGCTACTGCAAGGGGGGCACACGCCTCTCCCTCTTGCAGTTTTCACATCCAGAAACTGGCAGTAAGAATCCTACCTAGCCTGCTCCCAACACTGGATTTGGAGGTTTGGGAGACGTGTGTAGGGGTGCATGCACGTGTCTACGTGTGATAAGAGATAAGGAACATAAAGGCTCACGATGACCTCGAAAATGAGGCACAGTAGGAGTTCTTGCTTTCTTGTGCTCCTTCTGTCACTTTTCTCTGTCCCCGCTGCTCGCTCTTCTTTCTCTCCTCCCCCAGGAACAGGCCCTCCCCAAGGCTTTTGTCTTTGCTCTTTTCAGTTCCTAACTTCTCCTCACTTCCCGGTCTTCCATGGACTCAGCCGCTGCCCACTACCACGGCCGGCTGCCAGGATGCCCTGTCTCCGGAGCTGCGAGCCAGGCTGTGCTGCCGGCGGGCTGTGTGGGGCTGTGGGCCCAGCGCGCCCCCCGAGGCCTGCGGACTCCCTTCTCCTGGAGGAGCTGGAGAGACGCTCTTCCTGTGGATAGACAGACCCAGGTTTGACTCCTCGCAGTGCTGCGCCGTGTTGCCTTGCAGGACGCCCCCACAAAATGGGAATAATAAAACCCAGTGGAGAAATAGGATGAGGCTTCCCACCAATGAAATAATTAAGTGACCGAACGGCGAGGTGAGGCTGCGAGGGCCCGTCTGGGCTGGAGGTTCTGCAGACACTTTCTCAAGCACCAGTGAGCGTGGGGCCACAGGAGGACGAGGCTCCCAGGGGCAGGGAACAAGCTGACAAAAAAGCAGAGAGCTTCAGAGCCCAGATGTAAGAGCCAAATCGTGGCTTCACCACTTCCTAGCTGTGCTGCTTTGGGAAAGTTACTTAATTTCTCTGTGCCTCCGTTTTTGCTTTGTTTGGTTTGGTTTGGTTTTTTTGGGGGGGGGTGGGGTCTGTAAATGAGTTGTCGTGAGAATAAATCATCAGCTACATCAGATAAATTCATGTAGGCTGCTTACAACAGCGCCTGGCATGAAGAAAGCACCACTTCGGTATTTTATTTAACAAGTGCTATGCTAGCTAAGAGTGACATGATTGATCCAAGTTTGCACATTCATTTCTTACTCCGGGGGCTTGGGGGGACTCTGTGGCAGCTCAAAAATAAGGGGCCTGAGGACAATCCCCACCGGGCCTGGTGCCAAGTCTTGCCTCACCTTCCTCCATGCTGGAATCATCTCTGTGAAGTGAAACCAGGTATTTATTGCTCTCCACCCCGACCCCTGCCTTGGAGCACTGGTGCAAGCCACCCAGGCCTGTGACATCACCAGGAGAGACAGGCGTGCTTGTTTGGGCAAGGGGATGACGTCAGTGGAGGGATGAAATGTGCCTCCAGGTCCCTGTTTCTCCTGCCAGGTAATTTGAGCACGTGGCATCGTGGGTCAGTCCTGGCCAGGCAGGCAGGGGGAGGGGAAGTGGGACTGAGGAGATAAGGGTGGTGTGGGGGGGCTCAGTGCCTGTGCAGGGGCAGACTTGGTCCTCAGGGCAGGGAGGAGAGAGACGAGCAGAGTTTTATTCAAGAGAGCTCTCTCTTGCTCTTGGATGGAAACGGGGCTTAGGGCAGGGCAAGATGGGAAGTGAGGAGAGCAGGTCCACGGCTGTCATGGGCAGAAGGGACAGAGAACTGAGTCTAGGTGGTGGCAGTGAGGGAGGAGCAGAAGGACCAGGTGAGCTCAACTGTAAAGGAAGAATTGGCCAGACTCGGTGACCACTTAGGTGCCATCAGTGGGGAGGAGTAGAGCATCCCGGGTGGCAGGCGGTCTCCAGAATAGCAGATGGGAAAGTGCTTTATTGACCGCGGACAAGCTCCACGCTGTCAAAGGTGTCGTTTCACATAGGAAGACCCCCCAAAGAAAAGGGAAAAATTGTAGTGTTTGTTGCTGCCCTTAAACATAGACTGCACCCCATACTAGGAGCTGGAAGATCCAGAGAGCAGGCA
Source organism: Mirounga leonina (assembly GCF_011800145.1). Taxonomy (NCBI): domain Eukaryota; kingdom Metazoa; phylum Chordata; class Mammalia; order Carnivora; family Phocidae; genus Mirounga; species Mirounga leonina. The sequence goes on from NW_023270852.1 coordinate 4,441,740, forward strand.
GATGGGGCCCTGATTTTGAGGTGCCCACATTTGAGCAAGGGAGGCAGGTCCTCTGGCTGAGGAGGCCCCATACTTCCTGCCTCAGCCAGGCTGGGTCACAAACCAGGGAGGACCTGAGCTGCCCCTAGGGCAGGGACCTCCAGGCCAGCCTGAGTGGCCACCTCCTCTACATCTCTCACCCTTCCTCAGAGCACCAGGGTAATACGGAGCTTCAGATTGCAGTTACTGGCTTACCAAGACATTTGTCAGCTGGTTGCTTCATCTGTAAAATGGGGATGATGATAAGAGGAGGAATAAGTTAAGAAATACATGTACATTTCCAAGTACAATGTTGGCACGTAGTAAGTGCTCAACTAAATGAGGTACTCTATCACTATGATGGCTTATTATGAACCTTATCGCATCCCCATCTGGTCTTTTCTCCCCTTGCCTTCAATACCTCCAACACTTCCCAGTCCCTCACGTCCCCTCTAAAGACTCATCTAAGAGGGTTAATCCTCCTCCTCATAGACCTGAGGACTCAGTGGCAGTGTGAACACACCATCCCAGGTTCATTGTGGATCTACTTCCTTCTTTGAGTGGATCTGCCAAGGAAGGAGACAGAATCAGGAAGGAGAGAGAAGCTCCCGGGTACTGAGGCCTCTGCTCAACACCAAGCACGTCACCACACCGCTTAGTGGAGTCCTCACAGCCCCAGGAGAAGGTATCATTGCCACACTTTATAGAAAATGTGAAATGAAGTATAGAAAGGTCAAGTGGCGTGATTGAAGGTCACACAGAAATAACCACGGAGATTAGGATCAAATAGGGGGCTGTCTGACTCAAACATCTGGGCCCTTCTGAACCCCACGATCTCATAAAACCTCCCATGCCTGGCTGCGTAGGAGTGGCCATCCCTTTGATTAATAGCTCAAAGAAGGAAAGTAAGTCATTCAGTTCCATGTGGTCTTCCAGACGGAGTCACCAAGGAACAAAGTGTGCTTTAGACCTAGAGAACCCAGACTGCGGGGTGTGCATCCCGTTCCTTCTGGGTGTGGCCTGGACACAGCGATGCTTTGAAATACAAAGACTGTGAAAGGAGTCAGGCAGGGGATGTGGGTGAGCAGACACTTATCTGGGCCACGTCTTCAGTACACCTGGGGCTCCAGCCCAGGCCATGCCACAGGCAGGCTGAGAAGCAGGAGCAATTGCAAGTCATAAGCCCTCGTAAGGGCACAGCACACACACTCTGCCCTGACTGACGGGAGACAAAACCTCATCCACTCCCGCAATCCTTCCTAGCTTCCAGCCCTGGGAGGAGACCTCCGCGGTTACCAGAGCCTGCATCCTGCCTGCAGCTGAGACACCTCTTTCCCATCTATGATCTCATTTGACCATAGGTAGAGGTGGAGTCGAGAGTGCTGGGTTCAAATCCAAGCTCTGCCATTTACTAGCCGTTGGTTGTGAGTCATTTATTCCTTCCACTACAGCCTTGTGAGATTTTCACTGGGTAGCTGAGGAAACTGGGCTCACAGAGGGTACCAGGGTAAATGACGGTAAAGGGTTTTACATCCAGGTTTGTGTGATTCCAAATCCAAGGCTCTTTCCAAAAGAACCTCTGGTCCATGGAAAAAGGGAAACCTCAGAAAGCAGAGCGTCTTTGCTTCTTCTCCTACTACCATCTGGAACACAACCAAGCAACTGAACTCACCCACCGGCCAACCCAACATGTTCGGCAGAAGGTCAAAGCTCTCTCTGTCCCATTTAGGTTGTATCAGCAAAGACTCCTCTGCCTGTATGAGATTGTACCTCCTGTGTGGGACCCCTTGCCATCTTCTGGACAGCACAGACTAGCTATGGGAAGGCCTCAGCCTTAGGAGATGCAGCCTCTCTCTGGGGTGCAAATGCTGACCAGGAATTCAAGATGGCAGGACGTGAAGAGTGGGGCTGAGGCAATCCATGTGCCCCTGAGGATGATCCCAGTAGGGCACTGGGTGGCTGAGGACCATGCACAAGGCCCATAGAAATGGGAAGCCTTCATCTCTGGGAAGTTCCTGCCTTGTTTTCTGTATGCATTAAAGGATCGAGTCATTATGACTTCTGGAGACCAGGCTGTTGACCAGCACTTTGTGAAGCTGTGCTCTTAGGATGGACCCTCTGGCTTATCTTCCTTGGTCTTCTTTTTCTAAGAGGGGACGGAGCCACACTTTGTATTACTTGGTTGCAGAGTTCAAAGAGAAGTAGCTTATTACTCATTCATTCATTCATTCCCCCTGCCAGGCACCGGGGATACTATGTAACAAGACAGAGCATGACCTCTGCCCTTCCAGGCTTAGTGAAGTGACATGAGATTTGGGGCAGGTGGACCAGGACTCTGCTCCCAGCCCCAGGATTTACTCCCTGGATGATCTTACCTGTTCCTAAACCCTCTGAACCTCAGTTCCCTTTGGTGTCAGATCTGTGTAATGATGCCTCCCTCCTGTGATTCAAGTGAGTGAAAGGATTTAATCAAGCAAATGCAAAAGTCAGAGAGATCATATAAATTTTGGTTATGACTGTGAATAATGTCACTATTATTATTATAGCTACACTTTTCCACTCAGGGGGTTTTCTCTGCCTGATCTGTTTATTATGCCAGAATCTGGTTAAATTTACTTTGACAGCAGGCTCTGACAATATTGATTGATCTACTCTGCATCATTAGCCTGCTTCTTTTTTAAGTATTAAAATTCATGTACTATAAAATTTGCCCATTGAGAGTATACAGTTCAATGGTTTTTAGTCTATTCACAGGGTTGTAGAACCACCGCCAAATCTAATTTTAGAAAATTTCCTTCCCCCTAAAAGAAACCCCACAGCCATTAGCAGTCACGCCCAGTCCCTCCCATCAACCCACCATAAGCATTCAGGAATCTTTCTGTCTCCAGAGATTTGTCTCTTCTGGACTTTTCACATAAATGGAATTGTCTTTCGTGACTGGCTTCTTTTCCTTAGCGTAGTGCTTTCTCAGTTCCTATTGTAGCATGTACTAATAGATCCTTTCTTTTTATTGCTAAACAATACTCCATTTCATAGATAAAGCAAATTTTATTGGTAATCATCTGTTAAGAGACATTGGGTTATTTCCACCCAATGTGTTGGGTTATTTTGGCTGTTAAGAAAAATGCTGCTATGCACATTAGAGTATAAGCTTCTATGTAGACCTATGTTTTCCTTTCTCCTGGATATATACCAGGGCAGGGAACTGCTGGTTCCGTGTTTAACATTTGGAGGAACTGCCGGACTGTTTTCCAAAGCAGCTGCACCATTTTACATTCCCACCAGCAGTGTTCGAGGTTCCGATTGGTCCACACCCTCACCAACACTTATTACTATCTTTTTGCTTAAAGTTATCCTGGTAGATGAGAAGTGATATCACTTTAGAGCTGTGGTTTGCATTTCCCTAATGACCAACTATGGTTCACATCTTTTCATGTGTTTATTGGCCATCTGTATATCTCGGAGAAATGTCTATTGAAAGCCTTTGCCCGGTTTTAGATTGGGTCATTTGTCTTTTTATTATGAGTGGAGAGTTCTTTATACATTTTGAATATAAGCCCCTTATCAGATATATGATTTACAAATATTTTTCTCCCATTCTGTGACTTGTCTTTTTACTTTTTGGTGGTATTGTTTGTAGCACAAAAGTTTTAAATTTTGATGAAGTCAATATCTGTTTTTTCTTTTGTTGCTTATGTTTTTGGTATTATGTAAGGTCTACTTAAATGGGCTCTGCTTTTTAAATTTTTGTGTGCCTATTATTTAAACAAGACGTTGATACTAAATATCCAGCATTATTTCCAAATCAGGAAAAAAAAATCAATGAATCATCACTATAACCTTAAACAAGTTACAATAATTCAGTAAGCCCAATTGAAACCTTCTTGCTGTAGAAGAAATGGGGGAAGGATGGCGTTTTCAAGGTAGCAGGATGGCACTTGAGGTGACCTAGTAATGCACCTGCTCCCCTCACCACCACCAATGCAAGATATTTGCAGGGGGGCTTTCTTTAAGGGAGAAAAGAGTGAAAATGTCCTGAGACTGAGATATGAAGAGGCAAAGCAAGGCTCTTATGTGTGCTGCATTTACATCCAAGGGCCAAACAAAACTAAGTCTGGATACTGAGGTCCCCAGGAGGGCCTGTGGGGATGAGGAAGCTTTTCAAGATGGCTGACAGGACACCAGGACCTTTGAACATACTCTTCCCTCTGCCTGGGAAGTTCCTTGCCCCCAGTCCTTCACCCAGCCAACTGGTACACCTCTTTTCACTCCTATTTCATTTGTTGGTTCCTCAGGAAAACCTTCCCTCACCCCTACCCACCCTGCCCCCTCTAAGATCTGGTACCTCTTGAATACATTTCATAGCTACCTATACTTCTCCTTTGTGATACTTTCCACAATTTTTAATTATATATTCATTCTAAATACATATTTTATCACCTGTCTTTTTAATAGGCTGCAAACTCCATTAGCACAGGGCTAGTGTTTGTTTTGCTCACAATTATAGGCTTATCACAAAGTATGACACCAAGTAGATTCTCATTAAATATTTGTAGAATGAATGCATGAATGAAAGAATGAATGATTATAGGAACTGGAAATCCCTACCAACTGGCCCATTTGTTTTCAGAGGGGTTTGTTTTCAGGGTCCCTATGGGATGAGAGTACTGTAAGAAGGTCAGTCCTCTGTAGACAGAGCAGGAAAAAAGCCCCCTTTCTGTCTGTTAGGTGGTTTCAGGGGTACAGGACCTGCTCTGCCGTGGGGACTGACAGGATCCTCGAGATGGGGCAGGGAGAATGTAGAAGCATCGCTGATCTTTCCTTGTCTTCACTCCACTTCCCCTCATGCTGGTTTCAGTCTCCTCTGGTGGCCCCACAGCCACAGGTTAGCAGACAGAAAGAGGACCTCTTCCCAACAGAGCCAGTTAGAGTCCGAGAACTGGGTCTCACCGGACAGCCAGGAGTATATGTCCATCTCTAAATCAATCCCTTGGAATAAAATAATGAACTACACTGGTTGGTCGGGCCTGAATCCTAGGCCTGCTCGGGAACCAGAAGGAAGCTCGCGCACTGAGAGTGGGGATGGGGTGCTGCCCCCAAGGAAAACAGAGATGTTATGATCAGCTGCAGGGTGAGTGAAGGTGGGAGACGCAGAGGTATGATTGTTCCTTGCAATGATTATCTGAGGCACACACCTGGTCTTGTTGCTTCTCTGCCTTCAGGACACAGTGAGCCAGGCCCTTACTATGTGGCCGCAGCCTACATCTCTAAAATGACTCCCTGCCACCCCCATACCCTTCACATTTCCTGACTTCCACCCTCCATTGGGGGGGGGGGGCGTCCCTCCATCTTCCTTCAGGAACAATGCAAAAGCTCCCTCCTGAATGGAGAGACACTCTGTCAATCCTCCCAGTCCTCACAGAGCTGGGTGTTCCTTCCTCCAGGCTCCACCTAATACTGAGAGCCCTCTTGTGCCCCTTTGCACTTACTCCTCCTCATCCTGACCCTGCAAAAGGCCTCCCGACACACACTAGTCGCTTGGTGAATGTTGGTTGGATTAATTAACCTGCCAGGCACAGGGAGGTACTGGAGAATGTCCTGAGGCCCGGCTCCTCTGGCTATAATTTTAGTACAGACTGGCTTAATCAGGGCATTTGTGTTGGGAAAAAACCAAAACAAAAAACAGGCTCTACTTGTTTTTCTCTGATTCACTGAAGAGAAAAGCGATTTCTTTTTTTTTTTTTTTAAGATTTTATTTATTTATTTGAGACAGAGAGCACATGAGAGGGGGGAGGGTCAGAGGGAGGAGCAGACTCCCTGCAGAGCAGGGAGCCCGATGCAGGACTCGATCCCGGGACTCCAGGATCATGACCTGAGCCGAAGGCAATCGCTTAACCAACTGAGCCACCCAGGCGCCCCGCGATTTCATTTTTTTCAGTTACTGTGCATCCTCCGCTCATGCACCAAGACCCTATATGTTCCCCGAGAGACTCCCACGTCTGCCAGTGGGCATTTCCCAAGCCCAGCCAGCCTACCACTCCAGGGGCCTGCTCCTGTGGTCTTGGGTGCCAGTGCAGGGCTTAAAACCCATGCAGCAGGCCCCCTGGGGGAGGTGCTCTCCCCTGCTCTCAGGGCGGCCTGCGTGTCTGTCTGCCAAGTTTTTGCCCACCCAGCATCTGTCAGTCTGTCTGTCTGTCTCCAGGTCTGAAGCTGCCTGCTCCCAGTAGCAGCCCCTACCCCCACGGCCCTGCACCGCCCACCCCCAGGTATTACAGAGGGAGGTGAGAATGCTTGTATCTCTCACCCAGGCTTCGTGCAAGTAGCTATTACTGTCTATTTTACCAGAGATGGAAACGGAGTCTCAAAATGGCAAAACAACTTGCCTGTTGTGCTTTTGTCTACATAGCTAGACATTACACTTCACATTATGTAACTGCACATTAACTAGACTTTGGAGAAATGGGGGGGCAGCCGTGTCTGGTGGGCTTGTGGGTCTCTGCTTGAGACAGCGCAGGCCACCCACCACGGCCAGCGATAACACCCCACTCCTCTGACCTCTCTGCCTCATCCTTGTTCATTCATTCTGGAATGTTTATTTGCTAGGCACTCTAATAAGCTCTGGGATATAGCAATCAACAAGACAGGCATCAGACCTTACCTTCCAGGAGGTATGACAGACAATAAATACAGAAATAAGTACATAATATAGTTTTAGATAGTTGATAATTTGCCAGGCAAAAGATAATCAGGGATTGTTATGATTCTAGATCTTAAATTGGTTGGTGGGTTCCTAAGTGTTTGTTATGCTTCATAACTTACCGATTCCTTTCATATATTCTTTGTACCTTCTTTGCATTTGAAATATCATTTAAAAGTTCTGCTTATAAAAAGATTGGGTTTAAGGGCACAGAGAGTGATCATGATGGGGAGTGGGGGTGTCTCAGATGAAGTCACCAGGGAAGGCCTCTCCTCAGGCATTTATTGCAGTTGAAATCAGGAGGAGAGGGAGCCTGCAGAGTACAGGTCCCAGGGAGGAGCCATGGGGCATCAGGAGGGAAGGGCAAAGACCCTGCCAGAATGACTTGGGGGTCCTAGAAACACAGAGTCTGGCAAGCCTGGAGCCCAAGGACTGAGAGCTCTGGACAAAGGAAAGAAAGGAGCTGGGCCACGTAGAAAGCACGGACCTTGGATGTTGGGCATGTGGATTTTATTCTGAATGTAATGGGAAGTGGGTTTCATTTTTAAAAGGTTAGTCTTTTGGGAGCACTGAGGGAAACCACAGCTGCTCTCCTTATCCTCCCACCTCAAGAGGTCAGGACTTATGTGGAGATGCCAGAGTCTAGCCCTGCCCCTCTTTCCAGACTCATCAACTCCCAGAGCATGAACTCTGTTTTTATAGTGCAAGGAGGCAGAACAAGTAAAGGTTTAACTTCATGCTGCATTTACAGGTGACAATTAAATCCATGTTGCTAATAAGTTCCAAGTTCAAGTATGTCTGTAAAATGATGACATTGACTGTCAGTGTCTTCACCAAACCATTTTGCCCCCTTGGTTAGGTTAATAACCTCACTCCTGCCATCTTTGACCCAGCAATTCTCCAGCCATGTCTGCCTGGCCCCCAGCCTTTGGGGAAGAGAAGAGAATGGTGAGGGGCAGTGAATAGAGTCTGGGTATATGATCTGGAGACCTGGCTTTAGCATCCGCCATGTCTCTTACCAGCTGAGTGACTTTGGACAAATGACTTAGCCTACTCTGAACTCATTCTCTCATCTATAAAACCAGAATAAATCCTCCCTCACAGAAATAAAGTATGGGGGAAATGTCTAGCACAGTGACAGGGATGAAAGAGGAGATCTGTAAAAATGAGTTGAGTTCAATTTTCATTACATTCATAAATTAAAAATTCCAAACCTATTAAATAAATTTGACCCACGTTAGTGCTGCCTTATTGATCAATCAGTTTTTCTTTTCTTTTTTTTCAATGACTGTACATACTCATTATGGAGTATTTGTATTTGTAAAATACTAAATAGCGTAAAGAAGGAAATTCAAACCATAATTCCACTACTCAGAGCTAATTACACTTAAAATACCCATGTGTTTTCTTCTAGGCTTTTTTTCTCTGTACATATTTTCATATTTGGATAGTACTGTTTATTCTATTTTATATCTGGCTCTTTTCATCAAGTACTTCATTTTATCAATTTCCTAAGTCACTAAAATATTCTTTGAAAACACAAGAAGTAAGCAAACAGAAAGATCTCTGCTCCATAGGGGTCAAGGGCGGATGTAGCAGCAACAGATCTCAGGCTACTTCGGGGCCACAGCGGTAGCTGGGACTCGGGTGGAGATGGTGGAAAGTATTCTGATTCAGAGTGGTTTTGGAGATGGATCTGATATGAGCTGTTAATTCCTAGTGTTTAGATGGAGACTTTGGGTGAAGAGTGGTGCCATTTACTGAGACAGGGAACAGCAGGAGCCACAGATCTGGGAGAACGTCCTCGGCTATGGGATGGCCAGCCTTTTGGGTCTTCCAGGAGACTTCGATGGTGGGAGTGGGTGGTCCAGGCAGATCTGGCTAAGTGCTCAGAAGCAGCTAACACATGATCCTTGAGATGTTGTAAAATGCTTGACCAAAAAGCACCCGTGAGCAATTCAGAGACAGCCCCACTGACTGCCAGTTACATTGGGAAACTCAGGTCCACCTTTTCTGGAGAGGAAACTCACAGACACATCTCTCCAGCAGTTAAATCCTGACACAGTGTGTGTTCCTCATTCCTCAGATAATTACTGACTGCTTCCTAAGTGTCCAATGCTATTCGAAACACTGGGTACACAGCAGTGATCAGATAGAGTTCCCTACCCTTATGGAGCTTATTTCTAGCGGGCAAGTCAATAAGTAATATATAGTGTGTTCAATTGTGGTAACTGCTATGGGGAAAAATAAAATAGAGAAAGGGGCTTGAGGTGTGAAGAGGGTGGGATCGCAATTTTAATTAGCATGGTTAGGAAGGCCTCACCAGTAATGTGATGTCTGAGCCACATGGGGATGAGAGTCTAAGGGATGATAAATAACCAGGGCACCTTGGGCCTCTTGCAGTGACTGGTATAAAAAGGACTAATGAGGTAAGTTCTGATGGTCTCAAAGCAGACAATGGTGGTAAAGCTGCAATGTTGGAGCCAGACAGGCTGTATTAACCTAGGGTTTTTCAAGAGAAACAGAACCAATAGGATATATCCTACTTTATTTTTATCTATCTATCCGTATATGCTCGCGTGTGCGCGTGTGCAGGAAGAGATTTATTATAAGGTATCGACTTGCTTGATTATGGAAGCTGAGAGGGCCCACAATCTGCTCTCTGCAGACTGGAGACTAGGGAAAGCCAGATAGCCAATAGTATAGATCCCAGTCTAGGTCTGCAGGCCTGAAAACCAGGAGCGTTGAAGGCAGATCTCTGATGCAGCTCATGCAGTCAGGCAGAAAACAAAATCGACTTTCCTCTGCCTTTTTGTTCCATTCAAGAGTCTCAAGGTATTGGATGAAGCCAAGACACACATTGGGGAGGGCTATCTGCTCTACTCAGTCTACAGATTCAAATGTTAATCTCTTCCAAAAACACCCTCACAGATACACCCAGAAGTAATGTTTGACCAGCTATCTGGGCATCTCGTGAGCCAGTCAAGTTGACATATAAAATTAATTATCACACAGGAGTAGGGAAGAGGGGCTGTTGGGAGCACACAGATCTCTTGACTGCTCTCTGGACTCCTGAGGATGGTGGTACGGAGGGCTGGAGGAGGGCCCCTCACAAAGAACAAGGGTTCCTGTAGGGTGCTCTCTTGATTTCTGCTGATGGCAGCCTGAGAGGCTAGGGGAGGCATCTTTCTTGTGCAGAGGTCTGTGGAGAGAACTCAGGATGGCAATCCGAGTGAGAACTCTATTGTATTGGATGTTGTGAATTTTATTGTGTTGGGTGCAGGATATTTTCATATTCCTGTGACTATTTTTGAGCTTTGTTTTAGGATACAGTTAAGTTACTTGGAAACAGTTTGATCCTTTCAGGTCTTGCTTTTATGATTCATTAGAGGGCACTATCCAGTCTAGGGATAATCTCCACAACTGAGGCAAGACCTTCTGGAATATTCTACCTGATGCCCCATGAATTATGAGTTTTCCCTGTGTGGCTTATGGAAGCAGGACTATTTCTGTCCCTAGATGTGCACTAGGAACTATTCCTTTAATCTTTTTGAATGCTTCCTTCTCTGATCTTTGGTGGTTCTGTCACACATATGTGCTCATCATAACCTGCTAAAAACCTGAGAGGGCCTCTATGTGGATCTCAGGGTCTTTCTCTCCGCGTAGCTCTCTCCTGTTTGGTACTTTTCCTGATGCATATTCTAGCTGTCTTCCTCTCCCAACTCAGGGAGTCTGCTGGACTTTGCTTGGGATCCCCCTGTCTGAGCTATGGCCTAGAAACTCTCAAGTAAGCTTGGGCAACTATAGGGCTCACCGTTTGTTTCTTGTATCTCTGGGACCACTGTCTTTCTTTGTCTCCTATCCATATCTTGAAAATTTTTGTTTCCTACATTTCGTCTTTTCTTAGTTGTTTTAGCTGGAGGGTGTATCCAGTCCCAATTATTATGCCACTTGGGTCAAAAGTGGAGTCTCTCTCCATTTTATTTCCCTTTGTCTACAATGCGATTTGTGTTTGGAAGATTCCTTAGAAATTACCCATAAGCTGTCAAAAGGCTCATGTCACTCTCCGTTAATCCAGATCACTTAAATAATAAGACAGCATTTAATTTAAGAAATAAAATAAACAGGGGCGCCTGGGTGGCTCAGTCGTTAAGCATCTGCCTTCGGCTCAGGTCATGGTCCCAGGGTCCTGGGATCGAGCCCCGCATCGGGCTCTCTGCTCAATGGGAAGCCTTCTTCTCCCTTTCCCACTCCCCCCTGCTTGTGTTCCCTCTCTCACTACATCTCTCTCTGTCAAATAAATAAATAAAATCTTAAAAAAAAAAGAAATAAAATAAACAAACGAAAAAACTCACTTGACTCTTCTGGGAGCATGAGGAATTTTAATTTTTTTTAAGATTATTTATTTATTTATTTGAGAGAGAGAATGAGAGAGAGAGAGAGAGAGCACATGAGAGGGGGGAGGGTCAGAGGGAGAAGCAGACTTCCCGCCAAGCCGGGAGCCCGATGTGGGACTCGATCCCGGGACTCCAGGATCATGACCTGAGCTGAAGGCAGTCGCTCAACCAACTGAGCCACCCAGGCGCCCAACATGAGGAATTTTAAAAAGGGCACAACACTTGGCTACTGACCTCCAGAAACTCACACTCTCATGGAGCCATGGCTATACTAATGAATGGCTCTAGCAAGACTAACTACTCAGTCATCCAAACTGTTCGGAAGTTGATGTAGCACCTCTCCTTGTAGCCTGTGGGCTGAGAGAAGGGCAGGGTGGGGCCAGAAAGGGGCACACAACCAGCATGTTCATCCCAAAATTGGAGTTTTCAAAAGACTGATAAATGGCGAGGCATAAATTTATCTGTAATGCTTATCTTCAGAGATTTAGAGCAGGGGCTTGAAAGACACTAATACAGATGTAATCTTAGTTTCAAATAGTCCAAGGTGGCAGCTGGGTTTGGAGAATGTGAGATTAAAGTCTTCCTGGGGCCCCTGACAGCGCCATCAACATTCTTGCCCGTGGGCAGCTGCAGAGCTAGTGGTTAGGGTGGTTCACGGAGTGGCAGGTGGCAACTTGGAACATGTGTGGGTGTTCGGCTCTTAGGGAAGACAGCCTTGGGGTGAAATCCCAACATCACCATTTACTTTTTCTCTGAGCTGAGGCCCATCAGTAGTTCTCTCTCAACCTCAGTTCCCCCAGGCTATATTTTTCTATGACTGTTGAAATCACTACGTACTCAAGTAATACAGTTACATCAGTAATATCTCCCTTTTAGAAATCCCAATCAAACCATCTACCTTCTGTTAGCAGCCCTGTCCCACACTAGTATAGCATTGTTTAGCTTTCAGTGTTCTTATTAAAAAAAAAAAAAAATCTGGGTTTGGCAGGCTCGAGCATCTTAGCTGAATTTGTGTGTTCCACAATCTCTGCAAACTTTTCTTTGCAGACTTGGTTTGGGTTACTTCTAGTGATGGTGATTCTCACGTGTGATACTTCTGTCTATCTAATTCCACTTTGGGAGATGCCTGTCCCCAAAGACTGACTGGGCAGATCTTCATGATAGTGCTTGTCACATTGCTTTGGGAATTATTTGCTATTTTTAGTGACTGTTCCAGTAGAAGATGAAACCTTAAAAGCTAGGACTAAATAGTATTCACCTTGATATTCCCGACACCTGCTATATTGAAGAAAAGGTAATAAGACCCCTTTGAATGAATGGACTAATGGAAGAGTAAATGGACATATCTGGTAAGGATACACCTGAAGTAGATCAGAGGCTGAAGACTAGCTAACTAAGAGCCCTATTGAGAAGAATAATTTAAGTGAGGCTAGTCAGAACCCAAAGAACACATAAGGCATCCTTTCTGGAAAGCAGCTCCGAAAAACGCAGATGGTAGCGTGAAAGGAACATGGACTTCACTATCAGATTGACTTCGGTTCAAATCCTACCTCATCTGTGGTTAAATGTGGGACCTTGGACATGTTAAATCATCTGAGCATTCCTTGTATTTAAAAATAAAAAGGGAGAAATAATAATAATAGTAACAATAAAAACAACATAGTAATTATTAATGCTCTTTACCAAATATTTTTGGTTCTTCTTTGGGTACTTGGTGAGACTACACTTCCCTTCTCCCTTGATTTCAGGCCTGGTCATACAATTAACTTTGGCCAATGAAATATGGAAGCATTTAAGCTAGTATAAGATTTGCTACTGTTTCTTCCTTTTACCCTAAAGGCTGGGAACTTTTCAGAGGTGACATCTTCATCTTCTAGGTCTCTGAGTGGATATGAAGTGTAACAGATCCCTCCACTGACCTAAAAAAACTAACCTTTTGTTGTTTTGAGCAACTAAGATTGGGGGGTTGTTTGCTACTACAGCTTAACCAAACTCAGTCTTACCGATAGAAATATTCATAGGTTGTTGAGATAAGTAAGTGAAATATTCTTAAAATGTCGGTGTCAGGGGTGCTCAGGTGGCTCAGTTGGTTAAATGTCTGCCTTTGGCTCAGGTCATGATCCTGGAGTGCTGAGATTGAGCCCCATGTCAGGCTCCCTGCTCAGCAGGGAGTCTGCTTCTCTCTCTCTCTCCCTCTGTTCCTCCTCCTGCTCATGCTCACTCTTTCTCTCAAACAAATAAATAAATAAAATCTTTAAAAAAATAAAATGTGTCAATTTTTAAGTCTTTGTGGGCTCGATGTGGCTGAGTTGAAAATGTAAAAAAGTCACAAATTGTTTAGTTTGGATATGGGAATCTTTTTTGCTGAGGCAATAGCAGTGTGAAGTCTATCAATAAGAGAACTCTCAGCCTCAACAATTCTCAATTATTTGAGCTGCTTACAGCCTTATTGGGACGAATACACATGCACACGCACATGCACACACGCACGCACACGCGCATATATTAAGTAAAGAGCAAGCCAGTATATACCAAAGAGTAGATTCCTAGTGCCAGCAATCAGCTTCCAGCAAGATCTAATTAGGTGTGAACTATGTGGCAAAGGGACCTAGTGCAGGGAGAGGCCAGTTGTAGCTGGAGGAAATGGGAAAGGAGTTGGAGTGAAGTCTTGAAGATGGGTAGGGCTACAAACAGATGGAGGATAGAGAAGACTGTGAGTTTCTAAAAACTGTAAGACACGTCTAAAACATCTAAGTCTTGCTCTTCTCATTGCAATCTTCTCATTAGAAGTTATATCTCCATATGAAAAGCTGCATTTTTACCTTTCTTTCCAGGGAATATGTTATCACCAAAGCAGTTCTTGGCACATATGAGAGACTCACTAAATATTTGTTGGTTAAATGTATGAATTACCGGGCTTTATAGAAAGACCAGACCTGGGTTCAGATCTCAGCAGTCTTTCTTACTATGTGACCTTGTAAAGGCTACTTATCATCTCTATGGTTTCCTTTCCATACCAGAACACACTTTTATGTTGAGATGTATCACTGCTTCTCACGGTGGCTCCTCAGTGAAAAGACCAGGGCGAGCATCTTCTGTTGCAACACTGCTCTCCTGACGATCACAGTCCGACACCTTTCACAAAGTGGATGTGCATTCTTGGCGTGAAGGGAGTTTACTGAGATATCACTATCATAAAAATAGGCTGATAATATCATCATGCCTACAGCATCTTCCTTTTATTGGATATTTTCTTCAGGATCAGTTTCAAAATTTGGACTCACTGAGTCAAAGGCAATGAACATATCCAGGGAAAACTCAACATCTCAGAGGGGCGGTCCGGAGGCAGTCCCACCCAGCGGCAGGATGGAGCATAATTAGAAGAGCCCAGTTCAGCTGATGAACTTCGATTGGACGGAAAGTTCTGCTGGGGCTTGTCAGCAGATTCTGCTTTGCAAAGTGGTTTTCTGGTAAAAACTCTTTCCTAGTTCTAAATTAATCTAAATTAGTCTTTCATCCCGCCGCTCTCTCTCACCTCCCAAACCTTCCCCCATCACCTCTGGAGTTGCTTCAGTCCCAGATTAGCAAGCGATACCATCTGAGGGTGGTACAGCTGGCTGGGGTGTTGACTAATTATTTCCTGGGCGGTGTGTGGGCCCGTCCTCACTCCTCAGCTGCCAGAGTTCCTTTTGATATCTTTCTGCACTAAAGCTTTCCAGTGTGCTTATCAGGTAAATTATGGATACTGCTTCAAGTTCCAGCAAAAAAAGGTAAAATCCATAGTACTGCAACAAAGGATGGCATTTCCAAGAGTGAGACGTAAGCGCACAGGACTCTTCTTGAAACCAAATCGTGCATGCGTGCGTGCATGTGGGTACACGTGTGTTTGTCTCAGGGTTTTTACTTCCCAGAGTATTCAGGTCATTCACCAATATTTCGTGTCCAAAAGCATGATCTTCTCCTTTCTCGTATTTGATCTTTCCCAGAGTTCTCTAATTGGTGAGCAGTACCATCCATCCCTCCAGTTGGGCAAAGGCAGACACCTGGGAGCTATTCTTGATGCCTCCTTTTCCTTCAACACCTCCATCCTCTCCTCATTCCATCTATCCAATCTGTAGCATTTCATCTACTAACCCATCTCCGAATCAGGCCACGTTCTCTCTCTCCACTGCCACCACACTGGTTCAAACCACCGTCACCTCTCCCCCGGAACCCGTGGTAACTGGGGTCCCTATAATGTCTTGCGATAGAAGAGATGCGCAGCCCAGATCCCCTTCAAGGGAGGACTTATTGACCAGCTGTGGGGCGTGTTGACAGCAGACGGCCTCCCACTGTTCCCGCAGAGTCTGCCACAGCTTCCAACAGCCATCTCACCGGGGGTTATGCCTTTCCCAGGGCATCCCGTATAGGTGACCGGCCACAGTGGGAAGTGCGAATGCATGGTCCTTTTAGCCAGCTGTGGCACAACTTTGGTTGACGACACTGTAGAGCCCTCCAGTAGGTTGGCTGAGCCCTTGGCAGCAGAGGCTCTATCACGCTGTCTCCTCCTGGAGAACTCAGCCTGCAACACCCCTCATCCTGTCTCCACCCCGCATGCCGCAGCCATGGTGATGTGGGTGCGGTGTGAGTGAACGATAGCAGGTAACCTCCTCAGTACTGCTCCATTGCCTTAAGGCTAACGCCCCCAATCCTGAACATGGGTATGGGGGCCCTTCCTACTTGCTCTCTCATCTTGCACTCCTCCCTTGCTCTCCACTCTACAGCTCGGCCACACTGGCTCTGAAAGGTCCCTGGGGCTGCTGGAATCAAGTACCACAGGCCCGGTGCCTTACACAACAGAACCTCATTGTCTCACGGTCCTGCAGGCTGGACGTCCACAAACACGGCCCCCAAACCGTGAGGGAATCCTTCCTTGCCTCTGCCTAGCTTTTGGTGGTTTGCTGCCATCTTGGCACTCCTTGGCTTGCAGAGGCATCGCTCCAAGCTTCCATTAGCGCATGGCCTTCTCACTGGGTCTGTCTTCGCACGGCCACCTTCTAAGGACAGCAGTCACCTTGCATTCGGGGCTTTACCATACTTCAGGATGACCTCATCTTAACTGCCTGCCTCGGCCACAACCTTATTTCTTTCTTTTTTTTTTTCACAACCCTATTTCTAAACAAGGTCAAATTCTGAGGTACCCGGGCTTAGGACCTCAACATCTTTATTTATTTATTTAAATTTATTTTTTTTTAAGATTTTATTTATTTATTTGAGAGAGAGAATGAGAGAGAGCAAGCACATGAGAGGGGGGAGGGTCAGAGGCAGAAGCAGGCTCCCTGCCGAGCAGGGAGCCCAATGCGGGACTCGATCCAGGGACTCCAGGATCATGACCTGAGCCGAAGGCAGTCGCTTAACCAACTGAGCCACCCAGGCGCCCTCAACATCTTTTTTTATTTAATATATCTTTGTTGAGGGGACACGGTTTAATCCATAACAGTGGCATTCATTCAGTTCCTGAAAGAAGCCACACTCATCCTGCTTCAGGCCTTTTGTATATCCTGTCCACAGCCTCCTGTCTCCTACCCAAGCCTGTCATCCTCTTGATCCCAGTTGAAAACTCATTCTCCTTAGGCAGACTTTTCTATTTCACCTCCCCCTGCAAGCTAGGTCAGCTCTTTCCACTCACAGCACTTTGTATTTTTTTTCCCACAGTCTTTACGACTACTTGTAATTATACATGTGTTTGAGTAAATATCTTGACAATGGCTGGCTGCTCCACTAGCCCACAAACCCCATGAAAGGGGAGACTGTCTGTCTTGCACACTATGTATCTCCAACGCTGAGCATGGTGCCTACACATGGTAGGCACACCATACATATGTATGAAATCAGTGATTAGGTTTTCTCTCTCCTGCCAGTTTTAAGTCTCAGGTGTCCTTGTTTCCAGGAGATATGGTACTGGACCCACCCAGTTAAGACAACACCTTGCGAGGAAATGAGGAAGACGAAGAGAGTAAGTCCTAGCTAATGGTGCTTGAAGTTGACCCCTAAGATACTCCCGTGAAAGAGAGCATATTCCTAGCAGACAAAGCCTTCTTCCAGGGACCTGTTGCAAATCTGCTACCCAACATGGAAAATGGGCAAGAACTATATGACCCTGCTGAGTTGTGAACTTTCTTGAAACCAGGACCCTGCAGAAACCCAGGCTCCTGCCAGAAAGCTTAATGAATAACAAGGGGCAATATACTGTTCCCTAAATTTTCCACCTAGAGGAGAGAGGGTGCTTCATTCATGCAGGTGACATTTGGAAAGGTAGAGCAGTGGAAACAGTCCAAGTACATGAAAATAGGAGGTTGAGGTTGGAGGAGGTGGAGAAGAAAGTTCCAATTAAGATGTTATTAAAATATATCTATTAAATAAAGGGTGACTGCCAGTCAGCTGATTATTTATTGAATAGAGGAGCGAGTAGTTCTTATTTGATGAGGCTCATTTCAGTTCTTTATGTGCTATGCTTTCTGAAGCTTCTTTTTTTTTTTTTTTTTTAAGATTTTATTTATTTGCGAGAGAGAGAATGAGAGACAGAGAGCATGAGAGGGAGGAGGGTCAGAGGGAGAAGCAGACTCCTTGCTGAGCAGGGAGCCCGATGCGGGACTCGATCCCAGGACTCCAGGATCATGACCTGAGCCGAAGGCAGTCGCTTAACCAACTGAGCCACCCAGGCGCCCCTCTGAAGCTTCTTTTTTTCCCCTTGAAGATACCCTTTGGGTGAGGTACTGTTCCCTCTTGTCTTTCCACTCAGTGGTTCTTATCTCCCTTTGTGGTCGGCTACAGCCACTGTCATCCCATCCTTGGTGGGTACCAAGATTTCTCAGGGACAAAGACATTTTCTAGTTGGAGGTATTCCCATCACACAGTCACACATCACACAGAGAAGCAGGTCTAAGAAGAATAATTCATATTTTGAATTCTTTAAAATTGTTCTTCTTTCTAACCTTCCCAAGTACATGACCTTTATCACAAAATGCCTCCAGAAGATTAATGTAAAAACGGAGAGAATGTAAAAAGAATTAACAAGGAAGTAATCAGCTCCAGCAATCACAATTTAGGCAGCAGGCTTTGCAACCAAGGCTACTATCTTGCGAGATGGTTTTCCAAATTCTTTTGTCTCTCTCCCTAGGTATCAGCATCTCAGAGAGTGCTTCCATGGGATGGAGAAGAGACTCTTGCCCTGATGGGAGCCAGCTGCACTCCGTGCAAGAAGAAATGGAGCAGAAGCAAAAGACAAGCCCTCCACTTTCTGGTCCAGGGAATAGCAGGAGACAGAAGGAGCCTGTGGAGGTAGCAGAACAAAGCTGTTGTTCTAGCCCGTTACCTCCTGGGGGACTTAGGAGAGCCATGTGTTAGATAAGTCTAGGAGAGCCAAGAAGACTGGAGGCTCTTTTCTGCAACCTATTGAAGAGTGGGAGGAGGAGGCTAAATCCCAGGCTGTATACACTGAGCCGGCGGACCGAACTCTCACCCGATGGCCCAGCAGAGTCAGGGAGAGGCAGGCCCTGTGGCTCAACTTTCCCAAGTCATCTTTGTCCCCAGTGTGGTATAGACAGGTTTCAGAAATACCTGGGAGTCCAGTGGAGGAGTTTTCTAGAAGGATCACCATGGCAAGGATGAGGGATCCTGGTACTTAGGCTACTGAGGGAAACACTCAAGCCAAAGCCAAATGGGAGTCTCATCAGAGGAGTTTCCGATGTCTGAGAGAGCCAAGGTAAGGGGGAGTCAGCCAGAGGGTCTTGAAAGCCCTGACTAAGCTGAGTCCAAGGGAGGCGAGGGGGATGTGACAAGGAACAAAGACCCTGACTCTTCCCTATGGCCGTGAGGTTGCATAAACCACCACCACCTCTCATAGATACGTCTGGACACATCTTTGGGAACAAAAGAGACAGAGGAAGAATTTTATCTGAGGGACTGAGCAATTTTATCCCAAAGAGGTTAATCTAAATAAACTTTAATTTGAGGTTTAATATTGAGTTATGCTTAAATTTGAACACTTACCTTTTCTCTTTGCTAGCCAGTTGGCTGTGGGTTTGAAGCAGGAAAGGCCATTTTAGATATAAGAAAAATAAAGGATATTTTCTCTGTGCATCCAAGTTAGAGTGTAGAGTTAATATTCTGTTTCTGACACAAAGGAATAAAGGAACCATGAAATCACTTGTCAAAAATCTCAGCAATGTTTAAAAAACCAAGCAACCAGTTGCTGCAGGGTCAGATGGGTCACATTCCAAAAGCCCCCACCAATGGGGCTGACTGCAGTTTTCACAACTGCAGAGAATATAGGAAGAAATTCAAGGAGTAACCGGGATGGTGGGTTCCTCTGGCAATTATTCTGTTCTCCTCTTTAGAGAGAGGAGCCCATACTCCACGCTCAGTCAGAACCACCGTCTAAGGAGTAGCTCAACTAGGCTACCCACAGCGGGAACCAGGTCACTTCCATGAACATGGGACCTGCTCATTCACTTCCCCTCCTTGGCAATATCGACCGGGGTTATATCAGCAAAATGGTTTGTTTAAAATGACTGAGCCCACTGTATGTGATAAACTATATACACATTACATTACAAAACTATTAACTTAAGCATATATTTATAGTAGGAAAACATAGTATACAATTAACACAACTACATGAGTCTGCTGTTCGCTACCTGTCCCTCCCCACAAGGACAAGCCACGGTGACTTTGTCAGTCTCTTCCTGTTTCTGTTCTATATTCCTTTATTGGGTTATCCTTGTTATTCCTCCATGGATTTCTTGCATGTTATGCTGGGCCCTGTTCTACCATGATCCTGTCTGGTTGCCAAGGGCATGTCCTCTCACTGTATGAGAACTGAGACAATCATAATCAGTGAGCTCTGTGCCCTTCCACCTGCAAAGTCTTCATCTTCTGTAACTCTGGCCAGCCCTGGTTTTGTTTCTATTTGTATAACACACTGATGTGTAAGCTATAGTTCTTACCTGGTCAGGTGCCTATTGCCAAAGGTCAGCGAATGTCCTCTTGCCATTGGTGCTGAACAGAGCCTTCTTTCAAACTCCTACTAGAAAGAGGAGAACTCCCAGGCGAGGTGCTTCCATTCCCCCACTCCATTACTCAGAAGTTTTTACTCTGAATAGCGTCTCTGTCCCACCGGTAAGTGTCCTGCCAGATACAGCATGGGGACTCAAAGTTGCCCACTTGCTCCCTCAGTGTTTTCCTGCTTAGTCTATAATTCTCTCTGCATATGTAGATGAAGCCCATTCTTACCCTTTACACTTACCCACGTGCTTGTTATTCGCAATGTTGAGCCCTTGAGAGTATCATTAGAAAACTCTGCAAGAGTACGGTCCAACTCGAGGGGAAATTCCTTGGGGACAGGGATGTGGCTTCCTACTTCCTTCAGTTCCCTCGGTGCCCAGCAAAAAAGTGACTACTTTGATCTGAGATCACTTCACATTCAATTAATATTTGATAGCTAACCAGTGTTTACCAAATGTTCCAACAGGCCTGAGCCTTGCTTATACATTATCTTATGTAGTCTTCACCACAACCTTGTGAATTACGGACTATCACGTATTCCAAAATACTGATTGAGAGAAGTCAAGCAACTTGCCCAATGACTCGGCTAGAAGGCGGTAATCCCGGAATTGGAACACAGTCTCCTCCTATTTCAGTGCTGTTTCCTACACTACACCTGTTTCTCCAGTGGTCATTCTAGGCTTAAAGAACAGGGGCCCCAAGTTCAGCAGACTTGACCACTCAAGAGAAAGTCCTTGATGAGGAGAAGAACTTGGTTTCATGGAGCAGGGCCTGGAGGCCTGGGCTCATGAGAGGCACCATCTCAGCAGGTTCCCAGGTGTTGGAGAACCATCCACAGAGTAGCATCTGATGCATGTGTAAGGGTCATCTGGGCTAATCTCACGGCTCCTGCCAGGGGTAGGATAGAGAGGGATGGGGGCTGGCCTGGTGGGGTCCTCTTACCCACAGGCCAAGGCTAAGGCTTTGGCATTAGCCCTTTCCATTAAGAGAATGATATAGAATTCAGTCTCCTACCACAAGGAGGTTGTAGTCGGGTGACAAGCCTGTCCTTAACCGTGATCTAGCAGAACCCTAGGAACCATCCCTTGAGCAAGCAACGGGGCTAACCAGGCTTAGCAGGAGTTGGCAGGGCTGAAGATAGCTAGGACCCAAGTAGCTCTCTCCTCTCCCCCTGGAATACGAGCTCCATGAGAGCTGGGACCTTGAATGTCTTGTTCACAGCTGTGCCTGAGTGAACTGGCAGAATCCAGAGCGGGTTGTGACCTCTCTCGGATGTGCACGGGGGCCAGGCCTGGCCCGACAGCGGGACCTGCCTCAGGCAGCTTGTGGCTGGGAGGCCCGACCTTGGTGTGGCTTCTGCCTCTCCAGCTCGGGTCAGGGTGGCTGGTAAGCAGAAAGGCCTGGGAGCCGGGGAGAGAGCCATCGTTCTGAGGCTATAGAGAGTTGCTCCTACTCAAACTAAGAACAACTCAGCAACCCCACAGACCTGTCTGGAACTATGCCTGGCATATAGTAGGTACCCAATAGATATTGTTAAAAGGCATGATTGGATGGTTGCGCAAAAGAACCAAGAGGCATGGTGTGTCTTGTGTTTACAAAACCCCATCTGCAAGGGATACTTACACACAGGCCTTCTTTTTAAAAAGGCCTCCCCTTATGCCTTGCCAGTCCCAATTCTTTCTTCAACACATACTGTTTCCTGAAAAAACATCTCTGAATGATCTCTAAGCATTGGCCTTATGCTGGCACCTTCTTTTCCAAAGGCAAGAAAAACTGGTCTATCAAGTTTCTTAGTTTGAGTAGGAGCAACTCTCTATAGCCTCAGAATGATGGCTCTCTCCCCAGCTCCCAGGCCTTTCTGCTTACCAGCCACCCAGACCCGAGCTGGAGAGGCAGAAGCCACACCAAGGTCAGGCCTCCCAGCCACAAGCTGCCTGAGGCAGGTCCCGCTGTCGGGCCAGGCCTGGCCCCCGTGCACATCCGAGAGAGGTCACAACCCGCTCTGGATTCTGCCATTCTCATACATTCTCCTTCATGATCCTTTGTCTGAGGGAGTCTATAGTAGGTGGTCAAGAGTCTCCCCGGATATTTGAGCACAGCAAAGTCTCTTTTACTTGGCTAAGCCTGTTTTCTTATTTATAAAATTAGAATAACAATAGTATTTGCCTTAGAGGCTCTTAGGAGAACTAAATAAGAGAATATATATAAAGTGTTTAGTACAGTGCCTGGCACATAGTAAGAGCTCAATAAATGATAGCCATTATTATTCCTGTTTGGCATGGTTTGTTTGGGTGCTTTCATTGTAACAAACAAGCGCAATCCACAATCTGAAATAAATGGAAAAGCTCACTCATCCTTACTGAAGTACACAACAAAACTGTGTCAGGCCCTAGATGGGTCTAGATGGGACTGGGAAGAAAGATGGGACTCAGGACACCTGAGCTAAGTCTTTAAGTTCTCTGGTCTTCACTTATGTTGATCCCTGGAATGAATCACACATACGGTCGGTTTGCCTGTCTCACTTTTAGTCTCTAAAACTCAGTCAAATGTAACCTCCAAGATGCTTTCCCTGCCTGCATGCATCCCAGGCTGGATTCCTCTGGAGACAAATTTTCAGACTAGCCTGGAGGAAATTTATAAGGCAGTGCTCTTGGGATTGATACCTGTGGAAGGGAGGAGGAGGAAGCAAATTGGGTAGAGGGAGAGGTTGAGCAGCAATGCAGTCCCAACAGAAGCCTCAGCGACCCCACAGACCTGTCCCAAATTGCAGTGAGGGGGCCAAGCCTTTGTGTTCCCAAGTTGGATCAGTCGTTGGGTGCAAGCTGCCTCTGGAAGGTGAAACCTTGGGCAAGATAGTTTCCTTCAGCCAAGATAATTCCCAAAGAGGGCTGTCAGCTGAAGGTGATCTTCTGGAAGACGGTACAGCTGGGGGGGATGAGTCCTTCCTTCCTGAAAGGGGTTTTGATTGTACAACATAGCACCCACCAACATCCTCCAACCTAGATATATCGGTAATGAAGAGATGTCAATTTCCATCTACTTGACTCCTATCTCTCAACTGGTATATTACACGGGTGAGAAAAGAGGAAAGGAATTTATTAGGCTCCTGAACTCTCGACCCCATTACAATCTGTATTATCCAGATTGGGAGGGTCTCCTAGTTCACAGCTCTGAGTCCTTTCTTAATTGCTAAGCATTTCTGCCGTCAAGGCTAGAAGTCAACAAATGTAGAGGAATTTATGATAAATGAAGTGAGTCAAAAAATGCAAACTAGTAATTATGGAACAAGGGACGGGGGGAGTAGTCAGGGATTGAGTTTATCTCCAGATTGGCCTAGGTCTAGTTTAAGGCAATTTTTGATGTTACTGTGGCTTTTTTGAAGAGGGTGGGTGTAAGCAGATTACAGCCTCACCTGAAAGAGCAGGGTGTTGTTTCCTGGAGCAGTCAAGTGGATCCACCGCCGTGATCCGCTGGCACCATCTCTCCTAACAAAATGTAGCTGGTGGTTCTGCTGTCTGTCGTTGTGCTCCGACAAGGTGAAACCTGAGACATGTTGAGCATAAATGCCTATTTGAATGAGTTCTGGGATCACACAGTGGATTTGCAAACATGTCTTCAATTAAAGGCTACTCTCAGGAAATTACATTGCCTTTCCACCCTAGAAAGAAAATACCCCCAAATCCAACTCCAAACCAAGAACTGAACTTATATTTTAGGCTTATAAGAGATTTTTATCAAAGGTTTCTGAGTCCCCAGGATATTTTTCAGATTTCTCATTATGCCCATTAAAAACTTCTATGAATTTTAAGAATTATAAGTAAATCCTAAACTCCTTTTCGTAGGTTTGTTTATGGTAATGATACAGGTGAAGCAATTCTGATGCTATTGGATATGTATTGTGAGATTGAGAAGTGAGAACACATTGCTGTTGAGATCCAGGGTTTTCACTACAAAAGAAAGAACATACAAATACAGATGGATATGAGTATGAGGGGATGGATGCACTAATTAACTAGATGCTGGAAATCCTTTCCTGATATATATCAAATCACCATATTGTACGCTTTAAATATCTCACAATTTAGTCAATTAAGCCTTGATAAAGCTAAGAGAGAAGGATTGGGGTGTATCTCAAGGACACAGGAGCCAGAGAAGAGGAACTCCCACTGGCTAAATCAGTTAAGTACAGTAATGAATAATAAAGCATTGGAAAACATAGGAATTCATATGTTCTGCCCTTTAATGAACAGATACATAAATAAATGGAGAAGGGAGAGCTCTTGCTGGAGAACCAGCTGGTAAATACAGAGGGAGGGCTGTAGCTGGAAAATGCTCACTTTGCAACTGCCCAAGATAAAAATAGGATTAGGCCAAGAACCAATAATGGAAGCAAAATCTTGGGGAAATTTTGACTAAGAGCAGAATATTTGAGCTATCTTAAAGTGTTTTCCCCACAGATGTTCATTAGTTGCAAGGAAGAAAAAATAGTAATTATAGAGTGGAGAATTGAACAACACCTCCACCAGATGATGAAAGTTAACATCACCAAGAGGGACAGATGGACAGACATCATGAGAAGGACATGGTACCACCTATGCAGTGTCCTGGCCAACCATGGGCAACCGCAGTCTCA
The DNA here is from genome assembly GCF_011800145.1 of Mirounga leonina. Lineage (NCBI taxonomy): Eukaryota > Metazoa > Chordata > Mammalia > Carnivora > Phocidae > Mirounga > Mirounga leonina. The sequence continues at coordinate 4,466,530 of NW_023270852.1, forward strand.
TCATGAGGAAACATCAGATAAACCTAACATGAAGGCTGTCCTAGTAACACCAAGGGGAGAGGGTTTGAATTCTTCCAAAATGCCAATATCATAAACAACAAAGAAAAGCTATGGATAAAGACCAAAGACAGATGATAACAAGCATGAGGGAAGATGTGCAGACAATGGAACACTCCTTCACAGTTGGTGAAATGTAAAATGGAGCAGCTGCTTTGGACAAGAGCCTGGCGGTCCCTCAGATTTTAAATGTTGAGTTACGGTGTCACCAAGTAACCCTTTCTACATGTATAACCGAAAGAAATGAAAACATATGTCCATATAAAAACTTGTGCATGAACGTCAATAACAGCATTATTCATAATAGCCAAAAAGTGAATAATAGGTGAACATCCATGAACTAATGAACAGATATACAAAAAGGGGTATAACCATACAATGAGAAAGAATGAAGACACATGTGGTCACATGGATGACCCTTGAAAACATTATGTCAAGGGAAAGAAACAGGTCCTAAAAGCCCACATGCCATATGATTCCATTTACATGAAATGTCCAGAACAGGCAAATCTCTAGGGACAGAAGGTGCATTGGTGGTTGCCTAGGACTAGGGGAGAAGTGGGGGTGATGGCTAACAGGTGAAGGGTTTATTTGGGGACAATAAAAATGTCTTAACTTAGGTTGTGGTGATGGTTGCATGATTCTGGGAATATGCTAAAAACAATTGAATTGTATGCTTTCAATGGATGAATTTTATAGTATGTGAATTATATCTCAATAAAAATGGTTTTAAAAGTTTGGTGGGTTTTTTTTTTTACATTTAAGATAAAATTATCTGGGTAGCAGCAAACTTTAGTAGTATGATTTATCTCTATAAAGAGCAAATTTTAAAAATAAAGAAATAAAACACACACAAGAATGGATTGAGAAGCATGGAGGCCATTTGTGAACTTGTCAGGAGCAGCTCTGGTGGAGAGATACAGGCAGAAAGCAGAATGGACTGGGTCAGGAGAACAGGAAGTGAGGAAGCAGACAGAGCACAGTGCAGGGCACACAATTCTTTCAAGGAGCTTCCATGTGGAAGGAAGTTGAGGGATGGCATGAGCGCTACAAAGGCATGTGGGGCTGGAGCATTGAGTGCTGATGGGAAGGGTCTGCTGGGACAGCCCCAGTGGGAGTAGCAGGAACTGAAAGAAGATAATCCATACAGCATACATACAGATCCAAGAGAAGTTATAGGACCCAGAATCCATGTGATACTGAGAAGCACACTTTCTCCATTGAAGAGGAAAAAGAACAGGCTAGAGGCTGGTATAGACAGGTCTGTGGCGTGGCCGTGGTAAGATGAGGAAGTTCCTAACGGCTGGCTTCTAACTGTGGAGAAGGAGAGAGGATGGGAGATTTGAGGAGATTTTATATCCCAAGTCAGTTCCATAGGAGCTGTGTGATCTTGGCAAATGTAATGAGCATCTCTGAGCCGTTTTCCTCCTTTGTAAAGTAAATAATACCTTGGAGTGTCCTTGTGAGGATAAATTGAGATAACTGATAAAACATAGAACAAAGTGACTTTCACACACTTTATCCTTGCTCCGTTTGCTACCACGACCAAGTCCAAGCAGAAATGAGTTTCTTAAAGGCAACCATCTTGTTTTATTAACCCTCATGTTGCCGCTCCCTCTGACAATTCCTGGCACATTGAGTAGATGCTCAGTACGTATTTGCTTTCTACCTTCACATCGAATTCTTCTCCACCAAGTAGCTGTCAGGCTAGGGATTTTCACCAGTGTCCTTTCCCTCTCCTCAAGGTACACTGGAAGGGGGTGGAGAAGTTCCTGAAGCTGAGAGAGGTCAAGTCATCCAGCCACTAATGATAAAGGTGAACCTCCAAGCCAACCCTTCATTGCGACATCGGTGTCTTCCCATTATCCCCCAGCTACCTCGTTTTGCTTTTGTCTTTTGTGTGGTTTTCCCCTCCCCGCAGGCTGGTTTCTAAGCCAGTCTCTGAGATACTGCCTAGAGAACTGGGGGTAAGCCTCATGAGGGTGTGAAGCCTGGTGGTCTGCTCGCCTCTCCTAACTGCTCCCCCAACCAGCATTGCCCTCCTTCTTCCCCCACTGCCTACCCCCGGGCCTGACGAAAGTGTCTAGCACTATGGTGAGAAGGTGTGTCAAGACTTCGTTCTAGTTATTTTCAAGACCCCAATATATAAAGAGAATAAATGATCATCCTAAAGGCTAGTAAATGATCACTGAGCAAGCGAAGTTCACCCTCCAGTTTGGGCGTGATTGAAAAGGCGCCGGAGAGCTGAGTTGCCCAAATTGACTGCAGCCAGAAAAGGAAGAGTAGCAAGATCAAGGGAAAAACTGAATCTTTTGCTTTATATGTTCTGCCCTTTTTTAATTTCTTAACATTTTAATGAAAAATTTTGAACATACAATTACAGTGGTATAATTGTATAATGACCTAGTAGAAAAACCAGTGTAATGAACCCATGTACCCAGCAATTAGCAAGATTTTGCTGCATTGGCTGCATCTATCTTTTTTTAATGCAATTCCTGACTCCCTGTTATTTCACTCCCCACCCCAGTATGCAGTTTTTTAATTTTTAATTTTAATTTTAATTTTTTTTACCTAGACACAGGACCATTTTTACACCAGCAAGCTTGATAATCTCCTGATATCACCTAACACCAAATCTGTATTCAAATTTCTCTGTCTTGCTTTTTTTCTTTCTTGATTTTTTTTTTTTTTTTTTAACAATTGGTATATTTGAATCACAATTCCAAACCCACACGCTGCATTTGGCTGTTATGTCTCTTAAACCTTTTTAAGCTAGGGAGTTTCTCTTTCCCAAGTGTCTCCTTGATTTTTGATACCAACGCCTTGAGAGAACTAGATCCACTGTCCTAAGAATGTCCCTCCCATTCTTAGTCTGTTTCCTTGTGATGAAATTTAACTTGCTCACTCCCTGCACCTAACCCTCTCACTCCACCCCACTTCCGAACTAGAAGTTGGCACTAAACATTTGACTCCTTTGGGTTTTTGGTGATGATTCTTTGAGATGGTGCTGTGTGTTTCACATCGTACCGTATCAGGAGGCAACAGTGCTGACCGTCCCGCTCTTGCCCATGCTGAGGTTGATCAGTGGATTCAGGTGGTTGGCCTGTCCTTTTCTGGGGAATAGCGACCACAAAACTCATTGCCAAAAGTCTAATCAGGAGTATTCTTTAGGAGTGCCTGGGTGGTGCCGATCGTTGGGCATCCGACTCTTGGTTTCTGCTCAGGTAGTGATCTCAGGGTCGTGAAATTGAGCCCCGCCTCGGGTTCTGCACTCAGCGCGGAGTCTGCTTGAGATTCTCTCTCTCCCTCTCCCTCTGTCCCTCCTTCTGGTTCTCTCTCTCTCTCTCTCAAAATAAATAAATAAATCTCAAAAAAAAGAGTATTCTTTAATGCATTTAGGAACCATTACCTGAGTCCCAACTGTGTACCAAGCCACTCCATTGAGGAGATACAGAAATAAATTAGAAAAAATTCCCCTCCCCCCTCAACTGAGAAAACTCACTGGGATGAGGGAAACAAAATGTGAACTTCCCTGGCCTCACCCCATGAATGGCTTCTTCCTCTGTAAGCCTATAAACACTTACAAAACACAGCCTGGGGGCCAGCAAGCACTAACATTGTCTTCTAAGACATCATCTTGCTTGAAGCCTGCATGCTTCCCAGACTCCTGGTCATGATGAGCTTCTTTGTTCTCCCTACGGGAACTGGGAGATGTCTCTAAGAGCCACAAGGTGCCCAGGCCACCCTAGTTGAATCCTGAAAAGTTTGACTTCAAAACTCAATTGGCAATTGGGTTTTTTGCTTTGTGTGTCAGATTTTTAAAAGTAAACAATTTCACCTCCCATGGAGTGAAAAGATCTTGAGTGCAGTTGCTTTAAAATGTGTATGTCGTAAGTGTCACGAAGCTGCTCGGGAATAGGGAGACTTAAGTCTGTCCTTGGCAAAATGAGAATTTTAGAATTGGGTCAACTCAGCTTTTATGTGCTGTCCAAGTGCCTCGCCCTTCCACGGCTCTCACTCTCCTCAAAGCCCTCAACAAGACTTCTCTGCTGGAATTCAAGAGTAGTTTGTATTCTGCTCTTGGGTGGGGAAAAACGAAAACCGGGAGTCCAACTCGCTGCTTAGTGCCCATAGCTCAGAGAAAGTCTGTCGAGTGTATTCTGGGGTTCTGCATCCATTAAAAGAGGCTCTGCTGAGTCACCTGGGGCCAGGTACACTTCCTGAGTGAAGAGAGTGGGAGCAGCTGAAGGCTTCTTTGTTTCCACGGCAGCGTGAACACTCTACTCGGGGCCACTTTTTTCTCTGAGTATTTTTATTATGGACACATACACCTTTAAAACGTGATGAGAGCACCCTTTATTGCAAAAACTCCCTCTGTTTGCATTTCTAGCAACGTTTCCTAGCCAGCTCTGGAGCTGGAACAAATTCTTTCCCTCACCTGCCCCTCCTTCTCCATTTCTCCTCCTGAATGCGCAGAGCCAGCCCTGGAGACTGAAACAACGTATGACACATCCTCCCCGCGTGTTGACAGAGGGGGCTGCAGCCTCTCTTTGGCGGCCCCACCCACCGCCTTGGGGACCTCCTCCAAGGAGAGTGCACCGGGACCTTGCCAGGGGTCAGGACCTCCCCCACAGGTTAGCTTGATCAGAGTTCCCTTGACCAAGTTCCCTTGACAGTTGCCCTGGAGCCTGAAGAAAACAAAGGTGAGGCTTTGCCTTCCTCACCTGCGCTGGAGCCCAACCAGCAACCAAAGACCAGCGGCTCCCATACTGGTTGCATCATCCTGTCACCTAGTTTCACACAGTCTCTTTCTTCTGTTTTGTCAACTTACATAACTTTGGCTCATGTACCAAATAACTCACTGGGAGGACGCTGAACTTGTGTGGGGATTTATTGACAACATTCTGAAGAACATCCAAAATAAGGGAAATGAAAGTCCCAATTGCTGGGGGCGTAGGGTTAAGGTGAGAGCTGGATGGTTTTGCATGTGTGTGGGTATCTGACTTACGTTATAGATGCACATGCCGTGTATCCCTCCAACGACACTGAAGGAATAGACAGTTGTAGGGTTGGGAAATCATCAGAGTTACAGAAGGTCTTCTCCACCAGCTGGTCTCTTGTTTATTCTCTTACAATAAGACATTCTGATTTATTTGCAGGTTCTGACATTTGGGCCATAAATTAATACTTCATTCAAACAAATTTTTAAACTCTTACAAGTCAAACATTCTCCCACTGAATCATATGTGTACCCTTTGCATTAGGAAGAGGAAGCAAAAGAGGGAAAAGACTTATAAATCTAAGGCATTACTGAGGATCTTCCACATACTCAATCCTTTTCTAGAGAGGCAGGATGGTCTAGCTCTCTCTACTGAACCTGGGTTCAGATCCTAAGCCAGATGCTTCTCCGTCCTTTGCAGGTGAGCCTTGGAGACTCCATCTCCTCGTGTATAAATTGAGGAAGATGACAGAACTCATAAAGATATGAAGAAACTTTAAAAAGACAGCATGGGGGCACCTGGGTGGCTCAGTTGGTTAAGTGTCCGACTCTTGATTTCAGCTGGTGTCATGATCTTGGGGTCGTGGGATTGAGTCCCGCCTCAGGCCTGCTTGAGATTCTCTCCCACTCCCTCTACCTATACCCATACCCCCTACCCCCACTCGCGTGCTGTCTCTCTCTCTCTCTCTTTTCTGGAGAGAGAGAGAGAGAACATGGGTGTAATATTAGCCCATAGTGGGTGCTTATTACAGGTTAGTCTTCTATGTCATTGAAAATTTGGAAGCTTTTTTTAGAACTCCTTAAGTCAGTACAACTTGAGAACATGAGCTTTGAGGTCCACTCCCTGAGCTTCAATCTTGCTTCTCTCTCTTCTAAGCCCTATGACCTTGAACATGTTTCTTAACTTTGCTATGCCCCAGTTCCCGTACCTGGAAAGTGGGGATAGTGGCAACTTATTTCATAGGGTTGTTGTGAAGCTTGAGACAGCAGTTCATGGCACAGAGTAAATGCTCCATAAATATTAGGTAAGACTTTCTAGAAGCAGAGAAGTGTGAGTTGGAGCAAAATTACACTTTCTATTTGACTTTGTCATTATGAAAAAACTTTCTCAACTGGAAAAAACAAAAGTAGTGTCACTTTGCCCTAAGAGGAGCAAAAGTCGCCCATTAAGGAGCTACTTTGAGTTGAAATGTGCTATCAGGAAGCCTTACTTTTGATAGAGTGTGGAAAGTTCTGTACAGCAGGCAACCTGTGAAATGAAATAGGTTACGTTTCTGTGAACTCTTCCTACTCCAAGCAGGTTAGTGCCCCTTGGGGCTCTCCAGGGACAATGCATGCTTTTGTTGGGGATTGACATTTAAAAGTGTTTGATTGTTCAGTACATGTTGTTTGAAGAGTTGCTTTACTAAAATTTAATGGCAAATTCCACTCTGGATTTCCTGCCAAGAAATCTATAAAGCTTTGTTTGAGACTGAAAGCGTTCAGAAGTTTTTTTAAAAAAGCTGGGAGGTGCTGGGTGTACATTAAAAAGGAAAAGAAAAAAAGGAGGAGGAGGAGAGAAGTCCTGTGGATGCAGGATGAGTGTTTGATGTAAGAACTGGCTGGTCGGCTCCAGAGTCAAGCAATTAAGAAAGGTTTAAAAGGGCCAAGATGAAGAGGGGCCAAGGCGAGCAAACAGCTCCATCCACGCCCAACCCAGAAAATAGCCTGGGCTGTGCTCTGACCTTCTCATTCAACAGCTTTGTTCCTGTTCTGAGCCGACGTGATGAGAGAGCAGCATCGTTGCATTCTTACCAGAACATGACATTATATAACAACTGCTCCGTGTGGCCGGCTCTGGGCATCGCGGGTTAATATCCAAGACTGGCATTGCGGTGTTAGGCTCTGGAAGTAAACATGTAGTGGTTCTCATGCCAAGTGTTCACACTTGGCACCTGGTTGAAGAGCTTCAGGCTTATGTCCCCCAGGTTGTGGAAACCACCCTATATTCATGTTGGAATAATGCAGGTTAAAAATAAAATTAAAGTGTCTGCTAATAGAGGGCTTTTTAAAGATGGATAAGTATCATATATATAATGTGAAGTGACACATACTGTTGCAAAAGGGCATATATAACTCCAGGAAGCAATTTAGGTGAATTTTAAAATAAGACTATATTACATATTATTTACAGAAGCAAACACATGTCAGCAAGTACAAAAACATGCCCAGAAATCCTGCATACCAACCTCAGGACAGTTAATTAGCTCTAGAGAAGGATGAAGGGATGAAGGAAGGGAGGCAGAGGGATGGGAGTTGGGTCTTAGTTATATCTGAACTATTTTTTTTCTTCAAGTCCAAAATGAAGGGATCTGAGTCTAATATGTCAAATGTGAACGTCTATTAAACCTAGGTGATGGGTGCATGGATATCTGTTATAGATTTTGTACTTTTCTGTTTTTCATAATTTGAAAGTTTAAGTTAGAAAAAAGTGGTATATCCCTATGGTGGAATATCATGCAGCCATTAAAAAGAATTTAAAAATTGTATAGGGTGTCAGAAGAGTATGTGCAAGCGGTGTTTTAGATCAAAATAACAGGTTGCTGTATAGTATGAAAGCATAATCTATTTTTGCTTAATATAATATACATACACACATACACACACTCTAGTTCAAACCTTTCCCCTGGGCTATACCCTCATATTCAGGGCCTGCAGTCTCCATTTGGATGTCACTCAAGCAATCAAAAAAATGAGTGGGTCTATAACCAACCTCTTGACCTTTCCCTCCAGACACTGTCATCTCCTTCTCTTCCCCATCTCAGCACATGACACCATCAGCCATGGGTTGCTCAGGTGACAATCCCAGGAGTCAATGACAAGTTCTCCCTGGCCCTCAAGCCCTATAGGTCCCACCTGCCCATTCTCTAATCCCCGGCTCCCCTCCCAGTCCCCAGTCCCTCAGTCCCCCAGCAGGAGCCTGCAGGGCTCTCCCAACCAGCTCTCCAGTTGTCGACTGCTGCTCCCTACAATCCATTCTCCATCTAGCAGCCAGTGGTCCCATAAATCACCCCCTACCTAAACCCCAGGAATGTTCCCATTGCTCTCAACTCCTTCATTAGGAGTCGGGATCTCCCACCCTCCCCTGCCTCATCGGGTATCATCTCCTCCTCCACCGCTGCACTCCAGCTGTTCAGGAGTACGTCCACGCTCCCACCACGGTGGGAGCATGCTTGATTCCTTGTCCTTTTGTAATCAGAAATAACCCATTAATGTAATTAAAATGTCCACACTGAGAGACGATCAGATCAACTTAGTTAACTTATTTGTTTTATTTGTTTAATATACTATTTATTTACTTAATTCAGCAAACACTTACTGAATACCAACTGTGTTCCCAGACCTGCCGTCGATGTTATGTAATCTTTGTTCAATTTCCACACCCGAGCCCAATTGCTTCAAGGTTTACATAAGGGCTTTCATTTTGATTATGGCGTTCCTTCGTACGGGACCATCTGTACTGAGCCTAGCTCTGCTCTGCGACGGGTGAGACTCAGCGGAAATGCAAACACACAACAGAGGAACTCTATTATAATAAACCACCCACTTGGGGGGACAAGGCTTAAGTGGTTCCCATTGCCATCATTTTCCTCGCACTAGAGACAAGTACAAGTCCAGAACACAAGTGATTTTCACTACGTTCCCACTGACCACTGGTTCTGAGAGTCCTGCATCAACCCTATTGTAAACTCTCCCCTGTTACTAACTTCTTGTTGTCTGGAGGGTTTGCTGGGCACCTCACTGAGGAGCTTCGGAGTTGGAGCCCAACGTGAGCAGTTTCTGGGATACCCAGACAAGTGCCCAGCACACTGTGCACCTTGCCTCTGAGAGCTTTCTTGTCTCCTTGTGCACAGTTGAGATAAATGACTCATTTCAAAATCCTCAGGGCAGAATCTGCAAGGAAAACATGTGTTTGTAAGACCTGAACTCTCTAAGTTGGTTATTGATATGAACTCAAGCCAGTTTCCTTTTTGTTACCCAAAAAGACCTGAGTGTACAAGAAAATACTCAGCAAACATCTGACTAATTATGACATGAATGGAGGTAGGTAGTTTAGCACAGTGTTTAAAGCATGGGCTGTAGAGTTAGAGAACACTTGCTCAATATGCTCTTTCCTTCATGCCCTGCCCTTTGCTTCCAGACAAACTCCTACTCATCCATCAACACCCACCTTAAATATCACTTCTGGAAAATTTCCCCAGTGTAATCCATCTGAGTAGGCCGTTCTTTTTTTCTAGGTTCCCAGAGCATGTTTATCACGTCTAGGTTATATATTGCCTTACAAGTATTTGTTTGCTTATATATGTCTCTCCCATTGAATTACAAGGTCCTCCAAGGCCAGAACCATACCTTACTTGGTTTAGCATGAGGTCTGTCATTCATAATAGTGGTCAAATATGCACACTCCATAGTCATTCAGACCCAGGTTTGAATCCTACTCCACTTCTTACTAGCTATTTGACCATGTGAAGTTACATAATCTCTATATACCTCAATTTCCTCATCGAAAAGACACTTACCCATAGGTTGTTGAGAACATTAAATTAGGCATTGCACATAAATGTTCGACATGACAACTGATCATGCTGAAGGACCTTTAACTCTCATTTTTATGATTAACTGCATCAATGTTTGCTGGCCAAACTAATAAGTGAATGACCCAAACTTCTGATCACAGCCCCTTTATGTCAACCAAAGAAGGCATCATGGATGAAGTGTAGGAGGAGATGTCCTTGACATAGGGTTCACTTTTCCATAAAAATACAGCTAAGAACACCCAGGTATTTTACATGATCACTTGTGAAGGTTGCCTGCTGAGAGAAAATGGCCTAACCTTTCCAAAACGGCTCCCTGAGTTATGGTAAAAATGAAACTCAATTTAAATGCTGAAGGTCTTATAACGTGCATTTCATAGTCTACCTGTTTGGGCAAGTGATTTTCTCTGGGAGCCTGCAAGAGACAGCTTAATTAGTGGTCATTAGAATAGATGCAGCTGATTACACATCACTTGAAAGCATTTCGGGTCTTTTTTTTTTTTTTCACTTTGTAATCTACTCTTATCCTTCCCTGGCAACTTTTCTGCTTACTTCTTTTTTTTTTTTTTTTTTTTTAAGATTTTATTTATTTATTTGAGAGAGAGAGAATGAGAGCGAGAGAACACATGAGAGGAGATAGGGTCAGAGGATGAAGCAGACTCCCTGCCGAGCAGGGAGCCCGATGCGGAGCTCGATCCCGGGACTCCAGGCTCATGACCTGAGCCGAAGGCAGTCGCTTAACCGACTGAGCCACCCAGGCGCCCTCTGCTTACTTCTGATTGAAGTTTAAGAGATAGATACGTTTTCATAAAAATGTATAGCTTGTGATTCTGCCTTGGGCCCTTCACCTTTGCTTAATTATGATACTAGCAGCGTCGATTCCTGGAGGACCTACTGTGTGCTGGCCAGAGCGTGCCTAGTGCCACATATAACTTTCTCTCTCCTTTTCCTGCAGCTTATCACCGTCTAACATAGCAGATAACTTGTTCCTTCACTATGTCACTATTGATCATCTGTCTCTCCTGCCTTCCCACCCTCGCCTCCTAGGAAGGTAAGAGCCCAAGGTCAGGGACCTTTGTTTTGTTTCCTGTATCCTAAGAAATTAGAACAATGCCTGACACACAGCAGATGCTCAATAAACATTTGTTGAATGAACACATCTTCATACAACCCTGAGGTACCAGGTGTCACCTTCATTTTGAGGCTAGAAAAACTGAGGCCCAAAAATAGAAAATGACAAGCCCAGCATCACACAGTTAATAAGTAGCAGCTGTGACCCTTACTGCTCAGGGTCTGAGCTGTACAGGACTTCGGTATGTCTGACTCTAAATCCTATACTTTCTCCACTGGGGAATGCTTTGTTGGAACTGGCTGTCTTCTGGAACACAGGCATCCTCTGGGCTTGGGCTGGCTTGAGGTGGGATATAAGATCAGGAGCGCAAGTGATGGTGTTGTCAGATCTAGACAAGGAGACAGGGTCAGTGTGCTGGCCACACAGAGGGGGCTTGGAGCCAGGTGGCAGACCATAATGCTCTCTGGCTCTGTGCTCAAGAGAACTTTCTGGTCTTCTCAGAACCCCATTGTTCCTGTGTATCAAAAGTTAATAAAATCTCCTCTGCCCCTTACAGACCTTCTAAACTTTCTATGAAGATTCATGATGTGTGAGCAGAGATTCCGGTTCTTTGGAGAAAGGAGCTCTTTAAATGCCAGGTATTATTAAGTATTATTATAATGAACATTTACTGCTGTTCATTCCCTTTGATATTCTGTACAAGGTCCCTCGGTTCCTGGACCTCTCTAGTCAAAAATGAAACCTATGTCATCCCCAGTTCCTTTCCTTTTGTATGCTGAGAGTTAAGAAAATATCGGGTGAGTTCCATATTTCCATTCTGGGTGTGGATTTTGATGAATGAGCCAAGTTAAGAGACCATGACCTATTGTGGGAGGTTTGATACCCTCTCCTCTTCACATGGTGTACTTATTGGGCAAGACCTTTTAATTCCATAGCTTTAGCTGCTGGTCACATGGAGATGGCTGGCCAATCAGTATCACCCTCCCCAACTTTGCCTTCCAAACTCTAAACCTGTTTTTGCAACTGCCTTCCACATACCTCCACCGGGTTGTCTGAAAAACATCCCATATCCAGCATGTCCAAAGAGCAACTTATCATCTTATCCCCAGTCCATACACACCTCTCAACTTTTTGTCCAAATGAATGGTATCTGTCATCTTTTACTCCTGTTCAATTCTCTAATCCTCACTGCCCACCTCCAGGCATCCAGCTCCATCTGTTCCAGATCAGAAATGCCTCACATCTGTTTCCTCCTCTTCGTGTCCATAGATACTGTGCTAGTTCAGACCCCAAGCCATTGCTTACCTCCTCCCTGGTCTTTCTGCACGTGGTTTCTTCCCTTCACACGGGGCCACCACAGCTATCTTTTGACATGACAAATCTGATGATGGTACACACTCCAACTCTAGGATCTCCAGAGCTGGTCCCATTCTCATGCTAACATCATGTGCCCCATCGTGTGCTATCATGTCCTCCCCACCAACTTCATGCATACCCTACATTTCACACCATGGTGGGCTTATTTCTCCATGCCTTCATACTCTCTGTTCCCCTTGTCTGGAATGCCTTTCCCCCTCTTTGCCACCCACCCCACTCACATACATCTTTTAGGTGTTTTCTCCTCTGCTTTTCCAAATTCCTCCAGGTGGAGTAACATTCTCCTCTTCTATAGCCCTCTGTAAATGCCGTCCTAAATTAGTAAGGGTTATCCGGAAAAATAGAACCAATAGGAGATATATATGGGAAGAGATTTATTATAAGGAATTGGCTCATGTTGTATGGAGGTTGAGAGGTCCCACAGTCTGCTGTCTGTGTGCTGTGGACTTAAGAAAGCCAAGTAGAGTGACTCATTCTGAGTCTGAAAGCCTGAGAACCAGGAACAGCAAGGACAGAATGAGATAGATGTCCCAGGTTAAGCAATCATGCAGGAAGGGATGAATTCTTTCTTCCTCCAACTTGTTGTTTTATTTAGGCACTCAACAGACTAGCTGATGCCCACCCACATTGGGAAGGGCAGTCTGCCTTACTAAGTGCACCAATTGAATGTTAGTTTCATCTGGAAATATCCTCCTCACAGACACACCCAGAAATAACATTTAGCCAAATACCTGGGCAGCTTGCGTTCCAGTCAAGTTGACACATAAAATTAACCATCACACCTTTCAAAACAATTCTAGTAATAGCAGTTCTTTAGCACGGGCTTTACGACAGGCACTTTTCTGGCCTCTTTATATACTCACCTAATCTTTGCAACAACCAGAGGGTAATTGTTATCTTAATCCTCATTTTATGGATCAAGAGCCTGAGACCAGAGTTAAGTCCCTTGTCCAACGTCACCCAGCTAGGAAACAGAATTGCCCATTCTGATAGAGAGTCTGTGCCAGAGTCCATGCACTTGACCACTCCCCTTTCTGTCCCCCACTGAGAGGTTTATGTTCCTGTCTAGACTGTAAGTTTCTTTGTTTCTCCAACTCAAAACCTGGATAATTATCATTAACACCTATTCCTCAAGCTTTGGGGAAGCAGTAGCAAAGCTTAGAAAGTGGATACAGGGCGCCTGGGTGGCTCAGTCGTTAAGCGTCTGCCTTCGGCTCAGGTCATGATCCCAGGGTCCTGGGATCGAGTCCCGCATCAGGCTCCCTGCTCAGCGGGAAGCCTGCTTCTCTCTCTCCCTCTCCCACTCCCCTTGCTTGTGTTCTCTCTCTCGCTGTGTCTCTCTCTGTCAAATTAATAAATAAAATCTTAAAAAAAAAAAGAAAGTGGATACAGATGTAGATGATAAAATGCTAATGGAATAGTAAGCTATTATGATTATCACCTTCAACCACTGCAGCAACTCTCCTGACCCTCATTGATCCTTCCATCCCATCCTCCTCTTTGCCATGAGGTTAGTCTTCTAGAACAGAGATGAAATAATATCATTCTGCTGCCTAAAGTCCTTCAGTGACTCTGTATTGTCTAAAGGATGCTATCTAGGCTCTTTTTTTTAAAGGTTTTATTTATTTGAGAGAGAGAACACAAGTGAGGGGTGGGGGGAAGGGCAGGGGGAGGGAAAGGGATGGGGAAAGAATCTCTAGCAGACTCCCCGCTGAGCAAGGAGCTGGACGTAGGGGCTCCATCTTAGGACCCTGGGATCATGACATGAGCGGAAATCAAGGGTCAGGAACTTAACCGACTGAGCCCCCCCCAGGGACCCCTATCCAAGCTCTTTATCTAGAAATATTGGCCTTTCCTAACCTGGCCCTGCTATGCCCTGCAGTATTTTCTCTACTATTCCCTTGCAGGTAACTTACACTCTGCATAAAAAATCAACAGTCATTTTCTGAACACACTCATGATCGAGTCCCTCCCATGTTGTTGCCCAGTCTGTTCCTATAACTTGAAATTCCCTCTCTCTTTACCTATTCAATGAACAGCTACTCATCTAGTAAGACTCTATGGTACCTCTCTGTGAAGCCTTCCCTGACATCCTCAGACAGGATTAGGTCCATTTCCTTTATGCTGCCACAGCACCTGGGACACAGTGTGTCACCTATCACCCCACCAAAAAGGAAGTATCACTAATTCAATGCAATTCAATTAATTTTTGTAGCCAGGTGTCAGCTGGGTATCCCTTGTTCACAGATCCATGAGTCCCCAAGGGCTGCCATAACAAAGCTGTACCACCTGGGTGGCTTAAAACAACAAAAACCATTGTCTCGAAGTTCTGGGGCCAGATGTCTGAAATCATGGTGTCGGTAGGGCCATGCTCCCTCTGACAGGTCTAGGGGAGGTCCTTCTTTCCTCTTACAGCCTCTGGTGTCCATCGGCACTCCCTGATGTTCCATGGCTTGTAGACGCATCACTCCGATCCCATGGTCATCCTCCATGGTCATCACATCATCTCCCTTCTGCACATGCCTGTCTCTGTCCAACTTTCCCTTTTTTATAGGAACACCTTTTTACAGGGTGGGTTAGGGCCCACCCTAATGATCTCATTTTAACTTCATCACTTCTGTAAAGACCGTATTTTCAAATAAGGTTACATCCTGAGGTACTAGGGGTTAGGACTTCAACCTATATTTTTTGAGGGGACATAATTCACCTCATAACCATGGGAAATTGTGCTTCATCCAGAAACGAATTTTTGACCCTCAGGCAGTCTGAAGTCTTCCACCAAAGTTCTGTGATCCTCGTGGCTTACTTCCTGCTGTTTCTCCCTATCTCGTCTCCTGTGTTTAGACTATTTCAGTTCCCATACACAGCCCTCATAATTGCATGCCTTCAATATTTTCAACAACTAATCCAACAAGATCAGGAATTCCAAGCATTTAGCAACTTCCCTTCAGATGGAAAGATCTCATCAAGCACCTGTCATATTTTTCACTCCATCTTTTTCCAGAACCTTGGCCAACTTCCAACCCAGGATCTTTCCAAGACATCTTCTTCAGTGCCTCCAGCTCTCTGGAAGACACCGTCCAGTTCTCGCTCCCACCCCTATGTGGATTGCTTCCCTCACTGGGACCACCCCTGGCAAACCAGGCTGGCTTCCCCAGGATTCTAGCAAAGAAAAATTGTCTCCACTTGTTGCATTTTTATTGATCACTGATACGCTGGCATTAAGTTAGATGCTGGTGATACAACAGAAAGCAAATAGATATCCCCTGTCTACATGGGTGTACAGTCTGCTGGGGAAGATAGATATTAAGAGTATGGCTGCAAGTGCAATGAGTATGATGACAGAAGGGCATGTAGAACCACAATAACAGTGCTGCAGCTTTCTAATGAGGATATACTGTGTGCCAGGCACTGTCCTAGACTCTGAGAAATTCTCATGGAGCTTACATTCTAATGGGAGACACAGACAATAAAAATGTCAGGTAGTAGTAAATGCTATAAAGGAAAATCAATCAGGATAAGGGGATAAAGCAGTCTGGGGCTGTATTGGTTAGGATGAGGTTCAATTGCACAGAACAGGCAAAATAAATAAGGATGGCTTAATATGAGGTTTGTTTGATTCTCTGAAATGAAGAAATACAGAGGTAGGCAGTCCAGCACTTTTAGAATAGTTTCCAGGCTCCCTGTTCTTCTCTGTCATTTTTAATGGGTCTTATATCTTCTGGATTCCTTCATCATTCAAAATGGCTGCAAGAGCTCCATCCATCACATCTGAGGCCCAGAAATGAAGCTGGAGAACAGGAGTGAGGGCAAATAGAAGGCACCTCTCAGCTAAGTCTCCTCTTTTAAGGCTATTTGCCAGAAACCTCACCCAACCTGTTCCTCTTACATTTTAATAGCCACCCCTAAATGTAAGGGAGACTGGCAAATGCAATCCATCAGCTGTGTACGATGCTATCCAGAATATAACCAGAGTTGATTCATAAGGAAGAAGGAAAAATGGTTTTGGATAGACAACTCACCATATCTACTGGGGCCCATCAAAGACTTTCCAGAAAAAGGAGGCTTAGGCTAGCAGCCAAAAAATGAGTAAGAGTGCCCAGACCAGGAGGAGATCAAGGGGAAGAACACTGCTGCAGAGAAAGGAACAACAGCCCTGATGGTTGGGCTGGGTCCAAGTTTATCTTTGTTCCACTGTGTCCAGCTCAGAACCGGGCACAGTGCTCATCTCAAGAAATATTTATTAACTAAATATTGGCCTCAGATTGAGTGCTTGCGTCACCCAACATGTAATCTCTGCCACAAGAGGAATGCCCCCCAAACAGAGTCTCTCAGTTATTTCCATTCTGCCTAGAGCAAAACAGATGACTCTTGGTGAAAAATCATCTGGTGTCTAGCTACAGACAGGGCTGTGCACACAGATACCCAGAAATCAAAATAGGAAGCACGTATTGCAATAAAACCTGACCATAACTTCCTAATGAATCAGAAACAGTGCTTCACAGACCAATGCATCTCACACATTAAGTACCCTTTGTTGTTTATAGCTGTAAAATCTGCTGAGGTTGAGTTTAAGGTAAGGGAATAAGAAGAAATCTGCCCAGCCCTTCCTGTTGATGAAATTCCAATGGAGCCTGGTTCTCAGATTCAGTGATTATTGAGCCAAGTCTGCAAGGTCTAACACTGGGCCGATCTCTACTCTGCTGGCAGACCTGGAAAGGTTGGATGGAGCAGCACAGAGGGCAGACCAAATGAATATGCCTTGCTCAGAGCCTGGCACATGCTAGATCTTCCATAAATATCAGCTCCCTGAATGGCTGGAGCATTTGAGAAAAGGTGTGTAGAAGTATGACATTTGATTAAGTCATAAAGGGTAAATAGAGGTTCTTGCAAGGGTGGGAAGAAGGGACAGACATGTGGGATGAAAGGATCAGTGCATGCAAAGGGAGAGGGGTGTGAACAGCAAAACTCAAGCAGTTCAAATAGTCCCAGGGGAGGGTGGAGGTAGGAGATGAGTCTGTTAAGATGCCTTGTGCAGGGCAGGGCTAAGATGTTTGCACTTTCTCCAGTGGGTAACAGGGAACTTTTGAAGAATTCTGAGCAGGGAAGGGACATGATCAGAGTCACAGGGTCATTCATCCCTCTCCTCCCCAATCAGTGCTCCAATGCAAGCCTTCCCTATAATCACAATATTGCTTCCATTGATATACCTTTCTCTGTTCCTTCACCCCAAGACCTTTCCTCTCACTCTCCCAACTCCTGACCCTGTTACAGATATATCAACATACATGTAGGCATACCTCCCAACACCTTTGGCCTCCCAGCTTTGATGACCTTGGCCTTGGGCCATTCTCTTTAGCCATCTATTGCCAGAGCCACATCAAGGACCTTTTCTACCTCGAGAAACTCAAAACCCAGGTTTTCCCTTCCTTTGCCATCCTTTGAGGAGCTAGAGGAATCTAATCACACTGTTCAATGCTCCTCAATGATTCCCAAGGCATTGCTAATAAAAATCCAAACTCCTTCCTGTGGCCTTCTGGACTCCACATGTTCTAGCCCCTGACTACTTCTCCAATCACATCTTGGGCCACCCTCCTCCTCACCTTCCATTCTTCCTTCCTTAGACTACAGTCACACCTCCACCCTCATCATATCAGACTTCTCAAATGAATTCTCATCCCTCGTTGTCCCCACTTTCCATTTCCCACTCACTCCTCAAGCCACGAAATGTGGCTTCATCCCCCACCAATCCACTGCTGCTCCTCTGTCCAAGGTTATATTTATAAATTGACAAATCACATGGGTCCAGGTGGCCACCCTTGCCTTGAAACTCACTCCTCCCAAACATGATCTCCACAATGTTACTTTCTCTTCTTTTTTCACTTCTGTGTTATTTCTTAGTCTTTGTGATTTTCTCTTCCTCTGTCTACTATTTCAGTATTGGTCTTGTCCAGAGTTCTGTCTTCAGTCCCCTTCTATTCCCACTCTGCACTCTTCCTTAAGCATCTGATCCCTGTCTATGGCTTCCCCTCCCCGCCATCAGATGACCCCCACAGGCACCTCAACTCCACTGAGTGCAAATTGAGTTCACCACCTCCCATTCCCACCCCTTGTCAAGACCCATTTCACACCATCCAAGGAAATAACCCACCCTTATCCTTCCATTTGCCCAAGCTGGAAACCTGGGAGTCAATTTAGGTTACTCTTACTTCCTCATCCTCTACCAATGATTAATCACCATATGTGAGTGAGTCTAGCTCTTTTTTTTTCCAGAATTTTATTTTATTTAAATTCAATTAATTAATATATAGTGGATCATTAGTTTCAGAGGTAGAGTTCAGTTATTCATCAGTTGCATATAACACCCAGTGTCATTACATCATGTGCCCCCCTTAATGTCCATCACCCAGTTACCCCATTCCCCCACATACCTCCCCTCCAGCAACCCTCAGTTTGTTTCCTATAGTTAAGAGTCTCTTATGGTTTGTCTTCCTCTCTGATTGTGTCTTATTTTATTTTTCCCTCCCTTCCCCTAGTTAGTCTAGCTTCTAAGTGTGTCAGATCTCTGCTTTCCCCCGTCCCTAATTGAGTCTCTCCTCATTTCTCTTTCAAACTGTTAACCTGCCTGATTGTTATGTTCTCTGCTTTTGTTTTTAATTTCTCATCTTCACTGGACTATGAGGGACCACATCTTAATAAATTTCTTATCCTCTGGGTCTGCCTTAGTGCTGACACATAGTATTTACTTATAGTAGGTGTTTCTGACTGTATGAATGAAGTGAGTACATGAATGTGTGAATAAAAAAGGAACAAATGAGACAAGGCACTTGACACCATCCAGCTCAAAATAATATGTTTACAATATTAAAATTCACAGATCACTGGGGTGCCTGGACGGCTCAGTTGGTTGAACGACCGATTCTTGATTTTGGCTCTGGTCCTGATCTCAGGGTTATGAGATGGAGCCCCACATCAAGCTCCATGCTCAGCAGGGAGTCAGCTTGAGACTCTCTCTCCCTCTGCCCTTCCGCCCCCAAAGTAAGTAAATAAATCTTTAAAATTCACAGATCGTTTGAACAACAACCCTATGAAATGCTTATTATTATTCCTTAACTTCTCTGGTTAAATAATTTGACCAAAACCATAGAATTAGTGAGTCACAGGGTTAGTCTGTGGAAAAGCCTGGATTTGAAGCTGTGGGTCCAAGTTTTAAACTTTCCACCAAATTATAGAGCTTTGCTCAGTGACTGTATTCTTCCATAAAGCTGGTATTAGCCAAATTGATTATCTACTCTACTTAGCAGCACTGTTTCTAAATGACACATTTTTGCCCTCAGAAAATGAAATGTATTCATTTTTTCAAAGCACAAAAATTTGTCTTCATTGTTGTTGTTCCAGAGAATGTGTGATCATGTACAATTTCAGGCAGAGATTTTAGGTCTGGTATGTATATTCAAAATTTAGTACCACTCACCAAAGGCAGGACGATTTATATACTCCTCTGTGGCTTGAGACGTTCACTTCCTTGGTGATTCTGGCGTCGCTTAGAAAGGCTGAAATAGATAAAACATCACCCAAATAGAGTTAATATCCTGCACCATGTTTCCCCAAGCCTCCCTGTCCCCCCATATTCCCTATCTCAGTGAATAGCCACCCATTTCCCAGGCCAGAAACCTGGTCATCATCTGAGTCCTTCTGATTCCTCCCTTTGTTCACCTAACCAAGCACCAAGCCAATCCATTCCATCTCGTCAGTGTCCCATGGGTCTGTTATCTCTCCAGTCCAATGATGACAGCCTTCACCTGGGCATCCACATAAATCTTACCTGCATGAGGAATTAGCCCCCTGACACCTCTGCCCACTTCCAGTTTTGCACACACCAAGCCACCATCCACACTCTAACCCAACTCATGATTCAGGTAGGCAAATCTGCTCGCTCAGGTTTCTGCCTTTAAACTTCCAGTGTCTTCCCGTTTGCCTCAAGATTAAGTCTGAAGTCTTCATCATGGCACACAAGGCCCACATGGCCGCCACCAATCTCCCCACTTTCTACCTCTCGATTCTGAACTTGTTCTCTGTTCCTCTGCACATTGCACTTACTGGTCCTTCCCTCCCTCGCTTCAACGTAACCACCTCCAACCAGGCCTTCAAATCACAGCTTACGCATCATCTGCTCCCAGTATCTGTGGCTCCCACAATCTGGGTTAGATGCCTTCGTCTACCATGGAAGCCATAACACCTTCCCATATACTATTGTGATGTCTATTTGCTCTTCTATCCTTCACTACCACACTCCTTACTCAGTGAGCTCTGGGACAACCTAGGATGTATCTTGTTCTTCTCTCTGCCTCTAGCTCCTGAGCCAGCGGATGCTCATAAGTTTGTTGAATAAATGAATTTCTGTCCTCACCTCTCTCAACTCCTCCTTTCCCTCAACTTGTGGAGGAGACACAAGTAAAATACCCAACATGGTCAATGTTATAAGAATCATAACAGAGTTGTGTAATAAGGTACCCTGGGAGAAAGGAGAAGGGAACCATAGCAGCTTCGGATGTCTCAGTGGAAGGCATGGCAGATACAGGTCTGAAATATTAACTTTTTGAAAAATAGCAAATGGAAAGAATATCCAAACTTCCAGCCTTGAAGATCAGCTTAAGAATAATTTATAACACCAGACCATGGTCCTTACGCTTTTTCCATATAAGGACCCCTTCTAATATTAAAAAGTTTAGATGTAACAGCATGTAACAGCAGTTGTTGCAAAAAATCCTAAAGCTCCTCTAAGTTCAGTAAGGATTTTAAGACTCTGATTGCATGCATTACAATGCCATTTACAAAAATTCCCAAACTAGCAGTACATTCATGTGAAAGGTGCCCACAGACTGTGCCTACTATGTAGGGTATGGATTTGTGGACTCCCTGTAAAAACTTTACAGCTCCTCTTTTACAGGACCCCACAATTTTGACCCACTGATGCTAATGCCAGCCCTTTACGCCCCCTGCTACCATTTCCCCCTGGATTTGGACCGACTCAAGAAACTCACTGACATGGAAGACATGGTTGGAAAATGGAGACCTAACTGACAAGACCCTCATAACTAAGTATTTCTATTCAGGCATTAAAAGGTTAATTCAAAGTATAAGAACTTGTATTTTAACCCAGAATGAGCAGATTAAATATTTTCCTTTAGGCAACGAATCATGGGGTCACTCTACTGGAAAACCTGCTTTGCTGCCACATGATGAGATGAGAAGACCATCTATTCCAGTGAGCATGGATCACTTTATTAATCCCTCAAGGCATGGCCTGTTGGTTGCCTGGGGCTCACACTGAGCCTACTCCAGTTATTCAAGTGCACCCTTTGCTCTCACCACTTTTAGGTCTTGTTTTCAGCAGCCATGTTCAATCAGGACACAGTAAACAATCCCCCCACAGTGCTTTGCTCATACTTTAATTATGACATCTTATTCATTCTTTTTTAAAAGGGTTTTTTAATTCATTTATTGTTAGAGAGAGAGAGACAGTGTGAGCAGTAGGAGTGGCAGAGGGAGAGTGAGAGGAAGAGAAGCGACTCCCCACTAAGTGCGGAGCCTGCCATGGGGCTCAATCTCACGACCCTGAGATCATGACCTGAGCTGAAACCAAGAATTCGAAGTTTCACCGACTGACCCACCCAGTCATTCTTTTTTTAGAGTAACTTAAGTTCTTTGCACTTATTTCAAATTCAAATGATCCACAAGTTTATATTTAAAAAAAAAATAGTTTCCCACATCACTGCTTGATCCTATTTCCCAAATATAACCACAGATAATAATATAACACAGTCTTTTGTTCTGTTTGGCTTATTAAAAAGAAAAACACATAAACCACACCATACATACTGTTCTACAACCCGATTTTTCCTTTTTGTTTCCTCTTTTACAATTTTTTTTACTTTTTTAAAAAAAGACTTTATTTATTTATTTTGAGAGAGAATGAGAGAACATAAGCCAGGGGAGGAGCAGAGGGAGAGGGAGAGAGAGAATCTCAAGCAGGCTCCCCACTGAATGCAGAGCCCGACTTGGGGCTCGATCTCATGACCATGAGATCATGACCCAAGCCTAAATCAAGAGTCAGATGCTCAACAGACTGAGCCACCCTGGTGGCCCCCCTTTTTTTTACTTTTTATTATGGAAATCTTCAAACCAATACATAAATACAGAGAGCAGCATAATGAATCCCATACACCTATGACCAAGCTTCAACAAATATCCAGTTTGTCAATTTTATTTTATTTATCTCTTCTCCACATCAGAACTTTTTTTTTTTTTTTTCTGGAATATCCTAGCAATTCCCAGACATCGTATTATTTCACAATAATGTTTTGTTATGTATTTCTACCACGTAAAATCTTTTAAAAACATAACCATTTTGCCATTATCATATCTCAAAACAATAATCTCTTAATAATTGTCTATTTTCTATTTTCTTTGATTGTCCTTAAAATTTTTTTAACCTTTGGTTTATTTGAATTAACATCCAAATAAAGTCCATAACTGGTTGATATGTCTCAGTTCCCTTTAATTCATAATAGTTACAATAATTATATCTCCACTCCCTCTTTTAGGCTATTTATATGAGGGCTTTTGTCCTGTAGAATTTCCCACCATCTGGATTTGGCTGATTACACACTCAGAATATCATTCCACATTCTATTCTCCCTGTTTCCTGTAACCTCCTCAATAGAACTAAACTCTTGATTAGATTCAGATGCCATTATTTGGGCTGGAATATTTGATAGGTGGGGCTGAATGCTTCCTATTTTATCATACTGGGAGGCACATTGTAACTGAATGTTCCATGGATGTCAGTGTTATCAGCTGATCAACCAATACAGCTTCCCATTAACCTGACACCTGCTCATTTTAGTACCTATCAATGACCACTATCTAGATGCATTAATTTATTGGGGCTTGGTTACATACAGGTAATCATTCCTTCTGCATTTGTTAGTTAAAATTCTTTTGTAAAGAATTAGTTTCCCTCCTAGACCAATTCAATGACTTAGAAACATGGTGTGTACAAACAAGAATAAATGTTCTCTTTATTACAATTTCCAGGAGGCCTACTTGGCATCATAGTAATTTCCAAAGGCGATTAATAGTTAATTTCTTTTTTTGCAGTAGCATGGTGAACCCCTAGATTTTTATATTTTTGATGTTCTTCAATCCATTGCAGTTGTTATTCTCACTGATACTTATGTTTTCTCATCTTTAGCCATTGGAGCCCCTCCAGGTTGCCCCTGAGTTTAGAAAAAACAACGAAGTCTTTACAGGTCCTGCTTTCTAGTACACACAAGAGGTGGCAGGCCCATCTTATCTATTTCTTGCTGTGGATTTAGAATCAGTGATTACTTCAAGGAGCCCTTATGTTTTTAATAGATAATGGTATTTAGATACCACGATATAGGTGCCAGTGGGTACTCCTTGCTACTAGGTAGTAATGGATTTCAGACCTTTTCAGTGGACAAAGCTAAGAAATGTGTAATTTTTAGAGTTATAAAAATAAGTAAGGAGCTTATACTATTTCCACTGACTTGCTTCTTTGTTTAACAATATATTAGATACCTTTCCACGTCAGTGATGCAGATCCACATTATCTTAGTAACTGTATATTATCCATAATATGATTATAATATGTCCTATTTAGGATGGTTTCTAATTTTTCACTATTATAAATATTGCTGTAATTAACATCATGAGCTTACATCCTTGCCCACTTGTGCAAATATTCGGTAGATATCTAAAAGTGGAACCAGCACCTGAAAAGTATGAATCCAAAGGGCTTCATCAATTTAAAATCCCACTATTAGTATCATAGAGAGTATTTTTAGTGATTGAACACTACCTGCTTTCCTGATCCCTGTTTTTGAAGGCCTAAATCCTAGGCCTGGTACATAGTGGGAACACACTAGTTATGTGTTGACCCAGACCGAGAGAGTCCAGGCCCACAGAAATATATGTAAAAAAGAAAAAGTCTAGGCTAATGCCTCTGTAACAATTCCAAGGGACACTTGGGAAAGTTCTACGCCTCTTGTCCAAGGAGAATGACATGAAGCAGGCCTAAGCCCAACCCACAGACTGGAGCCAAGTTTGGTTGAATCTAGCCTGGATCAACTAACCCCCATCTGACTCACAGATGCATGAGAGAGAATAAATTATTATTTTAAGCCACATGAACTTGGGCTGATTTGCTGTATTTTATTATTACCTTATTCTTGGTATTCTTGGTATTAATATTGGTATTATTGGTATTATTACCTTATTCTATAATAATATTTTATTTTATTATTACCTTATTCATCATAAAGATGTCAATTCTGCTCAAGAAAATGTATGCACATTTAATGCAATCCCAACAAAATATACTGAGAAGGGTTATTATTAGCTAAATGAGATTTTCTATAACTGAAATTGTAGATGACATCAAAATGAAAAGGGAGAGAGAGCAGAGAAGTGAGAGTAGTGTATTAAGGTTCTTGTCTTGCTCAGGAAAAAGAAGCATAAGTATGGCTCCTAGTAAGTTTGGAGAAACAGAAGAGCAAAATTAAATGTACAATTTTCAAACCAGCCAAAGAAAATTCTATCCATCCAATGAAAGAAGGAAAAGGGTAGGTAATCCTGATAAGTGACATAGTGGAAATTGCAGGGTAAGGACCAATGACCTCCAAAAACTCACTCATCAATGAAAACAACAAGAATATACTAGCAAAAAACTATCAAGGACTTAAATATAAGAGGTCAAACTATAAAACTCTTAAAAGAAAACAGAAGAAAAGCTTCATGACCTTGGATTTATAAGGATTTCTCAGATACAACCCCAAGGCACAGGCAGCAAAAGAAAAAATAGATAGGCTGGACTTCAGGAAAATTTTAAAAACTTACGTGCCTCATAGACACTATGAACAAAGGCAACTAATGGAATGGGAGACAATATTTGCAAATCATATATCTGTTAAGGGATTAATATTCAGATTATATAAAGAACTCTTACAACTCAACAACAAGAATAAGAACAACAACAAAATTCAATCAAAGTGGGCAAAGGGCTTGAAAAAACATTTCTCCAAAGAAGATAATAGAAGTTGCCAGGAGCTGGGGGGAGGAGAGAATAGGGAGTTATTCTCTAATGGATAGAGTTTCTGTTTGGGATGATTAAAAAGGTTCTGGAAACAGCAGTGATGGCTGTACAACATTGTGAATGTACTTCATGCCAATGAATTGTATACTTAACAAGTGTTAAATGGTAGATTTTATGTTATCTATATTTTACCATAATAAAAAAATCGAAAGGAAACAAAAAACAACGTATCTACTCTTTTATTTCTACTAGAAAACCAACCCAGTGGCAATGAGCATCCCTACTACCAGGCTGTGGTTTCTAAATATCACTTGCCATTGAAAAAACATCAAGTCTCTGTGTAGTGATGGCTGATTTCAGGTCTGGGACAGTGAAGGTACAGTATGAGCCTGGAACATACTTTTTTTTTTTTTTTAAAGATTTTATTTATTTATTCATGAGAGACAGAGAGAGAGACAGAGGCAGAGGGAGAAGCAGGCTCCCTGTGGAGCAGGGAGCCCGATGCGGGACTCGATCCCAGGACCCTGGGATCATGACCTGAGCCGAAGGCAGACGCTCAACCGACTGAGCCACCCAGGCGTCCCAAGCCTGGAACATCTTGACACACTAGAAAGCAAAGGAAGCTCTCAAAGACTATGAAAAATATCCAGGAAAAGGATCCAGGAGCCAACCTAAAGAAGCTCCCACTGGCCAAAGATGGGACAATAATTACAATGGTTTGAAACACATTAAATATTTTAAATTTGAAATTTCATAATGATCCCCCAAAAGATGAACAAAGAAGAAAAAACCTACTAGTCACCTTGGAGAATGCTAGAGATCAACCACATTATTTTGGACACTAGGTAAGAACGTTGCTTTTATTTTATATTTCAGGATTATCAGGATTTAAACTGTCCTTCGGAGTGACACTTGATAAAGGGAAGAGTCTTTCTATAGAAGTACTCTAGTTAATTGATGATGAAGAAATGAGAGAAGGAGGAGGAAGAAGGGAGGGGGGAAAAGTATGAGAGAAAGAAAGAAAGAAAAAGTATGAGGCTAAAAGAAGAAAATACAGAAGCCAGTCTTTGTGACTTTATTTCTTAAATAAGAACTTTAAACCACAAACCATAGGGGGATGTGGGAGTGCTACATTTAACTATATTATAATTAGACAATTTTCAACAATAGCCACCATAGACACAGTTAAGATGGAGTCAAATTAGGATAAGATATTTATACTTCCTCTATAGTTAACAAGATACTAATGTTCAGGACATGTAGGAATTCCTGCAAATCTGCCTGAAAAGGGAGACCCTCAGGAAAAATGGCTGGTAACAACAGGCAATAAACAGAAGGGGAACCCAAAGGATAATAAGCTTATGAACATCAATTTCACTAGAATGCAAAGAAATGCAAATTAGAGCCAATTTGTAAAAAGTAGGAAGCTGGATAATATCAAATGCTGGAGAGGCTGTGGGGAAAATGGGGAATCTTCACAGCCAGTAAGAGCCTAACCTGGTGAAGCCATTTGGGAGAGTGATCAGCAGTGCAGTACTCAAAATTCTGGATTTTAAACCTCAAAGTCTCACACAGCGCCACTGGTTTCTGCCTGTGGTCCTTGTAACACTGTTTGAGAAAGCAAGGAATTGGTAATAACCTAGGTTTCCTTCGCCAAAGAAATGTAGACATGAGTGATGGAAGACCACGCAGGTCAGAAAATAATGAGCCAGATTTACACATTACAATGTGGCGTGCTCCCACAAACATTATGTCATGAAAAAAAAGGAAATATAGTGAGATTTATAGTCCAATAAAGGCCATGTATATTAGATATAAGCACACAATCATTTCATTCTACTTTTCTTTAAAAGATTTCACTTATTTGAGTGAGTGTGTGTGCACGTGAGCAGGCGGCAGGTGGAGGGGGCAGAGGGGGAAGCAGACTCCCCACTCAGCAGGGAGCCCAATGCGGGCCCAGGACCCTGGGATCATGACCTGAGCTGAAGACAGATGCTTAACCAACTGAGCCACCCAGGCGCCCCTCATTCTACTTTTCAAGGATACATATACACACATGAGCTAGCACATTGCTCAACTTCAGGGTTACCATTCACATAGTTTCCCATGTGAATGGTACCCTCTGGAGCACAACTGCAGACCACACCATGAATGGTGCCCCCTGGAGGTGTGCGACATGACAGCCCTGAATATGTAAGGTGGTTTGGAAGGTCGTGGATTAAATACACTAGAATAATAGCTGATGGTGGGAGGAAGAAGCGAAATGGGGGTGGGAATGCGGGACAAAGGGAAACATGAAGTAAAACAAGAAGAAACGGGCCCTTGCACAACCAGAGGGTGGCGGTGTGACCTGAATGAAGAGACAGGATCCATTTACTTCTGTGGTTTGAAGGCAGGGGAGGGTGAGACTTGGAGAGTGCTCTTGAGCTGGATAACCAACACTCTGATAAATTCTGCTAAGAAATGTGGATTTTATCCTGAAAGCTATGGGGAATCCTGGAGGTGTCTGAGACAGAAAAAAATTGTCAAGGGAATGGAGGAGAGGGGCAGAGGCTGGGGCAGCGGTCCTTCAAAGCCATCCATGCTTGGGCTACACGTGTTCAGGGACGTGAGTGTGGCCACAGATGCCCCAAATCAAGTGTGCATGCCTAACTCCACAGGCACAGAAGTCCTCAGAAGGCCCAACATTCCCTCCCCCTTTTCTTCATGTGCCCGGTCTCACCCGGAAATGAGGTGTGGTTAAAAATGCTGGGGGTTGGGGGGGGCAGTTTCAGCACAGCCATGGTTGGTACCACCTTCCAGATGTGACTGTGAATAGCACACAGCTGACGGCCGAGGAGTCTCCATTGCTGACTATCCACCTGTGCCCATAGGGCATTCAGTTAAAAATTCCATGCTGATACATAGGGCGTTAATTTGCGGGGAGGAATTTTTTTTTCCACGGCAAGGACTTCATCTCTGACAGATAGACGCCCAGATATTTACACAGGAATTTCTCCTCCTATATCTTTTCCTAAATCCCCACCTAATAGATGTTTACTGGCTCCATGATTTTGAGAGTCACTCCACCTTCCTGGTGGAAATACTTGGACAAGACTTGATCATCTCTGAGGCCCTTCCAGTGCCAACACTCTAGAACATGTGAGGAATCTCTTCTCCTGACACGCTGACCCCTTCATGGGTATGACGTGCCTGGTGTATGGAGCAAAATGGGCACAGGATTTAGAGTCAGGCTAGGGTTAAAGTCCTGCTTCTGCTACTTACCAGCTAGATGGCCTTAGTGTCTTTATCTGTAAAAATTGGAGGTTAGGGTGGTGCCTGGGTGGCTCAGTAGATTAAGCGTCTGCCTTCGGCTCAGGTTATGATCTCAGGGTCCTGGGATCGAGCCCCACATCAAGCTACCCGCTCGGCGGGGAGCCTGCTTCTCCCTCTCCTTCTGCTCCTTCCCACTGCTCATGCTCTCTCTCTCTCTTAAATAAATAAAATATTTTTAAAAAATTGGAGGTTAGAGAGTTCTATCTCACAAGATGAATGCAGAGGAAATGCATGTGACGATACTCAGCACAAGGATCTGGCATTTGGAAAGTACTCAGCAAAAAATAGTTTCTCCTCGTCCTCCTTTCTTTCTGTTTAGGACAATCCATTTCACAAACATTTCCACACAGGAAATTTTACAAATTTTCATGGCCAAATTTTCCCTTTCCAAGAATTTAAAGATGAGCTCAGGTGTTATTTCATAGGTAGAAAGAAATTCCTGGAAAAGTCAAAACTGTTCTTTAGAGGCTGTTAATAGTGGGCTAATGTATTTATTTTGATTTAATTTTTAATAGGAGTGGGTAGGGAGAAGCACAAAATCAAATACATGTTATAACATCATCTTCTAAGAATAACCTTTTCTCATGGACTAAAGATGAAAAAAAGTTAAAGAACATTTACTTTTTATAAATCTGTTTCTCTTACGTGTTAATTCTCCTGCTCTTGCTCGTGTGGAGTTTCTGCCCCTCCTGCTCAGATTGTTGGCAAGCTCTGATAGGAGACAAGATCGCTATTACAAAGCAGGTGCTCTGGGAAGACAAGGAAAACAGGAAGGAGAGAAAGCACCACATCCTCTTAACACTTCTGGTCAGACAATCCACATTTCTGTTGTAAGGTTATTTTAAGCCAGTGGTTGCCAGCCCTGCATTCCAAGAGCCACAAAGTACTAATTAATTAATTCTGGTTAAAATGTTTTCTTAACAAAATGTAGTAGCTAATGAAAGCC
Organism: Mirounga leonina; assembly: GCF_011800145.1. NCBI lineage: Eukaryota > Metazoa > Chordata > Mammalia > Carnivora > Phocidae > Mirounga > Mirounga leonina. Next base: position 4,495,990 of record NW_023270852.1, read on the forward strand.
AAGGTGTGGGGAAATAGGCCCCATCACCCATAGCAGGTTGTTACTAGAACAAATCTTTCGAAAAGCAATTTGGCAATTAAGTATCAAGTCCTTAAATGTTTGTACTCTTTGACCTAGGAAGTCTCTTTCCATTTTACTGGGGAAAATGTACACATGCCCAAAGAAGCCTATCACAGCGTTATGTTATAACAGTAAAAAATTATCAGGGACAACCTACTTACATGAGAAGAGTTACAGGCACAATGGAGCATCCAACAGACAGGTAGAGCCTTTACAAGGTCAAAACCTGAGCATAAAAGCATCTATACAATCTCATTTAAATTATTTTCTTAAAAAAGAAGCAAAATATGAAACCTTCACAATTCAAAAGTTCAGGAAGGAAAATATGTCAAATTTTAGCAGTGATAAGGATCTTGAGTGACTTTTCTTTCTTTTTACTGTTGCTATTTTCAGGTTCATCCTAAGGACCATAGTATATAACTTGTCTAATTAGCAAATTATCATCATCACGTTTTATAAGCAAACACACAGAGATACCAGATGAAATCTTTCAGGTTTGGGAGATGGCTGAGAAAGAGATACTTAAGATCAAAGCCATGATACATTCTATCAGTTTCCAACAAGGATGGGGCCTCGTCTTGTCCTCCGCGAGCTTGCCAGTTCCTCCCCAGGATTTCTGTTCTGCTCAGACACCAGGAGAGGGGTCACTTCTCCCAGGGGCTCTGACATCCTTAGTGCTGAGGCTTTCACCTCGATGTATTCATTCTCATTCTTAGTGCCAGGATGATTATTTTTTAAGTGAAATGATGTTTTTTCAACATCTAGAATCTATTAGGCACTTTCTAGGCACAGGTGTTGTGTTGGTCCTTTTTATATCCATATTCTGCCTCTCTCAGGCTTGCGAAAGCTCTTAGTAAAAGGAGCTATTGTCTCCTTTCTATTTTGGCACCCCTTCACCCCACCCCCCTGCCCTTCTCCTTTCTCCTACCCACACAGAGAGTGCCTTTTGGGGACATAATTGATTTGGATGAAAGGAGAAATGGGCAGACTGGGCTGCCATTTGTTATAAACAGAGCCTCCACACTGCCTGAAGAGTTGACTGGAGAAGCATCTTCAGGTAGACAGGACAGGAAGGTTCTGGAAAGAGGGCACCAGAGAATCCCACAGCCCTTCTCCCTGTGATGTGGCTTAATTTGCTTTACAGGCTTCAGGCATATTTGCTGATGTCAGCAGCCTGTCAGAGTTTAAAATAATAATAGTGAAAAGGGAAACAGCCCCTTTCTGCCAGGCTGTTCTGCCAACTTCTGTGTTCTCTTTTGAGTTAATAAACATCTAAGAACCACCTCCCCTACCACTCTGGGGGACCAAAAAAAAAGCACAATAATTTTAAAACCACCAGGTCAGCCCTTTGCCAGCATAAACCATTCAGACAAGTATCGTCTGTCACACTCTAATGAGGATTTTACCTCTGCCTCAAAAGGGAAGCTATCATTAGGCTTTGTGTTTACCAGATCAAATGATCATCTAGGGACAGTGGCTTTCTTTCAGTCCCCTCCTCATTTTAATCATGCTCAAGACCAAATGCATAGATGTTTTCTGCATCCGACGAAACTAAAAAACCGTAATTATGCCAGCTAATGTCTTTTGAAAACATCAATTAAGAAAACGGCCATTTCATTCCCATTTTACTTGAAAATCTGCAATATCCACCTGTGCTTTAATAGCATGGCGGGGGGGGCGGGGCGCGGAGAGGAGGGTTGTCTCCAAAAAGGACATAGCTCAAATGGTTTGAGGGGGTCAGGTGGGCAGGTCCCCGTTAGCAACAAGCAGACAGAGAATCTCTCGAAGGAAAGAAATTTCTTGATAAAGCAAGACCTTTTAAGTTATCTTCACATGTGGTGTTGAAACTGGAGCCAGCCCCTCCATGGCTAAGCTGATACCAGGCTTCTGCAGCAGGCTGGTACCACACACACACCCCATTGTTAATACCTCCTCAGGACAGATTAGATCCCACATTCCTCAGAAGTCCTGAGCTCCAGAGGGAACAGGGCCAACAGGCTCCTTCCACGGGGCAACAACTAGCTACAACTGATAACTTTTCATTGAAATAACTGGAACAATTACACTGGGTCCCCACCAGGGCTCCATCACCAGCTATTAAGAGAGAGGGGTTGCACTCGTATCTCTGGGTGTGTGCAAAGGCATGAGCCAGACAAGAATAATTCAAGTCACCTTTAAGCTCACTTTTCTATGCATTTATCTGTGGCTACATGCCCTGGTTAATCAAATTGCTCACCCAAGGTGTACTATTAGATTGTTTTATTTTACGTTTTCTTTTGGGGGCCTTATCTAGTAAACGTTGATATTTGCACTCTCAATTTAGGCTTGGACAAGTAACTAATTAATCTCTGACCAAAGCTACTGAAGTTAGACTTGGGTTGGGGTAAAAATACCTTGAGGTCATGGTTGGTTTTAATCATATAGCTTAGTTCAAAAGCTGAACACTAACAAAGATCTTTGCTTTCAAGTCTCCGTTTCAACCAGAGTGCTCATTAGATAGCAACTTTAGTTGCACTTCACTTGAATTCTGCAACTTCCCTTTTATTTTTCTTGGAGTAACAGTGATTCAGTGGATGAAGCGACAACATGAATGAAAAGAAAGGACAGCAGAGGTCCCTTTGCAGGGGCAAATCCCAAAGGGTCTCGATTAAACAGTAACCAGGGATTATGTCTGCCAGGCTTCTCTATCTCAAAAGTGTTATGTTTGGCTTTTGTAATAATAAAAGGTTATTTTAGGGAAAGGATTCTATTTTAACACATACTGTATTTGCAAGGAGGAAATGCAGGGTTAGACTTCCATACAGCTCAGCCTTTGAAAGAAAATAAAAGATGAGCAGTTTAGCAGAGGGGTAATTCCCCAGTCTGCAGGAAGGTAAAGAGCCAGGATTTGGGTGCCTGCGGGTTTTATCAGAGATGTAAGTAAGGCTGAGACCAACACCAGCACTCCTCTTTGGCTAGTTTTAACACGTTCACAGTCACAATTAACATTCAAGGAATTTCCTTTTCATCCAAGAGTTTCTTTTAAAAGCACTTTACACCGCAAACTAAAGTTCTAGCTGCCATCAGTCTTTCCCATACAGAAGATTGCTGAAATCTTCATAATACTTCTTTTCTTTTCTTTTCTTTTTGAAAATGGGTTCGGACCACGTCAGTTTCCCTGGGGCTTTTGTTTTCCAGTACAGGTGGTTCTCACCGCCTCCCTCCTTCCTTCCCCAGAAAGAGCTTGGAATGGAGACCCGGCCTCCCTGTCCCGCACCCCTCTATACTCACTGGGGAACCAGAGGAGCGCCCTCGCAGGACAGGTGTCCCCAGCCCCCCCGCCCCCGCCCGCCCGGTGGGAGCGCTGCTACCTGGCAGGGCTCCCCGGCCCACCCCCAGCCTGGTTTCAAGGCCCTGAGCCGGCCATGCCAGTGCTTTCTGCGAGGAAGGGAGAAGGGTCGTGCCCCTCTCCACCCTGCTCCTCTTACACAAGAGATTCGCACACAGGCACTGAGTCCGAGTCCTGGCTGTGCATAGAGCTCAGCCCGGTATCCGAGTCCTCGTCGTTGCCAGGACAGCTCTTGGCCAGTCCGCGGGCCTGATCCACCCACACCTCGGCGCAGCCCTGGGGCCGGGGTTCCCGGGAGGGTCCGCCAGAGCCGAGAGTCCCATCGGGCGCTACCGTCAGCTCCAACGTGTGCAAAGTCTGGAGAAGGCCCTGCAGCTCGCACTCCTTGCTGTCCCTCTGCTGCTGGCTGTAATCCAAATCCGACTTGACGGCCTCCAGGTCCGTGTTGAGCCGGAGCCCGATGTACAGGCTGGTGCTGAGCTGCGTCCTGACCCGCTCCTGCTCCAGCAGCAGCTCGCCGTCGAGGCCGCCGTCAGGCTCCAGGGGCTCCTCCCGCGCCGCGAGCTCCTCCTGGCGCCTCCGCATCCACCTCTGGTTCAGCTCCTCCTGAATCTCGGCTGAGAGGCGCTCGAGCAACTCCTCCTGCTGGGCTCGCTGCTCCTGCAGGCGCAGCAGGTCGTCGCACCGCCGGGCCAGCTCCTCCAGCGCGGCCGCCTGCGCCTCGCCGTCCGGGGGAGCCGCAGCCGCCTCCGGCTCCTCTCCCGGGCTGGGCCCGTCGACCTCGATGCCGGCGCCCACCAAATAAGTGTCCTGCACGTAGTTGACTCCGTGTCGCCGCACGCGGTCCAGGTGCACCTTGGCCTCATAGCGATCGATCTCGCGATCCAGCTCCCGGAGCCGCTGCACCTGCTGACGGATGGTGTGGTCCTGTGAGAGCACCAAATGCACCAGCGTCTCCATGCGCTCCACCGCTGCGCTCTCCGCGGCCCGCGGCGAAGACGAGCACGACGAGGCGGTGGACGACGAAGCGGACGAACAGGGCGACGACGGCTGCTGCGGGCGCCGCCGGTTGAGCTTGGCCAGCTTGCGGAAGGCCTTGCGCACCACCCGCCGCTGCTTCTCCTGGGTCAGAGCCAGGCTGGGCCGCGCCGGGACCCCCCGGGCCGAGCAGGGGCGCTCGCGACTGAGTACCACGCGCGCCTCGGCGCTGCGGGGGCCCGCGTTGGGTAGTGACGCCTCGCTGCGCACCAGCACGAAGCGCACATTCTCTTGCTCGTCGCCCCAGGCGGCCCAGAGGCGCAAGATGCGCGTCTTGTTCGGCAGGATGCGCTCAAAGCCCCGCCACTTCTCCACGATGCAATAGCACTGCGGGGGCCCGCACAGCATGCCTTGCGGCAGCGCCTCGTCGTCGCCCTCGTCGTCCTCGTCCAGGAGTTCCCGCAGCTCCTCCCGGCCTGGCGAGTCGCCGGCCGCCCCCCGCCGCCGGCCCCGCCGCTGCCTCCGTCGCCGCCGGCAGCCGTCCTCCAACAGCACCCGCACCACGTCCGAGCAGGTGGTGCGGCGAGAGAGACCAGACACCAGCTTCTCCTCCTGGCAGATCCACACCGAGATCTTCTTCTCCGAAGGATCCATGGCGCAACCGGGACGCAGGTGGCGGGTCGGGCTGGGCCCCGGCGGGGCGGCGGGCAGCCCAGCAGCTCTGCGACGGTTGAGGAGCCTGGGAGCCTCTCCCCGTCAGCACTGGCCCTTCTGCCCGGTTGCGCACGGAACCGGCCGCGGCGCTCGGCCCGGACGGCGCGCTCTCCCGGGGCCGTGCGCCCGGGATCCGGCTCTCGCCTCTCTGGCTTTGCCCAGGGTTCCCGGGGCCTCCAGGCTTTGCTCCTCCCCACGTGGCTCCTCCCCCGCCCGCCCCCAGCGCCCAGAACTGCGGCCGGAGCGCGGGAGGCGCAGCGCCCAGAGCCGCCCCTCGCAGCCTCGCCGCTCCCCGAGCGCCCAGTCCAAGCCCTCTCTCCCGCTGCCCGCGGCGGGAATCTCGGCCCCTTCCGCGGACGCGCCGCACGGTTTCGCGTCGGCACGAGGGAGGACGCGGAGACCCTTCTGCTCAAGGGCTGGAGCCCGTGCCTAGGCGGGGATCAGCGCGGCGTCTCCCTCGGCCCACTGGCTTCCCTCCTTGCGTGTAGAGCTAGCTGTACGCACCTTGACTTTATCACCTTTCGCGGCGCCCCCCCCCCCCCCCCCCGGTCCTTCAAGGCCGCGCCGTCTGGGGAGTGTCTTTTGCGCAGACGAGGAAACCAAGATGCGCGGCGTCTCTAACAGAGACGCTCCGACCGCATCGCGTGACCTCCAGCTGGGAGCTGTAAGCGCCGCGTGCCTGGAACGCGGAAGGCCTTCCAGCCCTCCTCATCAGGAAGCGGTATTTACACATTTAAGGAGAAGTAGACGGGCCGTGAGCTCCTCGAGCAAGTGTAGAGATGGAGAGGTCTAGGCGTGAGTGGGATCTTCAGAGACCGCTCCAGGTTCCCCGCATGCATGGTCAATGTCGGTGGCTCCCCACATAGCCTTGGCTTCGCACAGCCTTCTTGGCCGGAGGCGCCTAATTCTAGCAAGATTTCGGGGCCTAAACCCCAGTCACGAGCTCTTTAGGAGAGCCTCCCACCTTCAGGACCGTGACAGTTTCTGGCATATCCAGTATCCAGATGTGGTCAAGAAGAGAAAAGAAACAAGTTTCACAGCCCCAGAAATCCAAGACCATGGTGTAAATGAACTTTTTTCATCCTCACATGTTGGTGATGATCGTCTTTTGGTTGCCAGACTTGCCCTCAGCCTGTCCTTGTAAGCACAGGTCTGATAAGGTCACTCCCTTACTGCAAGACCTTGGATGGCTGCCATTGCCTCCTGAATAAAGTGCTTTTATTCATTCACTCATGCACTCGGAAAATACTGAGTACCCACTGGCTCCAGACACAGTGCTAGGGATTTGGTGATGAACATACCACAGTCTTGGCCCCCAAGGAGTTCACAATCTAGGGAAGAGCCCAGCTGAGTAAACGTGACCAACACAGGGTCTCCTGGGCTCTGGTAAGGGAAGTATGAGGTGCTAGGGGAATGCTGAAGTAGTATCTACCCAGCCTGAGAAAGCCAAGGAAGGACTCCCCCGGCGAGGTGGCATCTTAGGCAAGGGCAAAATCACCATTTGGGTCAGCCAAAGGAAAAACAGAGGGAAGAGGCAAGCAGCATCCCAGGCAGAAGGAGCACGATGTGGAAAGGCAGGAAATTGAGAGCATGGCAGTTACTCGAGCTACAGGGAGCTGAAGTGAGAGGAGGGTGGAAGAACAAGCTTGGATGAGTGAACAGGAGCTGGATCAGGAAGGGTCTCTAATACCTCGCATGGGGATTTGAACCTACTCTAAGGGCCGTGAGAAGCCATAGAATGTGGATTCTGAGTTCAGACTATCTGAGTGAAAATCTTCACCCTGTCACTAGCTTGGTAACCTTAGGAAAAGTATTTTGCCTTTCTGAGCTTCAGTTTTTTCACCTGTGAAATGGTGATAATAAAATACCCACCTAGTAGGACTCTTATAAGGATTAGATGCTGAGACCTGGCAAGTCCATGAAGGAGGTTTTGTTGGAGGGTTAGAAACCACGGGGTGTATTAGTTTTCCAGTGCTGTGGAACAAATCACCGTAAATTTAGTGGCTTGAAATAACACACGCCTATGAGTTTGTAGTTCTGGAAATCAGAAGTCCAGTATGGCACGGCTGGCTTCGTAGCTCAGGGTCTCCCAAGGCTATAGGCAGGCTGTTGCCTGGCTTGCGTTCTCATGTGGAGGCTCTGGGAGGGAACCCATTTGCACGCTCGCTCAGGTTGTTGGTAGAATCCAGTTCCTTGCAGTTGGAGGAGGGAGGTCCCTGTTTCCTTGCTGGCTGGCTGCTGGAGCTCGCTTCCCACTCCTGGAAGCCTTTCTTAGGTCCTTTCTGCATGACCCCCTTCATCTTCAAGCCAGCAACAGCATGTCGAATCCTTCGAGACCTCCCTGGCTTTGAGTATCTGTGACTTGCCCTTTCCTCACTGGAGAAACTCCCTGCCTTTAAAGGGCTCACTTCATTAGGTGTATTCACCTGGATAATTTCCCCATTTTAAGGTCGACTGATTAGTAGCCTTAACTGTACCTGCAGAATTCCTTGTGCTGCACAATATAACGTAACATCAGAAACAAAGAGTAACACCAGAAGGATGGAGATCATGGGGCCATCTTAGCCTTCTGCCTACCACAGAATGTAACATCATCTTTTCATTTTGAAAAATCACTCTGTTTGCATTGGACGTGGTGGTGGGGGTGGGGGAGATGAGAGGCAAGGAGGCCCTTTAGAGGACCTGTCATCTCCCTTCAAGAAGGAGGCGGTGGCCTGCTCTGAGCGAAGGGGCAGTGAGAGGACCCGACAAAAGTGAGCACTGTTGGGGAGGCAGGGCTTGGTAACAGATCGAGGCGGATTTCTGTCTCCCTAGTGTGGTATTGAAGGTCTCTGATAGTCTGGCCTAGCCCACTACCCCAATTCCTCCCTCACATGTTTAGATCCCTACCTCCTCCCCCCCTCACACGTGATGGCTTGAGCTTTGTTATCAGCCGCTATCACTATTGGATTTGAAGCTCTACAAAGGTAGGGATCATATCTGTTTTGCTCACTTTTGAATCCTCTGCATTTAGTACAGTGCGTGGCACATTCTAGGTTTTCTCAGTAGCTGTCAAATACATGGATGAACAAATGAATGAATCCTGCATTCTAGCAAGTCAACACCTTCCAGATCTCCTGATCTCCAAATATGTCTGTGCGGCTGCTTGCCACACAGCTCCACTTAGGTGTCCCCCAAACACCCCAAACATCTGTCAAAAAAGATAAGCCAAACCCGAACCTTTCTTCCCGAGCCTGCTCTGCCTCCTGATCCTCTGTCTCAGAGAATTAATGGCCCCACATTCACCACGCGAGATCTGAAACTGAGGAACACTCTCCATTACTCACCATTTACCTCCTTTCCTACAAGATATTGAAGTTCTATGAGGTCACGGATTTTCTCTGCTTTTTTCTGCACACAATAGACACTTGGCAAATGTTTGTGGAATGGATGAACGAATGAATAATTGCCTTAGATCAGACCCTCCGTAATTCTTATCTGGAACCTGCACTTTCTTCACTAGTTTCCTTGTCTCTGGTCTTGCCTTTCTCCCGTACCCCCTACTGACAAATGTTGGATGACCCCCATTAACCTCAGCAGAGACTTGGGGTCTGATGTCTGCTCTTCCCCCAGCCTGTCCATTCCAGCGACCCCCTTATTCATACCGTCCTCTCTGACCCCCTGGCTAATTCCTACCTACCCTCCAAGTTTCAGCTGAATGATCACCTCCTCCTAAAAGTCAACAACATCCTCTCCAAGAAATAATCCAAGCAAAACTGCTTTGGGATGATTAATCCACATCAGTAGGTGGGAATAATTGAATTTATGATACACTTTTGGCAGGAAGAAGACTGGGCTGCAGGGGAGGGTGAAGAGTGAACTTAACATTCAGACTGTGGTCACCTAAACACCTTCATACTCACAGAGAAGATGCCTCCCAGCACATCTTGGATATTCTGCTCTTAATCCTCAGGGTTGCGCTTTCCAGCACGGTAGCCACTGGACATAGGTGGCTGTTGAGCCCTGGAAATGTGGTTATCTGAACTGAGATGTGCTGTGAGTGTAAAATACACATTAGATGTCAAGAACTCAGTACAAAAAGATTTTTAATACCTCATTAATAATATGCTATATTTTTTACTTTTTTAAAAATATTTTATTTATTTGACAGAGAGAGAGAGACAAAGAGAGAGGGAACACAAGCAGGGGGAGTGGGAGAGGGAGAAGCAGGCTTCCCGCCGAGCAGGGAACTTGATGTGGAACTCGATCCCAGGTCCCTGGGATCGTGACCTGAGCCAAAGGCAGACACTTAACAACTGAGCCACCCATGTGCCGCCAATAATATGCTATATTGACTCCATGTTAAAATGACACTGTTTTGGAAATATTAGATTAAATCCTTAAAATTAGTTTTCTTGTTTCTTTTTACTGATTCTTTCATGTAGCTACCAGAAATTTAAAAATACTTATGTAGCTCACATTGTATTTCCATTAGACAATGCTGTCTATGGGAAGACCCTCAATCTTGGAGCAGATTGTTTGAGCCTCTCCAGGTGGAGTTACCCTAAGTGTCCTAAACAAAGTGCGTATCTGTCTTGGGTTATGGTCATCTCCAGAGAAAGCCATTGCATACCTTTTCTGGATAGCTGGAAAGTTTCTCTTTGCTTTATGATGTCCCCCAGAAAAGCTTCTTGCTGTCACATAAGCCAGTCCCCTTAGGCAGCCTAAGAAGCCCATTCTTAAGTCCTGCCCTGCAGCTGGATCCTATTGAAAGCACACACTGTTGCTTCCTGGACAGCAGCTCAGCATCCTGCCTCATCTACCAGCCCCAGTAGAAGACGCGTAGATTCAGGCAGAGCTCTGATCCAGAAATAGGAGAAAATACACAAAAAGATATTTATAACCTAGGGGAAGCATTCCTAAAAAGGACATTAAAAAGCAAAATTCATAAAACAAGAGCTCAATAAATGTGACCACATCAAAATCTGAAACTTCTGACTGAAAAAATACATGAGGATATCATAAATAAGGGAATAGGTGGCCAACAAACATGAAATAATGGCCAACCAGACCAGAAATCAGGAAAATATAAATTTAAGTAAAACAAGATCCACTTTCTCTGCTGGTAGACCAGCAAAACTTTTTAAATCAATAATAACACTGTTGGCAAAGACAAGGAGATACATTCTCTCATACACCACTGGTGTAAATCAATACATCTATTTTTGCGACAATTTGGTCCTATCTATTAAAAATAAAAATAGGCATACCCCATACCACAGCGATTTCACTTTGTAGTATCTACCTTAGAGAAACATACATATGCCCAGGAGGCATGCATGGGGATGTGTGCACTATACCATTTTTGTTTTAGCAAAACCATGGATACAATTCAAGTGTCCACCAATAAGGGATTGCCTGAATGGACAGGGGGCACCCATAGTTTGGAAGGCCTGGCAACAGCTAGAGCCAGTAAAGTAGATTTATATGCACAGGCAATAACAGATCTCTAGGATGTGTTGTTCTGTGCAAAAGGAAAGTTTCAGAGTGATGTATATGCTGGGATCCCATTTCTGTTTAAAGACCATATGCACAAAACACATATACACGTACATAAAACCACATTGTATGTTTTCCAAGGGTATGGGTATCTGGATGTGCATGTGTACAGCCAGGTACCAAAGGATATTCACCAACTGAAAGCAGTGGATCTGTCCTGAAGGAATAAGATATTTGCAGAGGAAGAGGATCAAAGAGGAATTTAGCTTCACCCGTAATGATTTTACAAGAATAATTCAGCCACATATTACCTAATTATGCAATTACAGTGTGTTTTACTTTTTTTAAGATTTTATTTATTTATTTATTTGAGAGAGAGAGAGAGCACAAGCTGAGGGAGAAGCAGGCTCCCCGCTGAGCAGAATGCGGGATGGTGACCTGAGCTGAAGGCAGACACTTAACCAACTGAGCCGCCCAGCCATCCCTACAGTGTGTGATTTTAAAAAGTGAAAGGGCTCAGGTTGGATCAGTGAGTTCTGGTTCTCCTTTAGACCTTTTCTTCACCTGCCAGGGTCTCCTGGCTGTGGATGCAGCCCGGGAAATGGTGGCTTCTCTGTTCCCTGTAATCTGAAGGAAGTTATATAACCTACTCGTTTATCTCAAAGGGTCATGAAGATTAAGTGTACTTCTGGGGGCATGTGGGTGGCTCAGTGGGTTAAGCGTCTGCCTTCAGCTCAGGTCATGATCCCAGGGTCCTGGGATCGAGTCCTGTGTCCTCCTCGGGCTCCCTGCTCAGAGGAGAGTCTGCTTTTCCCTCTCCCTCTGCCCCTCTCCCCACTCATGTTCTCGCTCTAATAATAAATAAATAAATAAATAAATAAATAAATAAATAAATGTCAAATAAATACATAAAATCTTAAAAAAAAAAAAGATTATAGGTACTGCTGGCTGAGTAGGAGTCCAGTTGAGCACCTGGTTTAAAGAATGTGCTTCACGCTGGATTTTTTTTGGTCTCTTCTAGGCAAGCTTCTAAGAAGGCAACACAGTAGACCTTCTAAGAAGTTCTCACAGTGGTGGCAGAGCCCCTTGTTAAATGTCCCATTGTTGGATCTCACGGATGGCATGTCATTCGACTCTGGTTTTTTAATCATTTATCGTCCTTACACCTAGGAGAGGTAAGACATAGCGCCCTTGCCCATGAGAAACTGACACCAAAGGGCAGGGATTGGCCAGTTTCCCAGCTCACAAAGCTCTGTAGGAGCTGGTATTTTGTCTGGAATTTCTACCTGTCCAATCTGTCAGTCACGGTTCATGGCAGCTGTGGAGCACCCCAAACAGGAACTTCCGCCCTTAATTACACTGAGCCGTGTAGAAGTGTGACCGGACCCTACCGCCTGAATCAGTTCCTCGCAATGATTAACCACAGAAAAGAATCTGGCAAATTGTGTTTATGGAAATGTGTGGTCGACTTCAAATGCATTGGGGGGAGTCTGGGAACTGCCACACTCCACCAAGGGAACTCATTCCTCACCAGACTGAGCTGGGGCAGAGAAGCTGGGTGTCATCCTTGGGGACATGAAGTCAACCAGTCACCTGCTCAGAATTGCCTGTGGTGTTTATTAAAATGCAGATTCCTGGGCTTCTCTCTACCCCTATTGAATTGGTGTCTCTGGAGGCAGGCCCAGGAATTTGCATTTAAAGCTATCCCCCCTGCCCCCAGACACCCGGGTGGCTCAGTGGTTAAGCTTCTGCCTTCGACTCAGGTCATGGGATCGAGCCTCAGCGGGGAGCCTGGTTCTCCCTCTGCCTGCTGCTCCCCCAGCTTGTGGTCTCTCTCTCTGTCTCTCTGACAAATAAATAAACAAAATCTTTTTAAAAAATAAATAAATAAAACTACCCCCCTGGGGATTCTTATACACACTAGAAGTTGACCCGGACTGCACTAGGAGGAAAAACACAGAGACAAGAATGCGCTAAGCAAGAATGCTCTTTAGCCATCTTGGCTCCAAAGACAGTAATGATATATAAAGGACATACATAACACAATAGGATGTTGGCAACATATGACAGGTGAGAAAGAGATGCCCCTGGGAAGAGGGAGGAAGGATGGAACAGGACAGGGGGGGGAGGAGCCGCTCATTCGCTGTACTCCACAATCTTGTATCTTCGCTGGAAGCCTGTATCTTCAGTTGGAAACCTAGGTTACAAGGTGATAACATAGAAACGTTCAGGTAAGAGAGTCTGAAGTAGCAGTGACTTCAGTCATCTGAAAGACATTCTGGAAGATATTTAGCATTCTTAGTTTTTGTTCCAACAAAACCAGCCTAGTTCCTGATTCACAAATCATCCTGGGAATATATGACTTACAGTCAGAGAGAAGTCTCTTGAGCAAAAAAAGCATGGTTCACTCAATGGTCTATGACATCACCTTTGAACACTATGTCAAAAGGGGTTTTGTCTGATTAATTTTCATTATCTGTTGTTACCCAATTAATGAAAGGTGATACTATTAATGAGTGTGTGAACGAGACAGTGTCTTCGTTGCCACATCTGAAACATTCCCCAGCCTTTTCACCGTAGAATCGCCCTGACCCAAAGTGGGGCCTTTCTTCATTGTAGAGAGATACACACTCTTTCTCTCCAACCGTCCCAACTCCAAATTATTATGTGTCAGCTGCTCACCAGCCAGGACACAATATGAAGCCTGTGCTTGAGTTACTGCCATTTTATGTGAGCAAAATGCTAGCTTTCTTTTTTCAGTGAAGTCGATTGAGTTGGGAGAAGTTTCAATACCACAGTTCTTGGTTTGAAAGCATGATTGTTTTCGTAGCTGGCATCAATTGTGGAGAACTCGCCAACTCGCTTTAAGAAATAATGTTTAGAAGTAGTTAAAATTTGATTAAATGGAACCTTTGATACAAATAACTTTCAGACAATGAAACTATCTTCACAAGGAGATGTTCTTTTCCCCACTGAGGAAGAAACAGAGACATGTTTCCATTGTCACTGTGGCCTGTCCGGATTGAAAAGGAAGGCTGTGGGATAGATAAGCAAAAATAGGTTACATCTGAGTAACCTAGCAGTCTCTCCCTGCTGGCCGAAGAAGCTCCTCTTTGTCTCACTCCTGAAGCACGGCCTTGTTTTCTTGGATCTGTGCTGAGTTAAACCTGGATTAAACTATGGATCCCTTACACTTGATTTTGTGATTGCAAGACCTACACAGATGCAAACCTAGAACACAATTGAACCCTTAATAGCTTAAATCTCTGTGAACAGGAAAGAAGCTACTTGATCTTCCGAAAGATTGTCTGGTTGCTTTCTCTTTTATATCTATGGATATTTTGTATCTGTTGTCAAACTATAAAATGAAATCACTGAATTCTCAGTGAGTATTTGCTACCTTAAATATACATTAAAGAATTTCACAAAACTGTGTCATTAAAAGTATTTGATCCATATGATTCAGAAACTTCATTTCTCAGAATGTGTATATCCAAAAGAATTGAAGACAGGTCTTGAAAAGATCTATTATGCCTATATTCATAGCAGCATTATTTCCATTATTTACATCTGTCCATCGACAGATGATGAATAAACAAAACATAGTATATACATACAGTTCAGCCTTAAAAAAAGAAGGAAATGCTGACATGCTATAACATGGATGAATTTTGTGAATACTAAGTGAAATAAGCCAGCCATAAAAAAGAAATACTGTATGATTCCACTTATACGAGGTACCCGGAGTAGTCAGATTCATAGAAAGTAGAAGGGTGCTTACCAAGGGGCTGTGGGGGCGGGTATGGGTATGAAGTTTCATTTTGCAAGATGAGAAGAGTTCTGGAGATGAACAGTGGTGAGGATTGCAACACAGTGTGAATGCATTTAATGTCACTGAGCTGTACATTTAAAAATAGTTAAGATAGGAGGGGCTCCTGGGTGGCTCAGTCTGTTGAGCCTCTGACTCTTGGTTTCAGCTCAGGTCATGATCTCATGCGGTGAGATCAAGCCCCTCGTCGGGCTCCAGGCTCAGCGTGGAGTCGGCTTGAGATTCTCTCTGTCTCTCCGCCTCTACTCCTCCCCTGCTCTCAATCTCTCTCTCTCTCTAAAAATAAAATCTTTAAAAAAAATAGTTAAGAAAGTAAATTTTATGTTATGTCCATGTTACCAGAACTAAAAAAACCCACAATTTTCCTAAGTATTTCAGGTTTTTATGTCAAAGCTCTTACTAAGAGAAACTTCCACTTTTTCAAAACGTAAAATGTTTTCCACATGACTTTCAAAGTGAATACAGTATTTTGTTAATTCCCTGGGTCTTTCAGGAAACGAAATTTCTCATCACTGTTCATTTGAAGAAAGCCTTTGTCTCCCTATTGCTTTCATGCCCTTTCCCCCTGGCTCCATGTATAGTCAGATTTCTTAGCTATTTGTGGTGATGTGTGGCTTCATTGGCCTGGTCTTTATCAGAAACTGGGGTAGATGGTTGCAAGGTCTGGTAAGCTTGAAAAATGATAGCTGGGTGCTGATCCATCTTTACGTTGAGAAGCCTGTAACTATAAAGCATATTCTTAATAAAGATTAATGTCCTACCTAGTTCACAGAGCTGTGCACAGAACAAATAGCACAAGGCCTGCAGAAGCGCCTGAAGACGGTTGACATGTTATCCTAGTAGATATTTGCTTATTAAGCAGTAGCAAGGAACAGAGCTGAACGGACCCAAAGACATTACTTTTATCTGTTTCCTGGAGCACTAGGTTTCTAAGCAGGGCTCTTAGGAGCAACAGAAGACAGGGCTTTAAATCCCCACTCCCGCGTCACCGAGTGAAGCTCCATTTGTGTATATGTTGTATATTGGGGTTCTGTTCACCCCCAAAATGTTTGAACTTCACTGGTCACGAAAGTGTGTTGCTTGACTGTGCACCTTTCTTTCTCTCCTTCCTGCTTTCCCGCTGTTCCAGTTCCACGTGGGAACCCATGCAGCGGTCCGGAGGCTGAATCCACCCTCAGCCGTGGGAATGGACCTAGTACCACATGACCTAGGCCTGGCCAATCAGCACATTCCATCCCCTGTGGCAGTGATTGGTTCAGGGAGGGGCATGTGACCTCAGAAGCTGTGGTCAGAGTACGTCTCGGGACTTCTGCTGCTGACGTCCTTTGGCGCAAAGATCTTCCCTTTGCACTGTCCCTGAGTGAGGGCTTGCAGCCCCGGGGAACAGCTGGAAGCCCTTTTACCATCAGAGAGTTGGCCGAGGTCTCACCAAGGAAGCAGAGCCAAGAAATGGTGAGGGGGGAAATTAGTTCCCAGTTAAGGTGTTCGAGCTAGCCCCGAAGCTCTTCAGATCTTCTTGGGCTCTTCAATGACATGAGCCAGTAAGTCCCCTTTATAATTTAAGCCAGTACTTTTCTGTTACCTAGAACCAAAAATACCCTGATACGTCATCCACCCATGTGAGCTGGCCTCTTCATTTTGCAGAGGGGGAAACGAAGTCCCACCGAGGCTACCTGGTGAGTAAGAGGCATGGCCGTCCCGGTCCCAGGCCTTTTCCTTTCTGCTCTTGTAGTCGTTGAAAGCATGTTTGTGATGACTTTGGCAGCAGTGAATATAATGTTGGTTTTCCTTATTACTAAGCACTAACTGGATGTGCTCCAGAGTGCTGGAACTGATTTTTCTCACTTTGGACTTCTGGCAATGAGTCCCATTGCTCTATGGCCACCCCGTGTCTTATGAGTCCTGATGATTCATTAGAAAGAAGACAGGATCAAGTAGTTGGAACAAGGTGTGGCAACCTCATTGAAGAATTTTATTCAATTTATAGCTAGTTTACCAGCAACTTATGATGCTTTGCCATTTTCTTATAAACTTGACATGTACTCTCACTTCTTGCTCATCATCCCCATTACCATTTCTTAGCTTTCAAAAGCACATCCTCACTGCCTTGTCTTCTTATCTTTGGGGCCTCCCCTACAGCTAGAATTTCCAGAATTTCCAGGCTCTTCCTCTGTAAACTGTGAAAATTGTATCGTTTTTATCCGTGCACATCCATTCCTCTCACCCAAACATTGATCTTATTTTTCCTTGGGACTGTGTTATTTATCTCTAACCCTAAAATTACTTAAGAAAATGTTCATTAGGGACGCCTGGGTGGCTCAGTCGGTTAAGCGTCTGTCTTCGGCTCAGGGCATGATCCCAGGGTCCTGGGATCGAGTCCCGCATCGGGCTCCCTGCTCCGCGGGGAGTCTGCTTCTCCCTCTGCCTCTGTCTCTCTCTCTCTGTCTCTCATGAATAAATAAATAAAATCTTAAAAAAAAAAAAAAGAAAATGTTCATTAACTCTTCAAAGAAATGTCTTGTGATGGGGAGAAAAGAGAGAGGAACCCACATTTATTGTGCTAGGAGAGGTCTTATAGATATTCTCACAACCATCCAATGAGAAGTAGGTAGTAGTGTCTCAGTCTGAAATGAAGAAACTAAGGGGTGAGTTGAAGGGTTAAGATTCAAACCTAGGTGTGTGCAGTTCCAAAGACATTTCCTTTCATTGCCGTATTGGGCTGCAGGCTTTGCCCTCTTTTTTGCCAGCTGCAAATAATACTGACCACTTGGATCTAGTGTTGAGAAGACGGAGGCCTTATCCAGGTCTAGAGGAAAAGACAATAGAGATGTCTGCCAAGCTTGTTGAAGGGGAGAGTGACAGCCCACACACCATATATTTCACATCTCTGCATGCCTATGTCACAGCCAGTTCTAGAAGTTTCCCCAGAAGGACAGGTGCACCAGGGAATCAAACTATAAAGTTTGTAAACTATAATGTATTAAAAGGAAAATGATTTTGCGTGAAGAAAAGTTTGCATTTGACATCTGTATCTGAGAAAACTAGAAGTCAGGGAGCTAACCATTGTTGCCTGGAGGCGTAACATGAGTCTGGGCAGATGAGAAGTTTGGGCCCTTGAATGACCAGTGCACTTTTGTATGGGATGTACTGGGGCAGCACGCCAACCTCCTCTCACAGACTGACACTGACACCCTGAAATATGTGACTGTCACCCCCCAGAGTGACTCATTTAGGAGGAACCAGTTCACATACCACCGCGCAGGCTGATTCACAGGGTCTTTCTGTCAGAGCATACAATGTGACACATAAACAGCAGTGACAAATGGTCAACTTCTTTTTCTGAGGAGATAGGGATACCAGGAAAGGAGAGAGGGTATCAAACCAGCAGAAAGAGAAGCCACGTTCTAGCTGCTGCTTTGAAGACATGCTCATCGTGCGTATACCTTAGCTGTGTGTGAGCCAACACCACCGGAAGTAATATGCCAGATGGTTCCAAACATGGTGATCCTCACATGGGGTTATTCAAGATATTCAAAAAGGAAGAGGCTGAATCTGGTGACAGAAGTCATTCCATGGGAGAATGAAGGAATGAGGAAGTGATGTAGTGGAAATTAGTACAAATTATGGATTTAGAAGAGCTGAGCCATATTTGTCTCATTTCCTTATCTGAGGAGTAGCTATGATTTTCAGTTGTCTAGGGAAGAATCTTTGTTTGTAAAAGGCAAGGAGGCAGATTTAGGATTCAGTGAGAGGTGGGGGTATTTGGGGCTGAAGAAAGCCAGTGTAGGAATGATGGGCTTCACCAGAGGACAAGGGGCATTGTCTGAGGGACAGCACTGAGTGTGATTGGGAGGCTGAGCAGTTAGAACTTCTCCATTGGAGCAGACTGTGGGTTTATCTGAACACGAGGGAAGGAGGTCATCCCCAAGAATGCATACCAGTGTGTTTGAAGACAGACTTTAGACAAATTAAAGACCAGGTATTTGCAGAGCGTTTAGTATGATCTCTGGATCCCAGAGCTCTGATTCCCAGCCCTGGCTGTACCCAGAATCACCTGGGAATTTTTCAGACCTACCAGTGCACGGACCCCTCTCTCAGAGATTCAGTTCAATTGTCTGAAGTGGGGCCTGGGCATCAGTATTTTCAAAAAGCTCTCCAAGTGGCTCTAAGGTTCTACGAACATTAAAAATCTGACTCTATGCGTAAGTCAACATAGGTAAATTTTCAGGATTCCATGGCTAAACTATGAAATTTTGAAGGAACTCAAGAGAGACATTTGGGGATTATTGATCCACACCGTATGCCTCCTTGATTTCTCACCAGTCCCTAGTCTCAGGGCCTGGCAGATTGTCACCATTGTGACAGGGTGACTTCCATCCATGAGAGGGTCCCTAGAGGGGTTGTGAAGCGTACCCAGGGAGCTGTACTGCGTCAGCTCTGAATATGGATGAAATCTCGGTACCTGAGTGGTCTGACACTGTGGAGGAGGAGAAACCACGCTGGAGGGCCTGGGGCAGTGGGAAGAGCAAAGGTTAGGAGTCGAAGTCCTGTCTTTCACTCTTGACTCTGAAACTCCGCCATCCTGTAATCCTGGGCAGTGGCTTCACCTCTCTGGGTCGGAGCTCTGTCACCTGTCAACTTCAGTCTTAAATTTGCTGCTACACCCGTGACTCTCTGATTCTAACTCCATTTCTAAGGCCCCTGCCAATTTGAGGTCTCGGGGTCACTTGAGTTTCTGGATTTGGGGGCAAAACGGTGAGGGAAGAGGAAAGTGTAATATGGAAGAAGGCAGAAAAGTGGACAAAGGTTATTTGAGCTTTTAAGAGACATCAACAAAGCAGGGGGAGGGGCCAAAGGAGAGAAAGAGAATCCCAAGCAGAGTCTGCACCCTGCTCAGAGCCCGATGTGGGGCTCGATCTCACGACCCCGAGATCATGACCCATGGCGAAACCAAGAGTCAGACGCTCAAAGAACTGAGCCATCCAGGTGCCCCCTTATATATGTTATAAATATAAGGGAAGGAAGAGAAGCGAGAGAAGAAATAAGGGTGTGTATATACAGGTGTGTACATAGCATGTTAAGAAAGAAATCATGCATAGTCGTGACAGTCCTTGTTTCTGTAGCTGATAACTAGGCAGGATTGATATTTATAACTTCCTTCCTCTGCTACTCATTCCATGTTTCCTTCCTGTGTCCTCAGGCAGGATATCAGCTGGTGTGGGCTCTTTACATGGTGGAGTGCCCTCAACTTTCATTTCTAAAGGGTCTGAATCTTCAGTGGTTCTGCCTGTTTTTTCACTAAGTATTACTTTTGGACATGGAAGTACTAAGAGGTGCCCCAAGAATCCCATGGGTTTCAGACATGGTTCTCTATGCCCTCACTGTGTAGCAGCCATCCAACTTGTCCTTGGTTACTAGAACCTACCACCCCAGCAGGGAGCGTAACTGCCTTCTTTGCCATTCAGTTTAGGGACTCGATGAGCCCATGATGGTTGACTTCAGTGGAACCCGTTGTATCTCCTGGTGGAAGCCTTCTTCCCTGGGGTACTCAGACCTGCAAAACAACAGAACAAAGTTCTGTGAGTCCGTGCTTCTACCCCTGGATACTTGGACCTGTGTATTTTATCCGTGGGAAAAACAGAAAGAGATATTGGTTGCTGATTCAGTGTATACCACACCCTGTAAAATAGAACCCACAACTTTCACAATGTTGTCTCCCACTTGTTGCCAGAGATAGGTTTTCGATAGGCTATTCCACCGTCTAGCTGGCCTGCTGCTCCTTATGAGGTAAGAACCGTAGACCCCATGGGCACAGGACTGTTGCCTCACTTCTTTTGCTGTGAAATGTGTTCCTTGATCAGAAGTAATGCTATGGGGAAAACCATGACAGTGAATAATGTCTTTTGCAAGCTCATGGAGTCGAGACTTGTAGCTCAGTATTGGCTATAATTTGTAACAGCTGGAAGGCATCACTGCCGCTGGGCCTGAAAGGGCAAGAGAAGAAAGGGTTTCCGGGCCAGGTGAGAGCTAGAGACAGCAGGAGCTGTGGCCATGAAGGGACCCAGATATTGCCAGAGGCATAGCACCCACGCAGAGACAAATCAGGAAAAAAAATACTCCAACCTCATCTTCTCCTGCCCCTTGATCTCTAGCCAGTGCCTCCCTTTGTCTAAACCCAAAGGAAACCAGAAAGCAAAGGGCTGCAGTGATGCCTTTCAGAGGAGTTAGGCATCCAGGGCCCAGAGCAGGGCAAAGAAAGGCAGATAGTGGACTTGGAGTGATGGGGGGAGAGGGGCTTGTGTAACCAACACATAGAAAGAAAAATTCAGGCAAAAGAAATCTGGAAGGGATCTCTTGCAGCTTTGAAGTCCTAAGTGAGAAATGGAAGGGTTTAGGATCCCAATGAGTGTGCTCATTTCTTCTTCCGGTGGTAATAGATTGTCAGAGAGATGGCATGAACAGAGTCTGGCATGGAAGGTAGCGCTCAATCATTGGTTGTTAATAATAAAACTGCAATTTAAGTAAGGAAGAGGAAACATACATATCCAAAAAAACAGGATGATAATGATATGAAATGACAATGAGGTTCTAAGAGGCAAGTTCTCCCTGTCTTCTCGATCCTAGCATCCCGGGCACCCAGCCTGGTCCTGGCAGTGAGCAATCACCCAGGGCTGATACATGAATAAAAGTGGCATGGAAACCATCTTAAAGGTAGAGAGAAGAGGTCTGGAGCTGCTGGCCACACATGGGATGGAGTTAACAAACAGGCCAAACTTGGAGTTTTGATCTAAGGATGCACACATTATCTCACTCACATCCTTGGGATGTGGGGAAATGGAATTAGAGTTTAATAGTGTTAGAGAAGCCTGAGCCTGTTCAAGGTGAAAGAGTGAAGGAAAGGGATGGACAGAGAGCCCCTGCAAGTGAAAGTCTGAACACACCTGTTTCTGAGAGTGAGTACCCAGGTGGAGGAGCCAGGCAAGAGCATGGAAGGGCTATGTGGGGGCATCTTGGGGCCATTGGCTTGAGGAGGCTGTGAACTGAGATTGCCTTAATACTAGCTAACATTTATTAAATGTTCACTATAGACCAGCTGATTTCTCTAAACAATCTTTTTAGGTCCAACCTCAACCTAAGGTTAATACTATCGTCCATATTATAGAGATGTGTCTTTTTAAGTCTACACTCTTAATTACTTCTTCTGGCCCCCAGAGTGCAAGATGTTGTCCCATGATCCTGGCCTCCTGCTACTCATACTCTGTGTTTTCCCCTTCCCCACTATTTGTGTGACCAACAGAATATGATAAAAGTAGAGGTGTCTGGCACTCAGTTGGTGGAGCACGTGACTCCTGATCTTAGGGTTGTGAGTTCAAGTTCCATGTTGGGCATAGAGGTTACATAAAAAATGTTAAAAAATAATATGATAGAAGTAATGGTATGACACCTCCAAGTCTAGGTCATAAAACACATTGCAGTTTCTGCCTCTTCCTCTTAAATCACTTGCTCTGGGGAAAGTAGCCACCATGTTGTGAGAAAAGACCCAGTTGATGAGGAACTGAGACATACATCCAACATTGGGCAAGGAAGTAAGGCCTTGGAAGTCGATCTTCCAGCCCCAGTCAAGCCTTCAGATAACTGTATCTGTGGAGTCATGCAGCTTTATGAGATACTGTAAGCAAGAACCACCCACCCAAACCACTCCCAAATCTCTGCCCCACAGAAACTGTGAGCTAATAAATGTTTGTTGTTTTAAGCCACTAAGCTTTTAGGCAATTTGTTATGCAGAAATAGATAAGTAATATAAGATTATACTAGCAACACTAGCTCAGAAACCTCCTTTCTCAAAATTCCAAAGTTTCTAATCTGGGCCTTGAGAGATGAGTAGGACTTCTTCTGGTAAGTAGGGCATCCAACACAGTAGGCGCAAAAATTAGAGAGGACAATGCAGCACTTGGGAGCTTGTGAATAGTATGGTTCTGCCACGAAAAGAATATGTTTAGGGGCGCCCGGGTGGCTCAGTTGGTTAAGCGACTGCCTTCGGCTCAGGTCATGATCCTGGAGTCCCGGGATCGAGTCCCGCATCGGGCTCCCTGCTCGGCAGGGAGTCTGCTTCTCCCTCTGACCCTCCTCCCTCTCATGCTCTCTGTCTCTCATTCTCTCTGTCTCAAATAAATAAAAAAATAAAAATCTTAAAAAAAAAAAAAAGAATATGTTTAGGAGCAGAAAGAAATGGGTGGGCAGGCTGTCAGAGGCTAGATTATGAGTCTGTTGTTTACATCATCATAAGATGTCTGGACTCTATCCTATAGGTAATAAAGAGCTGCTGACCAATAGCGTTAATGGACCAAGGCAGTGAGAAGGACAGATTTTTTTTTTTTTAATGGTGTAAGGAAAATAAATGACCCAATTTTTAAAAGAGCAAAAGATCTGAAGTTATTTCACTAAAGAATATACGGGAACAGCAAGCAAATAAGCATATGAAAAAAAGAAGCAGCATTAGCCATTAGGGAGGTGCAAATTAAAATCACAATTAGATACCAATACACACCTATGAGATGAGCGAAGCTTTTAAAAAATGTTTTAAAGGGGCGCCTGGGTGGCTCAGTTGGTTAAGCAACTGCCTTCGGCTCAGGTCATGATCCTGGAGTCCCAGGATCGAGTCCCGCATCGGGCTCCCTGCTCGGCAGGGAGTCTGCTTCTCCCTCTGATCCTCCCCCTCTCATGCTCTCTGTCTCCCATTCTCTCTCTCAGATAAATAAATAAAAAATCTTAAAAAAAAAAAATTTTAAAAAAATAAAATAAAATAAAAAATGTTTTAAAGTCTGAAAATGCAAGTGCTGGCAATGATGTGGCGAAACCGGAAGTCTCCTACAACAGCTGCACTCAAGGTATTATTTACCCAAGGCAAATGAAAAGTTACGTTCACACAAAACCCTGCACAGAAAGGTATATAATGGCTTTATTCATAATCACCAAAAACTGGAAACGGCCCCAGTGGCCTCCAGCTGATGCATGGATGAAGCAACAGTGGAACTACCGTGTGCACAGCAACAAAGAATCTACTGATTCCCGCAGCAACGTGGTCGAGAACCAAACGCAAAGTAATATGGTTTGTAGATCTAAAGTGGCCAAATGATCCTGTCTTTTTTGAAAATCCCATGTTTAACACCTTAAGAGAAATGATAACTCTATTTATTCTTGCACGGTTGCCCTACGTCTGGTAGACACAATCCATGTTGGACGAGTGTGCCAGAAGTTCTAGAGCTGCTCTTCTCCATTTCTAACATACAGTATAAAATGAAATACAAAGGATTTGGATTTTGTCATTCCAGTATGTATCTATATCATCAATATGTGGTTTTCTGGATGTGTACATGTAAGTGTGAATTGGAATGATTTCTGACAGCATTCATTTGTCATTGTAAGTGAACAACCGTGAATGCAAAGGATTTTTATTGAATCAGACCTAATGCATTGTCCTTCATTCTTGAATACTGCCTACTCTCAATTGTTAAAATTTCTTTATCACATACCCCAAGTTCTGCTCATGATGCTACATATGAGAAAAAAGAGAAGTCATTTGAAATCTGATGTTTAGCCCACATTTCCCTCCCCCTCCCCAATCCGAAAATGATAGGAGAGCAGAGGGATAGATACTTATTAGGAGGCTTATTGCACTCATCCTGGCGGGAGATGGGGGCAGCCTGGAGCTGGGCAGGGATGTAGGGGTGGAGAGGAGCTAACAATATGGAATAGAATCAGCAGAAAACCTTGGGGCTCTACAGAAGGTGTGTGTGGGAGAGAGACAGAGACAGAGACAGAGAGTAGTCCTGGCACCACGGACACCGATTTGTTGGTCCTTTTATTCTCAAGACAGAGGAAAAGACCTGGAATGAATACATTAAAAGAATCTATAAAGAAAATATTTAAAAAAAAAAAAAAGAATTTTTTTTTTTCTTTTCTGTACAAGGGGGATGTTTAAGCTCTCCTCACTATGGGTTTTCAAGTATGAAAGAGTTCTTGCCCGCTGTCGAGGTCAGTGGACTGCAGAGACCAGGATGAGAGGGAAGGGGCTCAGGCTGCAACAAGAGCTCGGGGTTCACCTGAGGCTTCCTTAACCCAAGGGCTGCCAGGCACCTGGAGAGGAGAAGGAGTTTCTGGAAACCTACAGGGATACGGACACAGTGGCTTCTTGGGGAGAACAACCGTCCGAAGGAGGGGGTGGGCGGAAGGCTCCTCTGGGGTCCTTCAGCTGCTCTGATGTCTGGAGTCTGTGGGCAGACGGAGCTCCCTCTAATCTTGGACTTGGACTTGGAGGGGAGTGGTCCTCTAGCCGCCAGCAGAATGTTGTCCCCACACTTCAGAGCGGCCTCTTGTGATTCCAAGCGCTCTTTTGCCTTCTCAAGCTCCTTTGTCAACAGTCTCCAGGAAGGATTCCAGGCTGCTGCCGACCGAGATGAACGGAAGCTCACGTTTTATTTGTGCCTGCTTAACCATTGCCTTGATCACCACTCCAACACTGCCTTTGTTTCGAAAGGTTACCGGTGGGAAAACTGTCCTTTCTTTGTTGAAATTCACAGCGAGGCAGAGAGAGTCCATTGATAAGCGGAACCTTAAAACTCGCATTGAGCCAGAACTTTGCTCCAGCATGTGTGAGTGAGCCATGAGGGAGTCAGATGGAGCGATACCAGCTATCATTGCAGGGTTGGACATTTCTAAAAACATTGTGACACCTCCGTACACTCACTCCCCTCCCCCTGGGCCTGTAAGACAGACTCAGCTGCCAAAACAGGCAGCTCAAAAGAAACTGAAGCTGGGGGTGCCTGGGTGGCTCAGGCGTTAAGCGTCTGCCTTCGGCTCAGGTCATGATCCCAGGGTCCTGGGATCGAGCCCTGCATCGGGCTCCTTGCTCGGCCGGGAGCCTGCTTCTCCCTCTCCCACTCCCCCTGCTTGTGTTCCCTCTCTGTCAAGTAAATAAATAAAATCTTTAAAAAAAACAAAAAAAAAAACTGAAGCTTAAAAAGAAAAAAAAACCAAAAACCCTTTTGGGTTCAGCAGAGGTGGCAGGGCAGGTGTAAAACAGGCGGGAAGGCAGGATGGGCCCCCTCACCTCTCCCTCTGGGTTTTTTCCATGGCGTTTATCACCTGGCTTTATTTTGTCCATGCATTTGTTTCTATTATTGTCTGTCTCCTCTCCTAAAATGAGAGCTCCTTGGGAGCAGAGCTATGTTCGGTCCTGTTCATCATTGCGTCTCCAAGAGCCTTGACCGGCAGCGGGCATTCAGTAACTATCCGCTGACTGCATGGGCGAATGAATGAAGGTGACCCCAAAGGCGGACTTGGGAAAGTGGGCCTGGACAGAGGCTTCCTGCTCAGCGCCATCCGGCCCACGGAGCTGGAATGCATTCACCCCCTTGGAGACTCATCCAGGGAGACAAACATCCCCGAGTGCGCCAGCCATCGGGAGTTGCTGGCTGGGGGTTAGTGGCCATCCGTATCTGACCCGGATCCCAGCCCGAGTGCTTCCCAAGGATGCAGCACTAGGATCCCCAGCATGAAGACATGGGCGTTAGAAGCAGGGGGACCCTGGAGAGGAGGATAGCCTTGATGAGTCCCCCTGCTGGCCTGGGCTGAGGACCAGAGGGGAAAGCTCCAGCAGTCAGAGCAGCCTGGCGGGAGAGTGCCCGGGGGGACCTGTACCTACGTATTCACGAGGGCTTCCGACAGCTGGGCTCGTGCCTTGGAAAGAAGATACAATTTGTTTCTCCTTCTCTGTCTTCTACATTCCTTGGCCCCAGGCTCTGTAGTCCTGGAACTTGGGTCAGATGGAGTTTCTTCATTCATTTCCTTATGAATTCATTTAGCCAATGGTTACTGAGCACAAATTAGCACTGGAAAGGGTGCCTCTGTGTCCTCAAGAGGTTTAACTTGCGAATTCCAAACGCTTTTGTGATCTGCTGGGTAAAACGGTGCTTTCTAAGAAAATGACATTCTGACACTGAATTGCATGTTCAAATCACCTTGTGGGTCACTTGCCATTATTAAATTGGGATTTGTCTGCCTTGCCTTACACTGTTAAAGGATTCTTTCCCAGGCTGGTCGGATGCTCCTTGAGGACAGGCTCCAGTCTAACCCCTGTAGTATATATCAGCGCCACTTCGGGGGCCTAATTTTGCTGCTTTTGTTGGTGCTTTG
Organism: Mirounga leonina; assembly: GCF_011800145.1. Lineage (NCBI taxonomy): Eukaryota > Metazoa > Chordata > Mammalia > Carnivora > Phocidae > Mirounga > Mirounga leonina. The sequence continues at coordinate 4,522,572 of NW_023270852.1, forward strand.
TGGTTCGTCTCTGTCATTTCTGTGTGACTGTTTCCTTGTGTGTCCTATTATTTTGATTGTGGGCTGACGTTCAGGGGTGTTTGTGGGGTTTCCGTGTAGCCTGGGTTGCAGTGTGTCTTCAAAGTGGTTTTTGCATTTGCTTCTGGCAGCCTTGTTACCAGCTCAAGATGTTTCTCGTGTAGAATTACTGGGGACTCGCTGCCACTCAGGTAGTATAAGTCTGAGCCTCAACCCCAGTAGGTATAACCCTTTAGTTACAACTGGCTTCTGGTTACAATTTCTCAGAGGGCAATTTTTTTTTTCTTACCCAGAGCCCATGACAGGTGGGCTGAATTTCCCGGAATGTGCCCTTAAAAGGGATTGGCTCTCTGCAGGGTCCTCATCTAGGGCCTTGTCTGTCCCTGAATGGGTAGTGGGACCCAAGCTTGACAACATTACCCCCAAGGATTGCCAAAGTATCAGATACCCCTTGAAACTCCCCTGTTCGGCTTTCACTGCATTTCTGGTGTATTGCAAAATGGACATCTGTATTTACCCTATGACGGTGCTCTAATCGTTCATAATCCGCAATAGACATACTGTTTCAAAACTAAATCAACAGATTTTCAAAATGTGCTCTGTGTGAGGCTCCCCACGGGACACAAAGAGGGAGAAAATACTGAGCCATGCACTCTCAGGCAGCCGTAAGTATGCTGTCTTACCTGATTCTCGCAACAATCTTACAAGATAGTTATTATCCCCATTTTACAGATGAGGAAACAGAGGCAGATCCAGTACCTTACTCAGAGTCACATATCTAGTCAATAGGAGAACCAGCATTAAACTCATGTCTGTCTGACTGCAAAGTCTATGCTCTCCCACTGTGTCAGGCTGAGGGTTCATACGAGAGAAAACATGCCCAGAAAAAAAGCTAAATACAATATAAAACTAGAAAAATAAAACACTAAAAACCACATTGCAAGAGTTGTTCCAAGGAAGTAAGGACGTGAGTAATTGCTGGCGGTATGGGCCAGGGGGCTATGCCTTCAGAGGGACCCTAGCGGGCTGGCAGGGGCAGAGCCTCGGTGGAGGCCTTGAAGATAGTGTCTCAGTGGAGTAGTGCAGAAGCACATTCCCGACAAAGAGGAGAGCAAAGAAGAGGCCCGGAGGTGAAAAAGCACATGCATGTTGTGGTCTCCCTGAGCAGATAGGGCATAGTTGTGCAGAAGGATGGCTGGGACATAAGACAGCAGAAGTTTGAGGCCAAGTATGGAGGGCCTTGATTGCTAACAGATTTGGACCATATTGAGTAGGTAATAAAGAGCCTTTGAAGGCTTTTAGCTGGAGAAGATGTAGCCAAGGCCGTGGTTGAGGACTATGTAAGGGGAAGTCATGTACAAGACTGGCTGGGAAGGAATGGAGAAAGGAGAGAAACTAGTGGGTCTGGATTAAGGGAAAGAGGTGAAAAGCAAATGGAAAGGATGGATAAATAGGCATTTCTCCTACTAAGGGTGCAAGGCAAGTTGTTCTCAATTAAGCACCAATTCAGTGGGAATTTGAGCTCTTATCAGGGTCTGTAGCACTGCCACGTTCTGTGGGCTCAGCCCCAGCCAGACCACTGGGGCCGAGTCCCTGGGGCCAGAGCTGGTCCAGTGAGAAATTAGCCAAAGTTACCGGGAGAAAGGATGTCAGTGTAGGCTACATCCTGGGAAACACACACTGACTGTCAATGCTGAGTTCTGAGTTCTGAGTTCTATCTCTAAGCTCACGGGTGAGTGTGACACAGGGAATAGAAGGCAAAGAAAAAGGTAGAAAACTAGGTATTGACACATTATAAGCAAATGGGTCTGGAAGCCAAGAATGGAGACTGAGTCTTGTTTTCATTGGTCTTAGGTTGCCTAGAACATTGTGGGTCTGTTTCGTTGAAAGATATAAGGCCAGAATGAGCAGCTTTAACATGTGAGCTAGAAGGGAATATAGAGAAAGCATTCCCTTCTCTAAACTTCCATGTCTCTGTTAGGGCACTTACTGCAACACATTGCAGTCACCTCGCTGTATTCTGCCTTCCCCACTAGACCACATGCTCTCTGCAGCAGGGACTGGGTCCTATTATCTGTATTCCTGGCACTTGGCACAAAGGCTGGCACAGAGTAGATGCCCAAGTAAGAGTTGAGGATCTTTTGGACCAGGGTAGGAGCAGTGGGAATGGTGAGGACTGGTCAGTTCCTAAATACATTTTGAAGGTAAAGCCAATGCAGTTTTCCTAGTTTAGATGTGGAGTATGCAAGCAAGAGTGGAGTGAGGAAGGATTCAAGGTTTTTGGCTTAGGAAACAGGAAGGATAAAGTTAGAATCATCTAAGATGGAGAAAGTTGCAAGTAGAACAGGTTTCAGTGAAAAAATCAGGTGGCAAGTTTGTGCATGCTGATTTTGGGTGTCCATCAGATATCCAAGTAGAGGTGTCGAGTGACAGTTGGTTTCTCAAGTTTGAAATCTGAGAGAGGTTTGGACCAAAAATATAAATTTGGGAGTCATCTGCATCAAGATGGTATGAAAAACCTTGAACATGGGCATTATCACCAGGGGAGTGTGACAGAAAAAAGAAGAGGCCCAAGGTCTGAGCCCTGGAATATGGCCATGCTGAAAATCCGGGGAGAAGAGAACACCCTAACAAGTAAGACTGATAAAGAGCAACCAAGGAGATTGAGGAACAAAAGACAATCCATCAAACAAACAAATAACAACCACCACCACCACAACAAAAACAAATGAGAGGAAGGGGAGTCCCGGAAGTCAAGTTGAGAAAGCATATCAGAGAGGAGGGAGGCATCAAGTGTGTCAAATGCTGGTGCTGAGTCAAGTAAAATGAGGAGTGAAAAATGCCCGTTGGGTTTATTTATTTTTTTAGGATTTTACTTATTTGAGAGAGAGCGAGCAAGAGAGAGAGCATGAGCAGGGGAGAGGGGCAGAGGGAGAGAGAGAAGCAGGCTCCCTGATGAGCAGGGAGCCCGATGGGGGACTCAATCCCAGGACCCTGGGATCATGACCTGAGCCGAAGGCAGACCCTTAACTGACTGAGCCACCCAGGCATCCCTGCCCGTTGGGTTTAGCACGTGGAAGAACACGTGGTCTCGTGGGGAAGACAGATATGAAACAAAATCACTGTCATGTGGAGATGCTTGTCACCATGAGGAGACTCAGGTGGTTTTGTGGGGCTTAGTGCCTGGGTGGGGTGAGTGAGAAAGAATAGGAGGAGTTGCATTAGAGATGACAAGTACGGACATTTCGTTACAGAAGTGCTGGAAGGAGAAGCAAAATGATGGGGCAGTAGCTGATGGGGGAAATGGGATCAAGAGGAGCCATTTGTTTGTTCATTTGTTTGTTAAGATGGAAAAAATGTCAGCCTGTTTTCACACTGATCCAGCATAATTGAAAAGGCTAAGATCTTGGACCTAAGGTCAAATCTCCAGTCTTCCATCTTCTAGTAATGACTCTGTTATGAACTGAATGTTTGTGTCCCTCCCAGATTCACATATAGAAACCCTGCCCCCACTGTGATCGGACTAGGAGGTGGGGCCTTTGGGAAATGATTAGTATTAGATGAGGTCGTGAGGGTAGAGCCCCCTATGAATGGGATTCGTGTTCTTACAAGAGTCACTAGAGAGCTTGCTTTCTCTCTCCGCTCTCCAGATGGGAAGACAAGGTGAGAAGTCTGAAGTCTGCAACTCTGTAGAGGGCTCTTCCCAGAACCAGTTCACAGAGACCCCAGGCTCCAGAACTGTGAGGAAGAAGCTTCTGTTGTTTAAGCCTTTGTTATAGCAGCTCCACATTCTGAGCTCCTCAAGGGTGAGGACAAAATGTCTTTCCTTGATTCTTTTTTTTTTTTTTTAAGATGTTACTTATTTATTTGTCAGAGAGAGAGAGAAACAGAGAGCGAGCATAAGCAGGGGGAGCAGCAGGCAGAGGCAGAGGGAGAAGCAGGATCCCCACTGAGCAAGGAGCCCGATGCAGGACTTGATCCCAGGACACTGGGATCATGACC
>NW_023270852.1:4526601-4534581 GCF_011800145.1 Mirounga leonina
AAGGAGCCCGATGCAGGACTTGATCCCAGGACACTGGGATCATGACCTGAGCCAAAGGCAGTCGCTTAACCAGCTGAGCCACCCAGGTGCCCCCCCTTGGTTCTTGACAACTGATATATAGTAGACACTCCTCACTGTTTACCAAATAAATGGCTGTGCATACAATACTTTGTAACTTCTTTGAGCCACAGAATGGCTCATCTGTTAAATGAAGGAAATAGCATCAACATCAGAGGGTCGAATAAAAGAAGGCACACACCATGCACAGAAATGGGCCTGGTACTTAGTAGATGCTTAGTGAGTGTGGCTTTTGTTATTAGTTCAGTGCCTTCATTTTACACATCAGGCATCCGAGGCCCAGAAAATAGTTGGCTCAAGATGGCACAGCTAGTCTTCGGATTCACATTCCTTAAGTCTTTCCACATAACCAGAGGACTCACCCACAATGCCTGAAGAAATGGATGTGACTGTGTTCGGGGTGGACTGATGAGAAGCCTGCATATTAGGAATTAAGAGCAGCTCTGCAATCTCCCTATGCCTATGTGAACCAACATAGTCCTCCTGACTAATTTTTCAGGATGCTCAGCAAAGGTGATCCTCACACAATGCTCTGTATTTTTCTCATAGCTTTTTCTTGTTTTACCAGAATTCTGTTTTAAATGTGTTGGGTGGCAATTCTTGTTATTCTCTTCATGCCCAAGTCAAGGGACAAAGCTATGCTACACACCCATTTTGTTCATTATTAGTCATCATGTAATTATAAATTCTAGATAGCTGGTACTATTAGTTACCAGGTGATAATACAGATGTAGATCCAAAATATGTTTCTAGGCAATATTAGTATAAAATTTAATAACCTTGGAAATAGCCTCTCTCACCATACTTGCAATAGATGAATAGCCTGTCCTTGCCAGGATGAATGGAGAATGTTTACTTTTGTCAACCTTTATTAGTGGAGTACTATATGCTGTTATTCCTTTAATAAGACAGTAAATCTCCAGCCTAGTTTATAGTTTGTCTTTCATCCAAAGACCTCAAAGTAACTTTGCTAACACTGTGTCATTATTAATCATCCAACTTGTCCAGAGAGGCAAGTGGTGGTTGTTTCAGAGGGAGAAACTGAGGATTCAAGGTTATGCAACTTGACTTCTTAGGGTCATGAACAGGGTCAGAAAAAAGAGCTGGGCACAGAGCCCAGATTCCTGTCTCGAAGATTGAGGACCCAGCCTTCCCCCAAAGCTCTCTAAATATTTTTTTTTAATAGAAAATGCAATTTTCTACCTTGATCTATTAAGCAGAAATAAACCTAAACTCTTCTTCAATTACTTGGGCGGGAAAACAAAGTTTATTTCTGAAGTTACTTCAAGTCATAAAAAGCTTGATTCACTATTCTAAATAATCACATTGAAATAGGTAAATAGCTTTGCAGTCATAATGATAGCTTGGATTTAAATGGTGCCTGCGCTCTGTAAAGCGCCACCGTTCACAGGCTTCTGAAACCCTTCAGTCATTGGGGTTGCCCCTCTTTGGGACCTCAAGTATCCCACCCACCTCTCCTCCCCTTTCTCGCTTCCTTTACTCACACTCCCTTCCCTCAAACTATTTCTTCCTATGCACCCAGAGTTCTCAAGATAAGAGGAACTCCTTGCTTTGGCTGGATATGAAAAAAAGACTTCCAGGCCCTCTGGAATAGGTGTGGAATCCCACAGAATGGGATTTTCCAAGATTTTCTTAGTGGAAGTGAGTCTAGAGCCCATCTTGCTTGGAGGTAAAGGATCAAAGTTACAAAGACTGACTGGAATTCATCAAACATTCAAGCAGTCCTCTAAAGATCCCCCGACCACCCTCCCTTATATTTACATTGGGATTTTAAAGATTTTATTTATTCATTTATTTGAGACAGAGAGAGAGAGAGAGCACATGAGAGGGGGGAGGGTCAGAGGGAGAAGCAGACTCCCTGCCGAGCAGGGAGCCCGATGCGGGACTCGATCCCGGGACTCCAGGATCATGACCTGAGCTGAAGGCAGTCGCTTAACCAACTGAGCCACCCAGGCGCCCCTACATTGGGATTTTATAACTCCTCTGGCCAAGGGAAGGAAAGGCAGTTGAGAACAGTATTCCTCCACCTCTCCCTTGACGTGCTGAGAGACTTTGGAGGTCACACCATCCAGGTTGCCATAACAGAAAAATTAAGTGGTGTGGCATTGGCTTAGTAGGGGTCAGCCAACTTTTGGTAAAGACCCAGGTGATGAATATGTTCAGCTTTACAAACCTTATGGTTTCTTTTGTAACTGCTCAGTTCTACCACTGTAGCATGAAACCAGCCATAGAGAATATGTAAACAAATGAGCACGGCTATGTTCCAATAAAACTTTATTTACAAAAACAGGAAGTGTGCTGGACTTGGCCTGTTCACCAACTTCTGGTCTAAGGAAAAAGTTTGGATAACAGAATGTTAACTTTGTGTTGCCCTTGACTGCATTTGAAAATTTCAATAAAGAGGTGGGTTCCAAAAGCATTGGCTGGTTTGCTAATAGAAGTTAAAGAAAGGGGTCAAAACCTGGGACCCCAGTTTTCCATACAATTTAAATGGGCTAAGAATGCTGTGTGGCCTCCAAAGCCCATCAAGAGGAGGAAGATAAATGCACGAGGAGGAAGCTCCTGGAGAGCAGAGCAGGGGCAGGGGCAGGGGCAGGGGCAGGGGCAGGGATGAGAGGGTTAATCATTGAATAAAGACCTGAAAAGAGTGAAGGACAAGCTAGGTGGATCGTTGGGGGGAAGAATAGAATTACAAGCAAGTACAAAGGCCCTGAGGCAGGAGTGTGCCTCATACCTTCAAGAAACCACAGGGATGCCAGTGTGGCTGCAGCAGAGGAAACAAGGGGTGGAGGGGTGGAAAGAGATGCCACCAGAGAGGGAGAGCAGATGGGCATGGGGGGTCCTAGAGGATAAATCACACAGGGCCTTGTAGGTAATTTTGAAGATGGTGACTCTTCTCAATGAGCTGGGAAGCCATAGAAGGTGTTGAGAGTGTGAACAGGAACACTCTCTGACTTATGGTTTTAAGTAGATCATTCTGGTTGCTGGGTTAAGAAAAAAAGTGGGTGGGGGGGCAGGACTGGGGAGGATGTAAGTAAGAAAACAGCCAGGAGTCTATTACAGTTATCTGGGCAAGGGATTATTCACTCATTCATTCATTCATTCATTCATTCATTCATGGAGCAAGCATTTCTTGGCCACCTCTTGAGAAGATATCACTGCAGATAATATTTCCTGTGTCACACCAATACTGTGGGAGATTTCCCTTAAACAACAATGTTGTATTCACACTATGAGAAAAAAAGCTTAAATGTGGTAATACGTTGTGAGTTCTTTGAGATCTAAAGATTTGAAAGATCATGAGAAAGTTTTTCATTTTTAACTTTTGAGGAAATTTTTTTAAAGATTTATTTATTTATTTTGGAGAGAAAGAGAGAGATCAGGGGGAGGGGCAGAGGGAGAGAGAGAATCCTAGGCAGACTCCACACTGAATGTGAAGCCCACTGTGGGGCTCGATCCCACAACCCTGAGATCACATCCTGAGCCGAAACTAAAAGACAGACGCTTAACCGACTGTGCCACCCAGGCATCCCAGCCCTTGTATACTTTTATCTAGAAGCACTAATTGTTAATATTTTGTCATATTTGTTCATATATATATATACACACATATATGTATATACATACATAATAAACATCCCTACATGTACACATGCACACATAGACAATCCATATGTGCATACATACACACACATATATGTGCATTGTTCATATTTCTTTCTGAACCATTTGAGGATTAGTTGCTACATCATGTCCCTTCTCTATGCATTGTGCCCCTTTAGATTTAATACCGCAGTGTATATTTCCCAAGAACATGGATATTATTATCTTATATAAACACAGTATGGGGCGCCTGGGTGGCTCAGTCGTTAAGCGTCTGCCTTCAGCTCAGGTCATGATCCCAGGGTCCTGGGATCGAGCCCCACATCGGGCTCCCTGCTCAGCGGGAAGCCTGCTTCTCCCTCTCCCACTCCCCCTGCTTGTGTTCTCTCTCTCGCTGTCTCTCTCTCCCTGTCAAATAAATAAATAAAATTTTTTTAAAAAATTAATTAATTAAAAAATAAACACAGTATAATGATAAAATTCAGGAAGTGTGACATCACTACAGACTATTATCTAATCTATAGTCCATATTCAATATTGTCAGTTGTTTTAATAATGGCTTTTATAGATTTTTTTTCCCCAGTTCAGGGTTCAATCTAAAATCACACATTGCATTTGTTTACAGCTTTGACTTCCTGGAAGGGGAGAGTCATGATCTCAGGGTTGTGAGATTGAGCCCCGCGTCGGGCTGTACTCCCAGAGTGGAGTCTGCCTAAGACTCTCTCCCTCTCCCTCTGCACCCCCCCACCTCTCTCTTTCTCTCTCTCTCTCAAATAAATAAATCTTTTTTTAAAAAAGTATACAATGGCTTTATATATTATTCTTGAAATTCCTATGCGAAGTACGAAATTGTTTCCCCCCAAATTTTTAAAAACATTTTATAAACACTACAAAGTCAAGTTTACCCCCTGAAAGTTTAGCTAGTGAAGCTGTAGACTTCCAAAGGAAGAAGTAGAAATATTTCTACCCCCACAGGACATTACAATGTTCATATGAAAGGAAGGATTCTGAGTCTTTTCTGCTTGAACGCTTCCTTTTCCAACCAGAAGCTGAAAAACCTTCTCTCCCTACTGGGTCCCAGCGTCTCATAATCATCTCAACCACTTGACATCACTAGTTCTCAAATTTGGCTGCACCTTAGAATCACCTGAAAAGCTTGAAAAAATGATTGATGCTTGGGGTCCTACCTCCAGAGAGTCTGAATCATTGAGTATTGGGTGTGGGTGGCCTAGGCATCAAGATTTAAAAAAAACTCCTTCATGTGATTCTTTCATGCAGCCAGTTTGGAGAACCCACTAAGCTATGCCATGTTACCGCCTGCTCTGAGCTGAGCTCATCCCCCGGTCTCTGGCTTTGTTCTTTGGCTGCGGTGAGTACCTTTCTTTGACTGATGGCTTTGCAGTCCCATCTGGGACACAGGACGGCAAGGGGCTTGGAAGTGTCCATCCCCGGAGGGCTCCAGCACCACCAAGATGCTCATCTGTTCTAGGATTTCTATAGTCATGCTCAGCGCTAGGGGAGTGGGTGGGGGTTGTGCGTTACTGTGGGAAGGTGACCCTCTGCAAGAGCGACCAGGGCACAGGGAGTCCGGAGGGTGCTTTCAGGACCTTTTCTTTCAGGTGACATCCCTGTTCTATCCTGAAAGCCTATGTCTGTTTCTCTAACAGACACTCGCCAGCAACTGACGATCACGGGACAGGTCGCTGAACAACACACAAAGTGGGCGAGCGGGTGATTCCCCAGATCGTTCTATGCTCTTTGTTCTCTCTGCCCGGTAAGCCAGCCTCCTTCTGCATCCTACTAAAGAAAGTTCTTTTTGCAGCCTTGGAATGCCAGCTTAGAACAGCCTGTGGCATGACCCTCTACAGGTACTTTTCATCTCTAATCGCCCCTGTTCCCCTATTAAAAGATACATTTTTCAAAGCAATGGGAGCAAGTTACTCATTCAAATGCTGTTAACAAATAACAGGATTTAAGTGTGTAATAGGTAGTCACTCAGCTTTGAAAATTTGCCCTGAAGAGTTAAAATTTCTGCTTCATTGGGAAGGGAGGGGGCGAGAATGTCCTTGTGGGAGGAATTTCCAGCCCCTGGAATTTAATGTCTGATCTCCCTCCCCTGCATTTGAGCTGGAAGGCGAGATGCAGCGTGAGATTGCAGGAGAGGGCGGCCTGGGGACAGTTTGGGGGCCTGCAGGTGCGGCGAGGACTGGCCCCCCACCCAAGCAGGCAGACACCCGCCAGGACTTGCCAGAGCCCATGGCAGGGGAGTCGCCTTGCAAATTACTCCCTGCAGGATCATTCCGTGTTGGATGGGATCACAGAGGCGTGGAGGTGCTGCAGCCTCAGCTTCAGGCGGAAGGCTTCTTGGAGAAAGTCCATCGAGGAAGGGCTGAGCTGGTGCAGTGATGACCCTCCATGAGCTCCCAGCAAACCGGGGAGGGGCTACGCCTACACCTTCTCACTGTCCCTGCTGTCTCCAAAGCAGCCCAGCGCCAGGAGACTGCACCCCCCCCCATTTTAATGATCATTTTTCTTTTAATAGAGATTTCCTGAAATTCTATAGTATGAGGACACGACACTGAAGTCCTCAACTTGGACACATCCTCCACCATGGGGCCAGCCATACCCTCCGGGGAGCCTGCAGAGTCTGGGCCACATAGCAGGTGCTCAATAAATGGCTGTAGTTTAAAAAACTATGCAGGCCCCCCAGAATGGTATTAAGAGGTAAACTGTGAGTCCCCAAATGGGGTCAGTAATAAGACAACAAGCACGGTAAGGACAAGACTCCACACGAGGGCAAGAAAGGGACCTCACCTGGGCTGGTCAGCCACCCAGGAATCTCAGGTTTGGCTCTCCTGTGGACAGGTCCAAGTTGAAAAGAGTTCTCATGGTATAGGAATTCAGAAAATACTGATTAAAGGAAGAAACAATAAATTAGAGGTGGGAGGGGGGTGCAATGACGAAGGCAAGTGTCTCCTGAGTCTGAAAGCAGAGAGCTGGGGAGGCAGCCCAGTGCACAGAGTGCCGCTCAAACCCCATTTGGAACTTCAAAGAGGGTTGCAGGCAAGGGATGGGGGAGGGGAAAGAAGCCTAATGAGAAAGAGCAGGAAGAGAAGAGTCAAGGGTCAAATTCTCAAATTCTTCTTTAGTAGTGGTGAGAATAGCAGGCTCTCCTCAGGGGAAATTCAGTCCCCCTTAATGTCCCATCACGGATTTGACCTCATCAGCCCATCCCCAAGCCTGCCCAGGCCACCCACCAACAGAGACTCACAGGTGATAGCTTGAGAGCGAATGCATTCAAGACCCAGCCCAGTACTTTACATATCTCACCTCCCAATCTAGACTATCTATGCCCTAGTTCCCTATGGTCCCAACAACCTGGCTTGCTCTGCATAAATCCCCCGTCCATGTTCTTGTCTTGGATCCAGGTGACACTGATTGACATTTTCGTGATAATATTTTAATTACAGTTGTATTTACCTGTTGATTTTCATACCAAGCGTCATCCTGAGGATTGGAGGCAGCTTCTAAAGTTTCAATATGGTAATGACTTTAACAAATCTGGCTTTGTTTCAAAATAGCTATGCCGGTATCCACAAAACGTAGATGATTTTTTTTTTTTTTAGTTTAATTGTGAAAACACATACACAGTGCCTTTGAAATCTGGCTCCCGGTTTTAAGACATGTGCACTTACTTACCATCCCAAGAAGGTGACAGACGGTATGGGGCATCCCAGCCAGCTCTGCGTCAGTGTGGTCTGGGGCAGGCTGGGCTCTCCCACAACTACGGGCTGGGTTTGGATCTGGAGTTTGGGATGTCCAGAGGAGCGACCTCCTTGATTTTCTTTCTTTCGTTAAATGAAGACGAAAAAAGAGGTGCAGAGGTTGTGTTGGAGAGAGAGGTTTGGTTCAAGCCGGAGGGGCACCAGAGCGGGAGGGATCTTCCTGGTATCCTGCCAGCCCAGAACCTTCCTCAGCCCCACGCGCCTCCTGTCCTGCAGGGAGTCGGTCAATCCCGGAGGGACCTGCAATCCTTTGCTGAAAGGCCTCTTGGCCACAGCCCAGCTCAACAGAGGAGGGTCCAGCTTTGTCCTTGGAGGGCATGCTGTATGCGGTCCCACCCTTGGGCACCCTCATGCTGTGGGAACCCGGCAGGCTCCCCTTCCCACCTTCACCCAGGTGGCTTTGGGGCTTGCAACAGGTCTGGCTTCTCTGGTGTTGCCTTGGGGCCGCTTTACCTCCGAGCAAGGAGGGGGCCTTCTGTTTCCGGGGGGGGGG
>NW_023270852.1:4534681-4674129 GCF_011800145.1 Mirounga leonina
GGGGGGGGGGGGGGGTGTGGGGGGGGGGGGGGGGGGGGGGGGGGGGGGCCTCAGGGCCAGAGCAGCTCCCTCCTCACTCAAAGGGCCACAGAGAGGGCAATGGGCACCAAAAAGGGGCGTTTTTCTTATTTTGTTGTTGTTTGTAAATTTAAAATGTGTAGCTTTCTTCTGGAAACATCTGGGAGGCCTTACAGAAAGCAGGACACAGGAGAAAGTATGTACATATCTCAGGAAGTGGCTTCCTCGGCCGGAGGAGCATATTTGCTGTGGGCATGGAGCTTCCGTTCGTGGGTCCCGTCAATGCCGGGCATCCGTTGCCCCTGTCGCTTGTAACGGCACCACAATGACAAATGTCGCCACCTCGATCTCACAAAGACAGTAAGGCTCAGAGAAATGCAAGGGATTGCCCAAAGACGCCCAGCTAGTCAGCGGCCAGAGCAGGGTCGGAATCCAGAGTGGGCGCGTCTAGAGCGCGGAGGGTGCCTCGTCTACGCTGTCACGGCCTTAACCGTTCAGCCTTGCACGCCCTGGCTACCGAGGAAAGCTAGGTTGTATGCAGGCTCAATGAATCTCCCCCCTCAGGTGGCGAAGGAGCACAGTGTGGGGTCTCTGGTTTTGTTGGGCTTTAACTGCGAGTGGGCGGCGATGCCGCCCGTCGGGCTTGCCTTGCCCAGCTGTGGCGGCCGCCTGATCCCGGTGTGCGTTTGAGTTGCCAATCCCTGCCTCACAACTCCATTAACTGTGACAGATGTCCACGCTCTCTCTTATTTTGACACCTGTGTGCTTTCGGGCCGGCCTCGGGAGGCTGCAGGGTCCGCTGAGGAGCTGCTCACTGCCATCCAGTTCCACGGAGCTGCTCGAAACTGTTCGGGAAAGTGGAAGAGCGCTCACCCAACACGGTTTTCCTTGGGCCTGAATCACGGCCGCGCTCCTCATGAGAACAACGGGGCTCCACCAGACGGCAGGGAGAGCCGTTGGGTTATTGTAAAAAAAGAAGGGGGGCGGGGGGAAGAGGTCAAAAAGTCGTTTCTTGGCTTGGTGGGACATGCAGCCCAGGTCACAGCCCTTGGGCGGATGTGAGTTTTCCTGTTTGCTGGCCTCCCGGGGAGCGAGAGCTGGGGCACAGCCCTAGGGAACTTCTTTCCACCTGACAAAGCAAAGGCCTAAAGAAAGGTACTTTCCTTTTTTTTTTTTTTTTTTTAATTCTTTTGTAGAGGCAGAAAGAACTTGTGAAAAGAGTGTCCCTTTCTGAAAGCGGGTAGATGAGGGTTCAAATCCACATTTTCTCGATTCCTAGCTGTATCACCGTGGGCAGGTGACATCAGGTTAACATTTTCGAATGCAGCTTCCCATCGGTTACATGCAGATGAAAATAGAGCCCTGGCTGGCGAGCTCTGAGGATTCGAGGCAACCCAGGGAAGAGCCCCCGCCTGACCCCACAGCGGTCTGGCTGTTGGCGGGAGCAGCGAGGTGGGGGGGACTTGTCCTCCCCAGTAAACGGAACTGCTCTGATTCACAGGCCCCACACCACCTTGCCGGGGCTGGGGCTCAGGAGCGTAGAGTTTCTGGGTTTCAGTGAAAACAAAAACGAACAGATAAGCAACCAACAGCACCCCCCACCCCTGTCGCCTGCCCACCCGCCCCACGAAGCTTGGGAGAAGTGGATTTCAGTCCTAGGCCTCTTGGGCAAGGAGGCCTGAAAGTGGCACTTTACTGCCCTCTGCTGTCCGCCCGGAAAACTCCCCGCGTGCGGCCGGCACCTTGGCCAGCCTTAAAATCCCAAGGAGCTTGGCCCCCAGCACTCGCCCAACCCATCTGAAAGGTGCACCCCAAAGACCAGGGTAGCACCAGGACCAGTTATATAATCTGAGGGATCCAGTGAAAATGCAGGGCACCTTGTTAGAAAGTGTATTAAGGATTTCAAGACGGTGACAACAGAGCATTACTCCAAATGCCGGGCACTTACTTTTGAGGGGGGTGCCCTGTACAGACGCGCATGTCCCCTGCCCCTGAAGCTGGCTTTCCTTCATTACTGCCTGCTCCTGACGTTGAACTTCTGGATCTATGGCATAGTCTCAATAGTTCTCTGGGGAACAGAACTTTAGTAGAAGTTGTTTGGGGAGAAGGGGTGGGAAGAGGGCCTCCCCTCGCAAGCCAGACCAGTGGGGGGTGAGTTTCTCTTGGCTCTCACGCAGCCACACATCTCATCTCTCCCCTGTGCACTGCTGGAGTGTGAGGAAGCCAGGAAAACAGCACGCCTTGTCCTGGCCTTGGGAACCAGTTCAGACTCAGGAATTGGACAGATGGAGAGTCAAATATCAACATTATTACAGAACAGACTATACTGGAGGACAGAGCTTACCTATAACTAAAGCGTGTGCTAAAATTTACCCTCACAGTCCCCCAGCAGAGACCCACCCAAATGAGAACGTGGAGTGGTTGCTGTCACCCACGAATTGGGGAATTCCCTGTACATCCATGCGCACAAGGAAGGAGTAGAGCAAGGCACCGAGAGCAATTAGAGAAAAATCCCTGTCTATGGAAACCAGAGCCGTAGAGGGAAAGTGTGTCTCTGTCTTAGTTAGGGACTGACTAGGAAAATAGAAACCACTTCGAGTACTTACAACAAAGGGAATTTGAGGCTGGAACTGGTTTCATGGGTGGTAGAGGTGCTGAGAAGTTAAAGCACAAGGTCAACAGGAAGAGGAAGTCACTCCCACTTTTCAGATGGAGGGGTGAAGGAGTAAGTTGGGGTGGTGGGAGGCGGCCAGACCACTGGGTCCCTCAGACAGGAGCTGGAGCCATGGGGGAAATATGGCTGTGGCTCTTCCTGAAATGGAAAGGGGGGGAAACGATGGCCCCTCCCTTCTTCCCCTCCTTCTAGGACCTTCCATTGGACACACTCAGCTGAGAGGTACCTGATGCAGGAGCCTGGAGAAGATAATCCACAGGGATCCATTCCCCTGCATCTCCCTCGCCATTCTAGAGCGCAGGAAGGCCCTGGACAGAACGCTCCCTTGACAGTTATAAACTCAAATGATTGCCCATTGCCTGTTGGGTAAGAGAATTCTGCCCCATGCCATGAAAGGTCTCTCACAGGCCAGACCACTTTATAAACCACATGTCCTCCTACCCCCTTTTCCTTGTTCTGTCAGCTTACTTCGTAATTCTTAGCTCGCTTCCTCTCCTGGAACGTCCTTTGTCCACACCATCCCCTTCTCTCTCCTCCTCCTCCTTCCCTGTCCACTGCCCTGCATTCTCCTCCTTCCATGCTTCTCCTACTTTTCCTTCCCGTCTTCCTTGTTTCCATCCTTTCCTTTTGCATACTTTCTCCCTCCTGTCTTTCTTTCCTGCATATTAATGAGCAGATTGAAGTCGAGGTCTTTGCGTTTATTAGCTGTTACTGTTTTCCAATAAATAGTTCTTAAAAATCAAATATTAAAACATACTGTACCCATTAACCTCCACCCCCCCACAACCGCCACACCTAGTAGACCCCAAATCCAGATGTAACCGATGGAAACCAGGCCAGACACTCTTTACCAAGCCACGGGATGGCATCTTGATTTCTCAGCAGGATTGGGAAACCCATACAAAAGCTCAAAACCCGCTCCCCCCAAAATAAGCCTCTTGATATTTGCCCCTAGAACATCAGTCAGCCTTCTGTTTGCAGTAATGATTGCCCCAGATTTTACTGGACTGACATCACACAAAATGGAAGCTCTGAAAGCACTGGAGAGTGAAGGGAAGCAGGTAGATTTTGGTGGGAAGTCCATGGAGAGAGAGAGAAGTTAGAGGAAGTGAGCTCCCGTTTCTTCTGGTTCTAGTCCAGGCCAGGTGCAGGCCACATTGTGTAGGCCAGTGTTGGTGCTGGTGGAGAAGGAGCCATCTTTTTGGCCTCTGAAAATAGAAGCAGCTACAGCTGCCAAAGGGAGGAGAGGGAATCCTGGAAGGGAAAGAGCGGGAGAGGGGATACCCCAGTTCTGTCTGGTTCCATCTCTGGCCCACCCCTGGCCCACGCTTACAGAGAACAGATGCAAAGCGTCTCAGCTAAAGGCAAAAGAGTCATTGGGGCTGCCGCCCAAGACACAACTTTTAGTTAGAGTCCAATCCAGGAAAACACCTATTAAAACAAAATGAAATACAAGCTATTAGGGAAAAAAAAATCAGAAATTAGAGCCTCCACAATTAACATTAATAATATATATAATCCAAATTACCCAACATAGGAAGAGCCAGAAAAATGGGATATACTCTTGAGTGAAAAGACATTATGTGAAAGGAATCAAACACGAAGAACTACATGCTGAATGATTCTGTGAAATTTTAGAAAAGGCAATGTTACAGGGAGAGAAAGCAGACCTGTGCTGGCCCGAGGCTGGGTCAGAGGAGGGTATTGATTGCAGAGGGATATGGGAAACTTTTGGGGAGTGATGGATATGTTCTATATCTTGATTGTGATGATAGTTATACAACTGTATATAGTTGTCCTAACGCACCAAATTCTACACTAAAAATGAGGGGATTTTACTGTATTGTAAATTGTATCTCAATAAAATTGGAGAAAAAGTAAACAAATAAACAAGTAAAATCACAGCCAGTGGGCTCTGTCTCATAGCTGCAAGATATTGGCCCATATTTTCAAGTGTCCTTTGTATTCGTATCATGGTCCATTATATTGTATTGTAAATTGTATCTCAATAAAATTGGAGAAAAAGTAAACAAACAAAATCACAGCCAGTGGGCTCTGTCTCATAGCTGCAAGATATTGGCCCATATTTTCAAGTGTCCTTTGTATTCATATCATGGTCCATTATATAAATGAACCATAATTCATTTTTAATTCTACTGTTGCTGGGTATTTGCATATTTCCTTCTCCTCCTCCTTCCCCTCTTCCTCCCCTTTTTCCTTCTCCTCTTCCTTCTTTTTTTCTGATTGGACCCATGGGGCTATAACATTCTGGTACAGTGCCTGCAACACTTTTGAAAGTATTTGTTATAAACAGAGGTATCAGTTTTGTTGGGTTGTAGATGATACATGCTAACCTTTCTTAAGTAATGCTGGATTGTTTTCTAAAATGGTTGTACCAGGGGTGCCTGGCTGGCTCAGTTGGTTAAGCGTCTGCCTTCAGCTCAGGTCAGGATCCTGGGGTCCTGTGATCAAGCCCCTCATCAGGCTCCCTGCTGAGCAGGGAGCCTGCTTCTCTCTCTCTCTGCCGCTCCCCCTGCTTGTGCTCTCTCTCTGTGTCAAATAAATAAAATCTTTAAAAAAATAAAAATAAATAAAAATAAAATGGTTGTACCAATTTATACTTCTACCAGCATGTCTGAAAGCTCCATTGCTCCATATTTTTGCCCACACTTGGTAGTATCAGATTTGAAAATTTTAAATCTGCTGGGCAAATCTTGTTTTAACTTGCATGTCTCTTATTACTAATAGAGCTGAGTATATTTCCATATGTTTATTAGCCATGCAGATTTCTTTTGGGGGGAAGTGACCAAGTCTTTCTCCATTTTTGACTGGGTTATTTTGCATAGTGATTCATAATGTCCTTTGTATATTATTTGTATGTTATCATCCCTTATTGTCATAATTACAAATATCTTTTAGTTTATGGCAGTTATTTTCACTATCTTTATAATTAACAGAATTTATGAATTATAATTAGTCTATCAATTTTTCCCCTTTGGGCCTTTTTTTAAAATCTCTTTTAAGAACACCTTGCCTAATCAAAAATTTTGAAAATATTCTGTGTTTACTTCTAAAAACTTTACAGTTTTGCCTTTCTTATGTACATCTTTAACTTACCTTTAATTGATTTCAGGGCATGCTGTGAAGTCAAGATACATTTTCACTTTTCCCAGTAGTTAAGCAATTTTTCCACCAGCATTTATTGAATAGTCTCTTCCTAGCCCACTGATCCACAGTGCCTTTCTGTCATGTATCAAGGCTCGATCTCCCTAGCCTACTCCATTAGTGAAGTTATCTAATCCTGCATTATTAGCACACAGTTTTATTTAGGGCTTTATAATAAATGCCAATGTCTTGGTAGGGTTAGTCTCCTGTATCAGTCACAGAATCAGGA
Source organism: Mirounga leonina (assembly GCF_011800145.1). Taxonomy (NCBI): domain Eukaryota; kingdom Metazoa; phylum Chordata; class Mammalia; order Carnivora; family Phocidae; genus Mirounga; species Mirounga leonina. The sequence goes on from NW_023270852.1 coordinate 4,540,768, forward strand.
CACAGAAACCACAGCAGTTACTTTAACAGGGAAAAATGTAATATAAAGAATTGTTAACGAGTAGGAAGTGCTTAACCCGTCAAAGGGGTAAAGGAAGACCCCAAGAGTCCAGATGCAGCAGGCAGCTGCTACCTCCACGATGACGAAGAGGGAACAAAGAAGGAACTAGACCTTTGGAGAATCACACGCGTTCCCAACCAAAGGCTGAGGTATGTGCAGCCTGCTTGTTGCAGAGAAACTTGCCGGGGGTTATGGGCCAGAGCTGAAGGGTAGAAATGGTCCACCATCGCCACAGGGGGTGGAGCGGGTCTGTAGAAAGTGTCTACTTAGTGGAGACAGTTGCCTGAGGGCACAGTCAGAGCCACCGGAGACATGGCCCCTTGGAGCCTCACAGAAGCACCCACGGTGGGGGAAAGGGTGGCCCGAGGGCACAGCGGGAGCTGCTTCACCGGGGCTGCTGGGCTTCTTCTGTGCTGAGTGATGATAATGGAGGACTGAGCCCAGAAAGAAACGCCTTCCTGCCACTGTGGCCTTGCGGTGTAGCTCCAGCGCCCTCTATCAGCAAAGCAAAACACTGTGCCAGCTGCAAGGACAAGTGTTAGCGGCCAGCAAGACGCTCACAAAGAGGGCCAAGGAGGTGGATTTGGAGATAAGAGAAGATTAATTGATTACTGGCCCCATCTTCTAACTTGTGCTTACCTTCGCAAGTTTCCTAATGATTTTTGGTCCCTTGCATTGCCATGAGCCTAAGTGGGGGAGTGGAGGGAATTGAATTTTTACTTGGGCTTCATTTAATCTATAGATTTATTTGTTGGAACTGACAGCTTTACACAATTGATTCTTCCAGTTCGTGAACATTTGGATCTCTTCATTTATTTAGGTCTTCCTTAAAGCTTTCCAATAGCATTTTTATCATTTTCTCTATAAAGAGCTCTTACGGCTTCTGTTAGGTTTATACTTCAGTACTTCATATTTTTAAAGCAAATGGTGTATTTAAAAATTTTCTATTTCTTACTATTACACAAAAAATGCAATTTATTTTTGGTATGTTGTTTTGTACCCAGCAACATGTTAAACTTACTTCCAAATTCTAGTAATATATCTATATATTCTTTTGGATTTTCTGCATGTACAAGTTTATCTCCCAAGAATAATGACAAGAGTAGATTCCCTTTCTTATGTATTTCTTATTCTTGCCTTACTATACTGTCTAGAACCTCAGTATGTTGAGTAAAAGTGGTAGATACAGGGGATCTTTGCCTCATTACCAACATCAAAAGAAATGTTACTGCTGTTAGCTCATTACTTTATAGATACCTTTCACCAGTTCAGAAAGGTTTCTTCTAGTCCTAATTTGCTAAGAAGTTTTTTTAGAAATTATGAATGGACACTGAACTCTATCAGACACATCTATCTTCATCCATTGAGATGACCTGTGATTTTTCTTCATCTGTTGATGTGAATCACATGGGTTATTTTCTAATGTAAACCAACCTTGCATTTCTGGGATGAACCCAATTTTGTCATCATGCATTATCCTTTATGCACATTGTTATACTCAATTTATAATATTTTGTCAAATTTATGCTCCCAAGCGAGATTAACCTAACATTTTCCTTTTTCATGTTATCCTTGTTGGTATTCTAGCCTTATAAAGTAAGTTGGGAGGTATATTTAGAATCAAGCTTTATACACCTTCTCAGATACCCTTGACTGGCAACCCACACATGCCAGGGTTTCCCTCCTTTTTTAGACTTCAGTGAAACACCACCACATTACAAGATATGGGATCTGAATTCCCGAACAGCTTCTAAGAGGTGGATGATGCCACCCAGAGGGACATGCAATTGTATCCCTATGGGGTGATGACCAGTGAGAACTGGGAAATGGAAGTTACCTGATAGCCAAATTACACCCTTTTCCTTCTCCCATTGACTACTTCAAGATATTGTTCTTCCCAGAAAACTTTCCTAAAATCCACACAGGTCTCACATGTTGAGTGACCTAATATGTCTGTTTCAACTCACTGTGAAGTGGCAGTAAGACATTAATGCATCATATTGCACTTCATAAGATTTCCCTTGCTTTACTTCCTCTCATTGACTCTGCTGAGTTTGCATTTCCCAAATAAAGTTTTAGTATCTTAATCCTTGCCTCAGGCTCTGCTTTCTAGAAGACCTAAGCTAAGATCAGATAGTATTTGTTCTATGCCCTGGAGTATTTTGTTTAAGATTGCAGGATTTTTTCTTTGAAGTTTGATAATGCTCCCTGGTAAACTATTTAGGTCTGGGTTTTTCTGTTGGGAATTAGTGTTTGATTTTAAGGGCTGTTAAGACTACTCTCTTCAGAATTTCTACTTCTTTGTGAGGCAATTTTCATAAGTTCTAGTTTTCTAAGAAATCACTTTTATCTATCCTTACACATTTATTGGCATAAAATTTATATTTTTATCTATTTCATTGCACTTTTATTAATATCTTTAAGATCTGTAGTGATGTTCCTATTTTCATTGTTATTACTGTTTTTTGTTTGTTTGGTTCTCTCTCTCCCTCTCCTTCCCTTATCGATCACGCTAAGGTTTGTAGATTTTATTAGTATTTTTGAAGAACCAACTTTTGACTTTGTTGATCTCTATCATGTTTGTTTTCTATTTCATCAGTTTGCCCTTATTAGTTCCATTTTTTATTTTTTCTTTTAACTTCATGAATTGAATGCCTAGCTCATTAGTTTTTAGTCTTTCTTCTTTTCTTTTTTTTAATATTTTATTTATTTGACAGAGAGAGAGAGCACAAGCAGGGAGAGAGGGAGAAGCAGGCTCCCCGCTGAGCAGAGAGCCTGACATGGGGCTTGATCTCAGGATCCTGGGATCATGACCTGAACCGAAGGCAGACACTTAACCAACTGAGCCACCCAGGCGCCCCATCTTTCTTCTTTTCTAATATGCATGATTCTAATCATGTTGGTCTACTGCCCCCTACATACTGCTTTAACTGCATTCTACATATTTTAGTAGGTGGTACTTCTTTAGCATATAGTTTCAAATATTTATTAATTTCCATGACTTAATTTTCTCATGTGTTAATTAGAAATGTTTAATAATTGCCAAAACATGGAGCTTTTCTAAAGATCCTTTTTATATTGATTTCTAACTTAATTGCCTGTGCCATAGAATATTGTGTATTGCAGGAATCCTTTGAAATATATTGACACTTGCTTAATTTGCCAAGAACATGGTTTTCATATTGTTCTACATGTGACTGAAAAATTATGAATGACAATGTTGTAATAGAGTGCACGTGCACACCCACATAATAAAGACTTCAATTTTCCTATGTATCTCCTGATATTTGACTGCTTGTTCCATCAATTACTGAAAGATGACTGGATTTTTTTTTTTCTTTGTGGTTCTCTCATTTTTGTTTTATGTCAAGACAGTTTTATTAAGCACATACCAAAGTACAATATTTCATCTTCATAGCAAATTTAACATTGTATCTTATGAAGTGAAATCTTTAAGATTTTTTAAAAATATATTTTATTTATTTGACAGAGAGAGAGAAAGAGAGAGAGAGCAAGAGGGAACACAAGCAGGGGGAGTGGGAGAGGGAGAAGCAGGCTTCCCGCTGAGCAGGGAGCCTGACTTGGGGCTGGATCCCAGGACCCTGGGATCATGACCTGAGCCAAAGGCAGACGCTTAACGACTGAGCCACCCAGGTGCCCCAAAATCTTTTAAGATTTAATCTTAATGTCTCTTAAGGCTCCCAAATGAACTGCACTCGAGTCTTTTTTTCAAGGTCCACTTCTGGGACAACTTAATTATTTGGTCCCCTGGGATGTTGTAGCACCACAATACCTAAGACAGCCACCTTTGATAAATTGGCACTGGATCTACCAGGAAAGGGATGCAGTAACTTATGCAAGCTCTAGCATGTGAGGGTGGTATTAATTTATAATTGTGGAATAGGCTGGTTATTGCTAAGTGCAATCAGTGCACAGAAAGAAGAAAATGTCATGCTCAACTCAGGGCATGGTGTAAACGATCTTCCTGGCAGCATTTGAAAAAATCCTTAGCTCATGCAGCTGGATGACAGCCTGTGCCAAAAACCAAGCCAGAAATTACAAATAAAGCTGAATTCACAGCCTTCACAAATCTATGTTACAGTCAGGCCCTAAAAGTAAGTAGCTGCACCCTGAAACGTGTGGTGGGGACATCAGGGTGGAAACACTGAGAGCTCTGAACCCAATTCCTCTGAACCCTCTGGGCTACTAAGTCCACTATCCCTTGCTGGGATAGCAGCCTACCCTGCATGGGGAGACCATGTCAAGGCCTCAACTGAAATGGATGCCTCAAAAGATGAAGTAGTTGCCTCCCCAAGATCTGCCCCACCTCATCAAATACAAGGGTAAAGCCTCAGCATGTCTAGTGGGGGAAATTTGGTCTGTAATTCAGGAGGAAATGGTTCATCACCAAAAATGCAGGATTTGGCTTGTCTGTACTCTTCTTCCCTGTAGAACTGGCAGAACATGCCTGGAAATGAATCTTGAGGACATGAGACTGGGCTAGATTAAGGGGTTTATTGGTATAGGTCACACTCTTCTACAGTTCAGAATTTAATATCCTGGCAAGAACATCTAGAGATGATCCTGGGTCAGCTGGACAGTTCCTTGAGGGTTGGAGGAAACAATGATGTAGAGGAAATGCAGAGGTGCTGGAACTGCCTTGGTACTGAGGCAGAGCCCAGAAAGTTCAGAGACAACACTTGGCAGGGGAGGTGGCGTAGGGTGGTGGTTGTAATTTAAGACCAGAACACCTACCCCCTGTCTATGTGCCCCAGAAGGCCAAGAAAATAGTCCCTTCACTAAAATAGCAAATGCACTAAAGAATAGGGCATATGCATTGCTAAGAAACTCAGGGCAGCCTGCAAGCCAAGGTTGATGGCAGGAGATACTGATACAGAATTGGGTTCCCTTGTGTGAATGGAGGGAAGATTCTGGAACAGCAGAGACCAAGTGGCAGGAATTAGCTGTCAGAGGCAAAGCAGTAGTTACCATAATAGGCAGCGAGGGATGGAAACCAAGGAGCCTGGCCCCACAGGGATCTGTGAAGATGGCTAGTGGACCATGGCAAGATAGGGACAAGAAGGTGGGCAGCCATCAATGGTGTTGCTTGACTCTATTAGTCATAAAATAGCAAGATTAGGTGAGAAGATGTCAGCTGCTGCAATGAAAAATCACTATCCATCACTCATCCTTTCCAGATCTAAGCCTGTTCTTAGACCCATAACCTATTGATCAAAGGGAAGGTTGGGGTACTTGAGGAAGAATGCTATGATGCCACATCAAGGACATCAAAGAAATAGATAGCCATTTGCTAGAATACCTACATACTGGGGGATGGGAAACAGACATTTTTTAGGACCTGGATTTTTTGGCTTAGAATGGGAGTTGGCAAAACATTTTTACTGTAAAGAGCCACGCAGCAATCCATTATTTTGGGCTTTGTAAGCTACAGGGTCTGTTACAACTAATGAACTACGCCATTGTATCATGAAAGCAGCCATGACAGCAAGTAAATAGTAAGGGCTAGTAGTGTGTTTTAATAAAACTTTATTTGCAAAAACAAATAGCAGGCCAGATTTGGCCCACAGACTATAATTTCAAAACCCCTGGCCTTGAATGCAGTCAATTTTCATAAAAATTCAGTGTGTGCTTGGAAATAATGTATAGACTCCCAATTGTTGTGTTCATTGCTTTGTATTTTATAAACTAGAACAGCACATTAAATTATGGTGTTCAAATCCCCTATGTCTGACCTGTGTTTTTGTCTGTGTGTTTGGTCTGCTCTACCTATAAATAACCCAATGAGTTTAGTTCTTCAAAAACTTCCTACTATGGAATTTCAAATTTTGCTTTATAAATTTGAACCTGTGTTATTAGGTGCATATAAGTTTAGAGACCTTATTTTTCCTGGGTAATTAAAACTTGTATCATCTTGAAATAATCCCCATGAGCTCTAGTAATATTTTTTCCTTGAGCTATACTAGTGCGAAAATAATATAGCTACATCAGCTTTCATTTTACAGTATATTTTTCATCCTTTGTTTTCAACCTTTCTATGCCTTTACATTCTAGTTGCCTGTACATCCTTATCAGCACAGAACACAACTTATAAGTCTGAGCTTCTTGTGAGCCAAAGCAAATAGGAGAATGTTTACTTAAAAAAAAAAAAAATGCAGTCAGGTTGCTGGTAGCCAATTTGCTAGTTAAAACAACATAGATATATCTGACATATAGGATATTAAACAGAACAAAGGTGTCTTTAAAGGCAGTTTAAAAACCCCTAAGGCTTCACAGGCTTACACAACATTGTTTGGGTTTTTTTAAATTGGAATTTTATCATTGCTCACTGACGACCTAACAACAGCAGCTAATTTGGCTTTCCATAAGTAATAGCTATGTTTATTCATCTACTGCAACAGTAAGGCAGAAAGAAATGATCAGGGGTTCACAGCAAAGTTGCTTGATCCCTCAACTGACTAGAGGCCTTTGTTTATCCTCCCCTTTGCTCTTTAAATCCCTTTACTCAGTGATATTTACCTAGTGTGTCTCCCCATCTTTGCTGAACTTAAGTTGACTGGAACCACAGGCACGAACAAAAGATGTTTTTAATGTATTAAAGCACCTTGTTTTCGAGGAGGAGGGGTAGGGCAAGAGGTGCCATACAGCCAGTGGTAGAACTAGAACTGCAAGGCAGGCGGCATTACCACCTCTCAATTCTTGTCACTAGCTTTCATGATTTTAACAAAGGCTTAACTTCTCTGGGCCTCAATTTCTTTATTGGAAAATAGGAAATGACTCCTGTATTAAGAGAATGTGGTTTACAGAAAACAGCGACTCTAACAGTGCCTGATATACATTAGGGCCTCAACAAGGTGTGGACAAGAGGTGACCTATTTAAGGCTCCACCACTCACCAGTCATCACTGGATGATCCATCTTTTCTGAGCCTCGGTTGGGGGTAATAATATCACCGTCTTTGGGACTATTGTAAGAATCAAAGGAAACAATATATCCACATTGTATCAACACACTTGGCCAGTGCCCAGCACACAGTAAGCACCTAGTGAATCAAAGGCTTTCTTATGCAGGGCTGTGCTGCACACACCTGAATCATGAACCCCACAGTTCACCCACAACACATAATCCCATGTTATTTTCAACAACATACACTTTTGCAGATAAAAAAGGTAACCCACACTTTCATTTTCTTTATTTTTCATTGATACCGTATGAATACAAAGTTTCTAGAAAGCTACAAAATGTCTACCACTTTATCAAGAAGGCATCAAAATGTGTCACTTTGCAAAGACATGAAAACACCTGCAGGAACTGACACAAAAATAGCATTTTTAGAGTGATGAAATAATTGCACTTAACTGTCATGGATATTAAAGTTATCACACATATGTACCGCGAAAGCTAGAATACATTTTTTTTTTTTTTACAAAGCACTTTATAAAAAAATTCTCTGCACACAAACCCTATAATTTTCATATAACTATCATACTAAAGATAAATTCACTTTAAAGCCAACACTTAGAACATTTTTAAACAAAAAGGTACCAGTACCTAAACACAGACATTAACAAATACAAGAATACTGTACTGCCAAGAGGTTTAACCAAATGCCTTTTGAAAGTTTCTGCAAATAGTTTAAGAAAACATGTGTGAGAATTCGCCCCCCACCCCCATCTCTCCAATCTACCGAGAAGAACCTTATCACGCGGGGGCAGGTTCCGGAGCCCCCGCCCAGCTGCAGTACAATATCAAAGCGACCACTGACCAGATGAAGCGCTTACGTCACAAGCCCATAGTATACACGGGACACAAAGACACCGACTGTGAGAATCCCATTAAGTCATTTAGAACGTGAACAAACACATGTGGCAAAACCAATTTACATAAAATTTAAGCATATTAAAGAATTAAAGGCTATTCGGGTTTCTTTTTTAAATGTTACAAAATTTTTTTGTTGTTTTTCAGGCACGTACTGTTTTGTTTTTTTTTTTTTCCTCTTTCCTTATCTGCAGGCTAGAGCCTATTGACAAAGGCCTACAGAGTGAATCTTTCAAGGAGGTAACAGGGAGATGTATTTTTTTTTTAAAGAAGTGCAGTTAATATCTAATTTACACAGTCAAACTAATCACAGAAAATGACTGATCCAAAAAAAATAATAATAATAAAATAAGAGACTGGTTTCCAATTGATTTATGCCTAGATTCTGTCAGCCTCTCTCAGAGACAGGGGAAGGGAAAACCATCTCATAATGGAAGGCAGACAAAAGAGTCTACCTGAGAGAGGTGGAATCTCCTAGAATCTGACCCCATTTAATGAGGAACACGAGGGGACATAAATGCCATTTCAAATAAACTAAAATGATGTAGTGTGGCATACGACTGACTCAATGCAAATTCACAAAGAATAAAACAAGCTACAGCCTTAGGAAGTAGGACAATAAATACCAATATTTCATCTTAGTTAATGGTGCATGACTTCAGCGAAACTATCCTTGCAAATGCAGTAAATTTTAAACACAAAACCTTCATTCTTAACAATAGAAGCAATGAGTTTATGAGAGAAAACTCTTGCCAAACAAAGCACAGTAACAGCTGAAAAGAGAAGCAGGAAAACAAGCATTTGATTAATTTCTTTCCAGGGGTGGTTCAGTACTGACAGGGAGGGCTGAACTCAAGCGACTGACTATCGCTCGTGTTAGCTCATTTTCCTTTTCATCATTTGACTGTTTTTGTGTTTTTTTTTCTTGTAGAAATTTCTATAAATACTCACAACTTGGTGTGGGTAGAAATCACTCCTGAAATTTCAGAGCCCAGACAGGGTAATCTTAAAGACACCAGGGAGAGACGAAAGAACATACGCATTAAGAGTTCAGAGGCTAACTTTCAAAGATGTCTAATGTCATTGTGAAGTCTGTATCGGTAAAGAACATTTTTTTTTTCCTCCTGGCTTTTGTTTGGCTGGTGTTTTTGCCTTCTGGTCCTTTCCATGCCTCTTCCTTACCTCTATCAGTATTCCCCATCTCTACAAGGTTTTAATAAAAGCCAACATGGACTCTAAAGGGTTGCCCTTTTGAGGGCTGGAACATTCTTTAGAAATGCCGAATTGTGAATGGTGCTCTTTGGAAGTTTCTCATAGCACATTCGTACACAACACTCAGAGTCAACATTTCCGCCGTAAGAAGAACACTTCAATTGTAATGGCCCTAACTCATTTTGGTTCTGCACTCGCGTCTCGGTTCGAGGCTTCCAACTTCCAGAGTGGTATCACTGCGTAGACCAGAGAAGTGCGCGCTGTCGTCTGAATGGGAAAGAAAGCCTCCACAGAGACTGAACACGAACACGAGGGGAGGGGCAAATCTGTCCACCGGCCGAAAGTCTGTCGTTTGCGTGGCGGTCCCCTCGCGCGGACGCAGGGCTGGGTGGCGGGCCAAGAGGACGCCCGGGGTCGCGGACACACACACACACACACAACAGTTCCTGGGGTCCCTCCCGCCGCTGCTACTGCTGAGCGCCAGATGGTGGCGGCAGGGAGGGTCCGCGTCGCGCCCTTGTGGACAGAGGCCTGTGGCTGGTTACTCATCCTGGTAAACCAAAGGCATTACGGTGATCTCAGAATATTTTTGGTCTCTCTACAAATTATCGTTATATGGTAGCACTTTTCTAAGCTGGAATCTCAAACCAAAGGCACTTCCATGCTAGAGCGCAGAAGATTCATAAATAGCTAAGTATTTGGTCGTGAACTGAAAAGGCAACTTTAAAAGTACAATTTGCTTTTCATAGTAAACTACGAAGTTGGAAAACCTTCCGTTTTGGTATATACATTTGAGAGTGCGGTCGAAGAACCGACTCGTGTTCAGTTTCCGATTTTAGACCAAGTGGTCAGTGTCCTATAGAACTGGAGGGAAAAAATGGGCTTACAAAAGAGAAATGAGAACAATTTTTGCCTGTGCAGTTTCAAATACGGGGCCAATTAGTAAATGGACGCGGAGGGCTCGGTATGACTAGGTAATCACTAAGGCACTGCTTACTGGAACGCTTTGGCAGCTCTGAATTTAAAACTCCCTAAAAAAGCAACAGTAGTAAGAGAAATGCTTCCAGCTTACAAAAGGGCTCACAGTTCCGAGGCAGCCTTTTGCACTGCACACCCTACACGCAACGTCTCAAAGATTTAAGGCTTTTCAGAAATGACAGGTGCAGGGCTTTGCCACAGAAACATCAACAGAAAGAAAGAAGCAATGCAGACATATGCTCTCAGTGTCACAGGTGTGAACGCCAACACAAGAATCGGTTCCACCCTTCGTGAGGACAGGTGTAGGGTACCAGACAGAGCATATACAAACTTAGACAAATCATGTGTACCTGGTTTGTAAGATTGACTGTCATCTCAGACGATTTAAATAATTTATGGTTGTACAAAAACAGACTGCTAAAGCCACTACAGAATTGAGACCTAAAGAAGACTTGGGTTGAAGTCATCTGGGGACTTCTCACACCAAGTGCTGGGAACGGGGGCTGCTTTTTGGCTGGTCTGAGTGTGGGACAGGGCGGCTGGGTTGCCTAGCAGATAAAAATTAGACTCGGAGTCTGTGGCAGGTGCATTGTCCTCAGGGTAAGCGAAAAGGCTCATCAGCTTTCGTATCTGCTTGTGGCTGCCTCACGTAGCTCCAACCAGACCAGAGGCTCCGTGGGGGAAGCGGCGTCAGCATCGGGGCGATGCCGTGCTCTGACTGAGGGGGTTCTTAGTGCCCCCTCTCTTCTGCACTGAGCCTGTGCACACCTTCGTAGGGATCTTTGAAGCATGAGCACCAAAGAAGAACAACTTGCACTGGGAGAGGCCAAGGATTAAGTGGCGAGGTCCCAGAGCCTCACCCTGGTTGTGTCACTGACCAGCTGGGTGACTCTGGGCAAGTCACCTCCCCTCTGGGCCTCAACTTTCTCATCTGCTAAATGAAGGAGGGTAGTTTGTGCTCTCTTTTAGCTCAACAAAGAAATATCTATCAGCCCGCTGCCAGAACTGGTCCCTCTCGCCTCCATCCTTAAAGATGCGGTGTTCCAAAGGCTTCCATAAATTCTAAAAACAGCACTGAGTGTAGGGCAGAAAGCAGAAGACCGGAGTAAGTTTACCGAAATGATGAAAGCTTTGATCGTGAGACCCAGATGCTTATGAGAATCGTGAATGTAGCTGGGACTTCTTTTAAAGCTGGTAAACTAAGGAATAAAGATCAAATCACAGATACACCTTAACATGATTATGGGGATGATGGTGACCAGCTCTTCCCCACATCCCCGGGGATGAATGAAGGAATCCTCTGTAGCCAGACAGACTCTGCCGTGAAAGAAGCTCCGAAGGGGAGGAGACCGGGACATAATGTCATTTGAGGAATATTCCTACCTGCCTCTTCACAACCTGAAACAAGGCTCCCAGGACAGCAGCTTTTTTGGAGCAAAACGGAAGGGAACAAGAAAATCTCAAATATGGTATTTGTGACCTCTAAGATCTAGGGCAGTGGTTCTCAACTGGGGGTGATACTGGGCTCCATGGGACCTGTGGCAATGTCTGGAGATAGTCTGGGTTGTGGCACCAGCAGGGAGGGCATGGGGGAGCCCATGGGGACACTACGCAGGATCGTCCCGCAGAACAAAGAACTGCTCCCAACTTGTCAACAGTGTCGAGGCTGAGAACCCCTGACTTAGAGTAGCATAGACCTGGGATTCCAGAACCTGTTCTGAAGAAGTCCTGATAGTAATTTTAGGTCTCTTGCTAAGATGGAAACGAATGCCTACTGACTAGAGTCCAGTTCTCCAGCTCTCTCCTGTGTTGGCTATGGAAGATGGGCCTCCACACTCCCCAGTAAAAGTACGAGATGCCCCTGACTCAAGGCTGGTAATGCAGGGTCGCCAGGAGTTCCGGCACCCAAAAGAAAGCTACAAAAGCTGTAAGGACAGAGGCCTGGAAAGCCTTCTTTATGGTTCTGGGAAGCTTGACAGCTGAAGGGAGAAGACTGCGACAAAGGAGGAAAGACCACAGACAGACTTGGATTAGGTGCTGCAACACGAACCCCACCCCAGCACCTAACTTGGCAGAGACAGAGAGAGGGCCAAGGGTTTGGGTAACTGGATCAGTGGTTAAGATAGGGAAAATATCCACCCTGGAGAAAGTTTTAGAAGAACAAGATGAGAAGTAAAATTTTTAAGGCTCTTAGAAATGTTTTTAAGAGCAAAAAGCAATCCTCCAGGTTGTTCACGTAAATGCCCCAAACTCAGCTCCGAAGGCATTTGGGGGAGGAGGGCACAGCCTGCCTCCGTGGGCTCAGCAGACCAGGGTATGCCCTTCCCTGTAGCCAACAGAACCAACCCTCCAGCTGCTCTTCTTGGGTCTATTTGTGCTTTGAAAAGTAAATCCCAAGAGTCCTCCTGGCAGACAGAAGAGCCCCATTCCTGTGTGGGAATGTGAATCAGATACTTCTCTCGCTGAAGTTCTGGCTGGCTCTGGCCACAGAAGATCCTTTACCCCCCCTTCATAGGGTCCTGGCCCTGGGAGAGTGGGGTTTCCATTGAGGAAAGACGCGGGAGACAGGAGTGAAAGAAACATCCCTAGGAGGGGTGCCCAGGAGAAGTCATTAAGTATGATGACCACAGAAGAAGCTTCAGTGCCTGGGCGGAAGGCCAGATGGAAGGGCAGACAACTAGGGCAATCCTTCAAAGGCCCCCTTAGAGTCAGAGAATAAATGTTAGTTTCTTTATGGAGGGAAGACAGACATCAGCCTACTGGTTTAAATGGGGGGTGTGCGTTCCAAGTGGGAGAAGTTTTGCACTTTCTCCTCTGGTCTTTCCAGGAACCAGTGGCATGAGTTTGGGAGAGGTCAGGCTCCGTCCGGTGGCCTCCTGTCTGCCACAAGCCAGCCACACCCTCGTGGCCCGACCGCCAGACACTCTAATCAATATCCAAGCAGGGTCAGAGCAGGTGGTGGGACAGGGAAGCGGGTAAGTTACTTGGATGTGAAAGAACACGGCATTTCTTTTCTGGCTTGATGAAAAAGCCACGATAGGCTTCACAACTTACAAAACTTATTTCATGTTCTATTGTGTTGACCTATTCCTGGCAATTATAAAAATGTCACTTTCCTCCGGGAAGCTGGGGAGTATAACCCTGTCTCCCTCCCAATGAAGCACTTATGGAAATAACCCAAGACACGTGGCCACTTCAAACCAACTCTGCCTGGGCAATGCTTTGGAATATTTGGGTTGGAAAGTTGAATTTCTTCTGGGAAGAGAACCTTCCAGATGAGTCTGTCTGAAAAAAGTCAGAGAGAGTGCCGGGCCTCTCAAACCTCAGTCAAACAAGTACTGTGACTTATTGAGAGATGTTGAGCAAACAGACGTCCTTTGAGAATATATTTAGATCTATGGACACAGGTTGAGATATACATACGTATCAGCACCTAGCAAACTGGTGACACTGAATAGATGTTCAATAAATATGTGTTTAACAACTATATGTGTCTATGTGTGTGGATGTGTCCACGAACACACATGTACACACATAGTTAGAGCAGGTTAATATGCACACTGGTTCACCAGAAAGAATTCATCCACAGGCTGGTGAGGATGCTTGCAATTTTCCAGGGAGCAGAGATGCTAAAACTGATGAGCCTTTTACTTGTTTGGTTGATGAAATTTCTCCCAGCCACAGGATTTTTCTCTACTTTGCAGCTCACAGTGCAGTATTCATGCCAATTTTAAATTTTTGTTATTAAATTTCAGTGGTTCAAACATTTACTCATCTTAGTAAAAAATTTGGTTGTCCAGAGACAATGTAACTGCACACACAAGACTATAAACATTGTACGTTTAGATTTTCAGTATTTATCTACTTATTGCAAAAAGAGCCATCTTTTTTTTTTCATTAAATAATCATCACATTAGTACAATACAATTTTATATTTTTTAAATATACTATATATGTTAAGGATAAGGGGTGAAGTTTTCTTCCTTTGTAATACCTGTTCAAGAGTTTAATGGATTAAGAGATTAGTTTTCACGTTGAGGAAAAAAAAAAAAGTATAAATTTGTCTCATTAGAATATTTCTACCAAGCATTTAAGGCTATATTTTAACATTTGGTTTCAAAAAGAAAGAAAAGTTTCATTTAAAAAATAATTTAGTGAATTACATTCTTTCATAACTTCCACCCTAATTAGTTACAAAGATAAGTCTAAAGATTCTTAGTTTTGTGTACTAATTTACATTTACATTTAAAGATTAATTTTACTTGTATCTTAAGACAAGAATTTTACGTTGGGAAAAAAAAAAAAAAACAGAACTAAATACATTTGTATAAAGGCTGTAAATGCCCCATGGCAAATGCTCTGTTTCAAAATTTTTTTTTCCTACCACAATTAGAAACGGGTCTCTGCAGACAGAGGAGACCCAGGTTCTTAAGGGTCACCTTTTCCCGAGGAATTGTGGGCTGCGGATGTGAAGAACACATAGAAACCACTCAGATTTCTCTTTTTACAACTGTACCAGAACTTCACAGCTATAATGATAGTATGAACACATGAAAAAAATAATGACTTCACTCAAACAGGATTTAGAAAAAGTCAGGGTGTCCTCAGGGCCAGGGCACACCCCTCTGTGGCGAGGTTTACAGTCAGTCATTCAATAATGGAGAGAGTGTGTGTGTGCGCACATGGGTGTGTGTGTGTGTGTGTGTATATATACAGATATCTATATATAAATAACCATGTTCAGTCCTTTACAAGCCTGTAAATATGATGTTGTGCTCCATGTTCACTATTTGAAACTTCAAATACACAGGCCATGCAGAGGAGAGTTTCTTGTGTGTCCCTGTTTGTTACCACCTGTTAAAAAAAAAAAGTATATATATATATATATATACACACATACACAGAGAGAGAGAGAACACCACGCGGATGAAAACACAGTCCACTGTGCTATGGCAACTAGGAGTTGCTTGGAGAAGGACAGGCTCAAGTCCAGCAGGGAGACTACCACAGACGTCCCAGCCTCACGCTGCCCCCCTCCAGCACAAACTCAGGATAATTATGGGTCTGACCTGAATCCTAGCTGAACTTAGTTACCGTGTGTAAGAAATACCTCATGGACAGGGTCTCACCCATAATGCGAGGCCACAAGAATTAGTGTGGGTTTTTTGGGAGGGTCGATTTCTTTACAACGAAGACCATTTTCTAGAATTCTGTCTCATGAGACAGTCGTTTATCCTAGGAATTGCTTCCTGTCTTATTCCTAAACTTTTTCCTAGATTTGTTTCACAACAGCCCACGAGAGACAGGAGGCCCATGAATACTTAGCTCAGCATTGTTAACCAGCCCGGCTGGGGCTCAGTAACATGGACGCTGAGTAGTAGAATCATGTCAAATGATCCCTCTTTCCATTTACACAGGCTTTACCTTTCGAAATGTACTCTGAAACATTCATCTGCTTCCCCTCTTGGTTCAAGTCACTGGACTCCAGCTCTCTCCTCCTCGTGCCTGTGGCCTTAGCCTACATTCTTATCTTGAGCGACCAGATCTGACCCAGGTCTCCACTGGACCCCGCCTGCTTCCCAGAGCCGTTCTCAAAAGGAACTTTCTAAAACCAAATCTAGCCCAACTTCCCAACAGCTTCGGTGATGCTGTTACGTGTGTGTTTTGTTTGAAGACAGCTCAGTGTCTTCAAACACTGTGAATCTGAGGGCTTAGTCCTGCACCTCGGCGGGGTGGGGCCTGCTCCCGACTCTGTCGGCTGTTTCACGCATTGTGTTTCCCTTACCCTCAAGGCATCGGAGGGTGTGGTCCCTGACTGAAGAATAAAAACTCACACACTTATAATTTTCCCATCAGGGCACACAGTACGCCTGTAACTACACTTAGATTTGTGTGATTTTTTTTTTAAATGCCCATGTCAGTCAGTGGGTTGTAAGTTCCTGAAGAAGGGGGACCACGTTTCCTAGTAACTAGCCTGGCACACAACAGTTGTTTAATAAGTATGTGCCGAATGAAGGACAGGGACATAATAGCCAACATGTAAGTAACCACATATAGCCTGCATCTACTCAGTTGGAACTGCTTCACATACACCGTCTGGTGTAACATTACAGCAACTCCGTGAGCGGGTGTCCTGTTAGCTGCCCTCTGACAGAGAGGGAGGCCGGGGAGTGGACTGAAGGTTATACAACGGAGAAATGCAGATCTGACTTCAAAGACCGTTTTTCCTACCCATGAAGCCATGCGGCTCCAGACAAATGAATGGATATAGTAATAGATTATCTACATTTTTTTCCTGGGTCATAAAGATTTGATTGAACACTGGTACCCACCTGCTTTCCTTCCTAGTCTTAATTCCTGCCCCTTCCCTCACAGATCGAAGACTCCAAGCATGCCGGCCTTCCGTCCCGGAAATCTCTCTCCCTCTCTCCCCATATGCAAAGAAATGCCCTGTCATGCTGCTTCTACCTCCGGCAGTTCTTGAATCCATCCCCTCCTCCACCGCCACAGCCCAGGGTACCAGCGAAGCACCCGACTCCCCCACCACAAGCCGCCCTGTCTCATCCTGCTCCCGTCGGTACATAGCGGCCGCAACAACCCTGTGAGCACCACAACTCTGACAACAACGCCCTCTTGCTTAAAAACCCTGATGGCCTGTATTCAACTTCCTAACTCTCAAGCCTGCAAGGCCCAGGAGCCCTGACCCCGTCTGGCTGTTCCTACAGCCAGCTACCCGCTCCTTGCTCTCCTCTCTCTCTCTCTCCATGCCAGCCACACCACCCTATTTCCAGTCCTCCCACCTGCCCACCTACCTGCGGTACTTTTCTCTGCCCTCCCTGCCCAGTCATCTGGCAGGGATGCCTCCACTGTTTCTTCCTTAGAGAAGCCTTCTCTGACCTCCCTCCTTGGCTCAGATACTCCTGGGACATGCTCTCGTGGCACCATGTACCACCCTCTGCCAGCCACCAGCCACCGTTTCTTTTTGTGATTGCTTGAGGAACGCCTGCCTCCCTCAGGAGCCTCCAGGATGGCTGCTCCCCACCCCCATCTAGTTCACATCCCAGCACCTGACACTTAAGTACACACCCGTGGAAGGGCCCTCTTCTTGGTAAATCTGAAAAATGTCTGTTTATCTATCAAGGCAACTTAAACGTCAGCTTTGAACATGCCTGAGGATGCCCCCACCTCAATCCAACTTACAGGTACCTGCTCAGGTAGTTCAACTACCCTGGATGTCCAGGTGTCTGTTTCTCAAGGATACCACAGCCATGCATCTTACAAATGTATTGTAACCATTTCTTCACCTGCCTCTTTCCCCCGAGCAGGCCAAGATTTGCTATGGGATAGGCAATGTGTTTTATCTGCATCGTACTCTGGCAGCGACTATAATCTCTCTATAGTTTAGCTGAATGAACGCAAATATTCTCAATAACCTTTGAGATGGAGCGTCAAGACCTGAGCGTTTTGTTTGTAAATGGAGGAGGAAACTGAGTTTAGAGACTTTAAATGACTTACCCAAACCAAGGTCATAAAGCAGAGTTGGGTCTTAAACCCCAGTCTTCTGATTCCATGATCATGAAATATCCTGCGAAGTGTCTTTCCTATCCTTTTAAGTCTTCATTTATTTCTGTCCCTAGCTCTGTGACCTCAGGGAGGTCTAATATTCCTTATCCATAAAATGGGAATAAATATGACTTCACACTTCTGCAGTGAGAATTTCATAATATCACATTTACTAAAGATTTAGCACTGTGCCTGGAACCTCTATGATTTACCTTATTTTCTTATAAGCTTTCTAGGAAAGAATATGTCCTATTTATCTTCTTCCCTTTTAGGCTCCAGGCCCAACATGGGGCTTGAACTCACGACCCTGAGATCAAGAGTCACCTGCTCTAGCGACTAAGGCAGCCAGGTGCCCCCTAAGTATGTCCTAGACTTCATGAGTAAGATTCAAAAGGAGAAAAGAAAAAAAAATGTTTCTAGTAGCCTGTATGTATGTCTGAATGCAACCTCCAAAGAGGACAGGAATACTTGGCCTGTAATTCAGCGACTCCCCCTCGGCCTGTCTGGATACTGTTACTAAGGCCCTGCATTTACAGGTTCACCTCAACTTCTGTATCATCCTGATGAAATCAGAGTTTAGCTCACCGACCAGTAAGGTCTGAAAGTGATCTTGCTGACACAGGCTTTGTAATCCAATCCCTAGTAAAATGCCTGCAACTACGTCCAGCAGCTGCCATTCCAACTGTGTTTGCACACCCTGCCCCTGAGGAAGAGCTGAAAAGTACTATTTCTCCTTTATCAACGAGACGATTTCATTCTCATAATCCAGGAGTGCTGGTTTAATTTCAGCTTTTCTAAAAGCTAAAATATTATTTCCAGCCGATACTTATTGACAGCCACTAATTCTTCATAGCAAAGGAATTTCTCTGGTTGCTTAATGATACATTTTGGAATTAATGCTCTCTGGACATCTAAGCTGCTTGAAGTCACATGTTCTGAAAGAGCACTACTGATTTCATTTCATGGGTTTTGTGGCTAAAGAGACGCTTTGAATTTCTTCCAGGCCTTCTTTTCCGTGGCTATGCTCTGTGAGGTAGGGTTAGGGACTGAGGGCATAGTCCTTAAGGTGCTGAAACAGACTCAGAACTGGTTTGTAAGGATAGCTAAGACTGCTTCCACGAGAGGTGGGCTGGCCATTCACTCAGAGAGTTTGGGTTCATTCCCAAGGCTATTAACTGTCCACACCCAGGTATGATCCACTCACCCTCTGCCCATCTGAGCACGAGAGCCACCTGCTCCTAACTAGCAACAGAAAGCAGCTGTATGTCAGGTACCCGCCAGTGCCCCAAACCGTGAACTGCTCAATTTTCACTAACGACCATTACAGAACAAGATATTAATCAATAATAGTTAGCAAAGAACAGGTTTTCCAAAGTTTCCCCCAGATTGCTAGTTTCTCATGGACAGGCCAGAGAATCCACGGAGATTCTCTCTCAGGAATAAATGAAAATTACATGCAAGATTATCTTTCGGACAACTGTATGCCCATCACATGTCTGTGAACTCCTGAGACTCCCTGCAGCTCATTTAGCCATTCCCTGTGGCAGTGGGGCTCCACTACCCGGGGAGCTGTAAAAATAAAACAAAAACCATGATGCTGGGTGGGCCCCACCCCCTAGGATTCTGATTTTACTTCCTTCAGCTGGGGCCCAGGCCCCAGAATTTTTAAAAGCTTCCTGGATGAATCTGATATGCAGAAAGGATTTTAAGTTTTAAAGTTTTATTTATTCAGTTTTTATACTTTTGTGAGAAAACTGGCTCCCAAGGGCTCTTGAAAGTTAAAAATGAAGGAATTTCATGAGCTGGACAACCCACTGGTACCTTGAAATTGACCACGGAGGGTGTATTTATACCATGGAAGTGGGCGAACGCTAATAAATCAGGGTTTTGTGGGGATGTTGGGGGATAGTCTTTTTTTTTTTTTTTTTTTTAAGTAGCACACCACTGATGGTGAACTCTAGTCTCAATGGATCTAAAACCTCTGGGTAAAGAACTTCTGCTCTAAGTATTCTAGTTCTTAGTCCTAGTAACAGAATAACAAAGCAAGGCTTCAGAGGGCTGAATATTTGACCGTGATACTGTCTTGTGCCCCTTTTAGCAAAACTGTTTCTAAGTTTTGTTTTGGCATTTTTCCTTCGGTTAAATCAAGGAATGTTAATTTTTTTCAAAAATGAGCCTTATGAAACCCATTACTGCATATTTTATAGGCAGATTTTTGAAGACATCACTGTTCTTATGACCTTCCCAAGTCTCCAAATGAAGCCCCCATGAGAAATTTGTTTTAAAGTTAAGTATGAGGGGACTGTCCCCCACTCCCCAGCATTGCCCAGGGGAACCGGAAACTTCTCCCATCGTGGACCCTGAGCACCAACCACTGCTTATACTTTCCCTTCAGCTGTCCAAGTTTTGACCATACTTCAGCCTATGAAGGGTATTTCCTGGTCATGACATTCTATTTTAATTTCTATTTCTCGTGGTGCTGAGGGTTTGTATTTTACTATCTTAATGTGCGTTACTTCTTATAAGGCCTTGCAGTCCTTCGTGAAATGAGTCAAGGTTTATGAAGTGTGAACCCACTGACTCAGTCTGTGCCTCATCTGTGATTTGCAGACTCTGTTGCTGGGACCCAGGCGTGGCCGACACTGGAACGACGTAGAGAAATACAAACATACGTGCCTGGCTTCTATCCTCAGAGTCCCTGATCTCGTTGATCT
This sequence comes from Mirounga leonina, assembly GCF_011800145.1. Classification (NCBI taxonomy): domain Eukaryota; kingdom Metazoa; phylum Chordata; class Mammalia; order Carnivora; family Phocidae; genus Mirounga; species Mirounga leonina. The sequence goes on from NW_023270852.1 coordinate 4,561,130, forward strand.
AGGACTGCAGCCTTGGTGTCAGGCTTTCAAAAGTTCTTAAGTATTTCGAAAGTTCTCCATGCCTTTCTAACACGCAGCTGAATTTACCCACTTGAATTCCAGTTTTCCCAAGCTTAGAAAAGCTTAGTCCCGCAAGATGAGAGCCTGTCTCTTCCACAGACTTGAGCCCAAACAGAGCCCAAGCTTGCCCTGGGCGCTGTGGATTCAAATGGTGACCGACCGACAGCCTGCTCAGCACCCCTACCCCGCCACCTTCCTGTCCCCTTCCCCTCCAGCCTCAGACTGCGTCTGCCACAAGAAGAGGCAAAAACAGTTACCAATAAAATTGTGAAGTTTTCCAAAACACTGTTCATCATATATTTCTCTGGTAAGTGTTTGAGCTTGTGGATGAAGTTTATCATATATTCACACATCGGGGAGCGGTTTATTCGGTACACAAATCGGCCGTTCTCGAACCTTGCATACTCCGTCTGTGAGGGGAAAAAGGAATTGAGCACGTTTACACTTCTGATTCCAAAATACATGAAAAAGCTATTGCTGTCTGCAAAAGCATTTTTCCTTTTTAAACAGGAGTCATCTACTAGATGCTGTACTATTTACATAGTTTACTTAATTTAAAAGAAATCCTATGTCCAAACTTAACGGCATACTCAGAAATCCATTATTTTTCTGGAAACCTAAAAAAAAAGAGTGGAAACAGGATAGCTTTAAAGAGGGTTGTCTAGGTCAGAAAAAAAAGAAAGAAAAGGTCAGAAAGAAATATAATCACCTACTTAGTGATTTTCTGCCTGGAAATCTGGGGGAGCAAGGCCCAGCCAATTACAATTCTTTAGAGAGCCCAGAGAAAATCCTCCTCCACCATTATAAAAGTCTCACAGGCTAACGACCAATGCAGCTAATTTCTCTACCTCAGGAAAAACGACTTCACACTGATCACGAGCTCCTAGCTGTGAGTTATTTATGTCTTTAATAAACAAGGAAAAGAAAGAAAATACTCGTATTGAAGATCCGACTGAAGCACTCAGAAATAAGAAACACCCCTAGATAGCCCTGGATCAAAGAAGAATTAAAAAGGAAATTACAAACTATCTCAAGAGTAATGAAAAGGAAAATACTTGACATCAAAACTTAGGGGACCTGATGGAGCTGTACTTGGAGGAAACTTAATGATGCAGCTTCATGAGTTCATCATTAAAGGTAAAAAATTACAGAACTAAACCATGTCTGAAATTTAAAACAACCCCCCCTCCCCAAAATAAACCCAAGTCACAAAGAAACCAAAGGAAACCAGGAATAGGAAATTAATAAAGATAAAAGCTCAAATCGATGTTAAGAGAAATAAAATATGTGGGCAGAATAAATTTAAAAACTGGTTCTTTAAAAAGTCAAAACAAAATCAAGCCTTCACAAGCTTAAGAGAGAAAAGAGACAAAACCACAATTACAGTAGAGATTGGAAGATCTGTAAAAGGTTACTTCACATAACTCTAAGGCAAAAAAGCCTAGAGGAGAGGATGATTTCCCAGCAAAGTATGAATTACTAATACTGACCATGAAGGAGAAAACTCTAGTAGGTCCATTACAGTAGAAATGACCAAAAAATTTTTCAGAGACTCACCACAAAAAAGGTACAAAGACCAAATTGTTTCATCGCTGAGTTTTATGCAACTCTAGAAGAATAATTACTCTCACTGTTACGCAAACGACGCCAGACCATAGGAAAAGGCAGGTGTCTCAATTCTTTTCATGAAATTGATGGACATAAAGAGATTAGAGAAAGGAACAGACTAATATCACTTAGGAGATGCAAAAATCTTACGTAGAACAGCGAAGAGAATACATCACTTTGTCCAAAGCAGGACTTTCTTCAGGAATGAACTCGTGATGCCCACGAATTGGGAGAAAAATCATACTAAGAGATGCTGAAAAGGCATTTGATAAAATATCGGAGCTGTTACTAACAAAAATCCTAGGTACAATGGGAATAGAAAGAAAGCACTTAAATATAAAATAAAGACCATTTATAAAATCCAACAGTAAGTATATATAACCCGAAATGGCAAAACTCCAAAGCCAACTCTATGGGCGGCAGTTACTACTCATCATCCTACTTTTTTTCATGACAGTGTTGGAGGTTTTAGCAAATGGAAAGAGGTGAGAAAATAACCAAAATAGAAAAGGTGGCAAAAACATTGGAAAAGAAGAGATAAAATAAAGCCTTTTCTTTTTGCTGGTACTATAAAACCATATACATAAAAAAATCGAAGAATCTAGGGGGAAAAGCCACTGGAGATAAATAAGAGAATGTGGCAAGTTGGCCAGATAAAACAAATATAAGCAAAACCCAAGAGCTTTCCTCTCTTCTAGTAATTAAAATCTAGAAATGGGAAATTGCATTAACGAATTACATAACATTTAGAAGTATATTTAACAAAAAAGGGATAAACCTGTATGTGAAAACTACAAAATCTTATTAAGATGGAAATGCAAACAGGTTCTCAGTTGGAAAGATTTAGTATTGGTAATGTATCGATTTATCTCAAAATAATGTCTAAATCTAGTACAATTCCAACTAGATTGATCAAGCGAGGATTTTGGTTTTCTTTATTTTTTTTTAAGTTATCTCCTTTTTTGGAAGAATAAATGCTGTTTACTAGCCTAGAAAATATATGGAAAACAACAGCCAGATTGACTTGCGTCAGCAGAAGTAAGAATGTGCTATAAAAGCCACTGTAATCAAATCAACATGGGATTGGGACATGTCAAGATAAACAGAGGGGGGAATCAGAGAGACTCCAGGAATGGCTCCCAGAATATGCAGTAACTGAAAGGAGACAGATCTCAGATCCACTCAGTGGGAAAAGGATGAATCATTTAATAAATGGTTTTGACACAAACGCCTGTGTATCTGGAAGAAAACAGGAGCGGACTCCCAATTCACACCAAATGCAGAAGTAGTACATTCTAAGTGAATTAAAAACTTAATTATAAAACTCCACCTGCCACACTCACACTACCTTATCCATGAAAATTCCTGGGACTTCATCAATCAAAGGCAACCTTTTCCCGCTCCTTGAACTTACAGAAGGCTTTTGGTATGTTACTGGAGGACATGACGAAAAAAAGAGTTTGGAATCTGGGAAACTGAGTAACTTGCCCGGTTCGTCTCATCCAGGCAGGAGGTCCAGCTCTGGCGAGCCCTGACAATGTGGCTACTCAGCAGCCATGCCTACCAGGAACATTCCACATTCCCAGCCACTGACAGGTAACTGTGCTCCCTCCCTCTCCGAGAATTTGGGAGGTGATCTGGGCTGTAGGCCTCCCAGGCCCATCTCGTAACAAGGCCACCTTCTCACCTACCCTCTCCTTGGGCTTCCCAGACATGCGTTGAGCTGGCTCCCCTCCTCTCACATCCATTTTTGTCCTCTGCTGGTGTCTCCCTTCTACTCACCCCAGGGCTGTGTACTGCTTCCCCAATTTAAACCCTTATTCCTGTGCTGTTGCTACTCTCTCTCTGCACCTAGTTCTCCATTCCCATAGCTTTAATGATCCTTAATGTTAAGGATTCCTGATCGGTAGTCTCAGTCTTTACCCGTCCTCCAAATTCTCGTCTTGCACCCAGAATCATCCCCTGACTGTGTGCTCTTGAGCACCTTCCTTCCTTTTCTCTGTTGGTGGCAGCACTGTCCTTGCAAACACAAAACGTGTGACCTCTGACTCTTCCTCCTCATGGGTTTTTAATATCCAGTGAGTTTCTAAGTTCCATTCAAAATGTCTTACTGGGGGCGCCTGGGTGGCTCAGTTGGTTAAGCGACTGCCTTCGGCTCAGGTCATGATCCTGGAGTCCCGGGATCGAGTCCCGCATCAGGCTCCCTGCTCAGCGGGGAGTCTGCTTCTCCCTCTGACCCTCCCCCCTCTCATGCTCTCTCTCTCTATCTCATTCTCTCTCTCAAATAAATAAATAAAATCTTTTAAATTAAAAAAAAAAAAAAAAGTCTTACTGGATGCCTCCTGCTACCGTTTCAGTGAAGCTCAGGATGCCTAAGCTCCTGTCGACCATCTAGTCCACCCTCTTCTGTCCTCTCTGGCTAGCGTCACCTCCTCAACACCATTCCCGGGAGGCCCAGCCTGTGCTCAGGAAGCTACAAGGGCCTCCAGCACCCCAGGGCCTCACTGTTCAGCCCCAAGTCTTAAAATCCACACACTCGCTCTCGCCCTCCTCCCTCCTCCCCAGCCCCTCCTCTCTCTCTCTCTCTCTCTCTCTCTCTCTCTCTTGCTGCGGCACCAAGTCTGCCACACTCAGGCTAGGCTCTGGGACCTGCAAGCTCTAGGACCACCGTGAACCAGAGCTGCTCACTGAACACAGATTGACTAGAGGATGGGCAGAAGACACTGGAAAATTCAACTTACATGGAAAGTTAACTGCAAAACATTATTCACACCAAGCAACCCACCCTGGTAAAAAGAACATGCGTTTTTTGACAGGGATTGAGGCCATGAAATATAAAAACTATGTATAGGTATTTGACCCCAGTATGTGCTGTCATCCGTTTAAAAGGATTAAAGGAGTGGAAATGGCAAAAGTACCACCACCATTTGAGGTGTCAGGTTTTACAGAAGGCAGGTGCCAATCAGCTGAATCCCACCTCGGCTGTTCTCTACAACGCCTGCAAGTGCCCTTGGACCTGGGGGTGGGGAGGGCACCATCCGGTGGGTGGCAGGGTCTGTGTGTACCCGCTTCCACAGCGGGCACCCCCATGACACCTCGGGCCAGACTGAACGCTGCTGGCCGCACAAGGCAGGGAGACCAGTCAGGGAAGCCTGGCATGGGGCTTCCTCCCTGCCTTCTTCCAGTCGCTTTCAGACCGTTCTGTCGTCTCAAAAGGAACAGGGGAAAGCGGTGGGACAAAGGGAGAGGAGGAGATGCCAAAAAGGTAAAACTCTCCGCCCCCATATAAAGTCGAAAGGAAGGCGACAGTCTGCCCCTGAATGAGGACTTCGGGGGACAGAGGCCTACTTACCTCTACTTTTTCTACTACTTGCTTCCCAAATGAGCATACTTTGGTGGAACAGGTGACTGTCATATTTTCAGAACTCTCATACTGACTGGTTACACCGTAAAAAGCCCCGGCATCGTCCTGAATACTGCAGTTTAGGTCGGCCTGTTGGGAAGGAAACGGAGGTGGGGGTTATCCTCTTGTGGCCGGAGTCATGGCAGCGACCGACCGGTGAGCGGCAGGCTAGGACGTCCGACCGCTCAGGCCGGGGGGAGGGCAGGCGTGGCTCGAGGAGGCGGTGAGGTGATGCTCATCCAGAAACAAGTTCCATGGCCCACGGGTCACTTTCTGAAGAGCACGCTAACTCCAGCAGTCTCCCCTTGAACAATGGCAATGTGATGCACACCTACTTCAGTTTGCTTTCTTGTGTTCAGTATAGAATACTACTGTACCCTTGTTAGAAAAGATCCGTGAGGCCTCTGCAATGTGTGCAGAAAGCAGTATATGAATGGGGTTCATAGTCACTAATCTGTAGATATATTTCAAGATTATTTATTTATTTGAGAGAGAGAGGAGAGTGGAGGGAGGGGGAGAGGGAGAGGGAGAGAATCTCAAGCAGACTCCGCGATGAGCACAGAGCCTGACGTGGGGCTCTGTCCCACGACCCTGAGATCACAACCTGAGCCGAAATCAGGAGTCAGTCGCTTAACCGACTGAGCCACCCAGGCGCCCTAATCTGTAGATATACTTAAAAGAACGGGAGATCTAGAGCTGACTGGCCATTTGTTATAGATGTAAAAACAGAAACTTTTCATTACAAATTGCAGCATCCAGAAGGGAAATGGTTCCTAGTAAAGACTGGCTTATAGGGGCACCTGGGTGGCTCAGTCGTTAAGCGGCTGCCTTCGGCTCAGGTCATGATTCCAGGTCCTGGGATCGAGCCCCGCATCAGGCTCCCTGCTCGGCGGGAAGCCTGCTTCTCTCTCTCCCACTCCCACTGCTTGTATTCCCGCTCTCACTGTGTCTCTCTCTGTCAAAAAAAAAAAAAAAAAAAGACTGGCTTATAAAGATGCTAAATAATTCATATTTCCCACTCATTTAAGGTATCTGATGATTACCTACTATGTGAGGTTCATGCTAAACACTATATAGGACTACAAACGGGAGCTTATACCTAAAATAGCGATAACAGAGATAGAAACAGTACCACGTCAAAGGTATTCAGAGTCCAGACAATGGAAGGCATGCTTTTAGCCAGAGGTATTACTTACGGGATGGTTACGATGTGCAGAGATGGGCTGAGGGGACCCTGGGGGGAGAAGGGGCCTCAGGTGCCTCCTTCCAGCGGCAGCGCAAGGACTGAGGCCACTGGGAAAAGTGTGTTTGGAAATGCAGCCCGGACCCAGGTTGTGGAGGGCTGGAAAAGGGGTGTGGATTGCATGCTGCAGGAAATGGGGACTCTCGGGAAGTTATGGCACAAGGAGGTGAGGTGATAGGAGTTGTGTTTCAGAGGTGGAGGTCTCAATGTGGGATAGCGTCCACTGCAGAGGGAGGCTGGGAGGCCACGGCAGTGGCCGGACCCCTGATGGATGGCTCCCTCCTCTCCAACACCTACCAACCTGCTCTCGCACACCAGGCACTGGGTGTGGAGCCCGGGGTCAGAGTGAGCAAGACTTGGGCCAGTCCCTATTGCCATGAGCTCGCAATTGAGTAGGAAGGACATCACCATAGGGATGAGCACTCCTGAAAGAGGCAGAAAGGGCCATGAGAACCAACCTTGGGGTCGGGGAAGCTTTTAAGGATGAGGCAGCTCAGATCCAAAGGAAGGAGCACTGTCTGAGGCAGGTGGACGTGCCCTGAGTGTGTATAAAGGGCACATAACCAGAAACGAGGCCAAGAAAAGGCTGGGATCAGGGGAGCAGGTGAGAGAGGGTGGCAGGAGAGGCAGGAGGGTTTGGGTCTCATATCCTAAAACCAAGGCATAGATCTGCATTCCTAAGACGCACCGTGAGCACAGCCTGGAGATGACTCTGGAAGAGCTCACAGGCAGACAGGTCAGGAGGTCAAGAGAGCAGTCCAGACAAGGGCCAGTGTCTGTATCGCCGTGGGGACTGGAGAGGGACAGGGGTACCTGCCACACGATCGAGGCCACAGTTTGTGAGGTCTGGCACATTCTGACCAGCTGATCTTAAAACCTTGATGTGCACTAGCCACTAGGAAGACCTGAGTCATCCTATATATATTTTTAATAAGGATCTGCATTTGAATTTCCTTCTTGAATCGAGTATCAAGAAAACGTCCCTTTTCTGAGGCAAAACTTCCCACTTTCTGGCTTCAAATAAAAAGAACCATAGGCTTGGGCGCCTGGGTGGCTCAGCTGGTTAAGCGACTGCCTTCCGCTCAGAAGGAGTCCCTGATCCTGGAGTCCCTGGATCGAGTCCCGCATCGGGCTCCCTGCTCGGCAGGGAGTCTGCTTCTCCCTCTGACCCTCCCCCCTCTCATGTGCTTGCTCTCTCTCATTCTCTCTCTCTCAAATAAATAAAATCTTAAAAAAGAACCATAGGCTTTATATTCCCCCTTTGCCAAGAAATTCAAAGCTAAATTCAGTGCTCAACTACAGTAATTACCTATCCCAGGTACTTCTAATAGCTACTAACAACCGGTGTACAGCTCCTTCTACTGGATTACAATCTGCTTTTACTTGTCCTTGTCCACTTTTATATTGGGTAGTAACACTCCCTCACATTTTGCTTTTTGGAATTTTATGGGGCACCCATTGTAAATAAATAAAAATACCTAGGTGTACGTTCTTCTCACATTTGAAGGTTTGATGTCTGCTCTGTGAAGAGCAGGGCAGCAAGAAACGATGATGTCTGAGCCTGACTGTGATCTGCACCTGACCTCCTGGGGGTCTACTGAGCTCCAGCTGCCAGAGGTTACCCATGTGTCCTCCGTGCACAGGAATTCTGGACTCTGACCCCGCATTATGTCCAGCTTTCCAGGGCAGCCACCACCTGGCGTGCACTCAAAGTGGACCTCCAAGGGGCACCTGGGTGGCTCAGTCAGTTAAGCATCCGACTCTTGGTTTCGGCTCAGGTGGTGATCTCAGGGTCGTGGGACTGAGACCCGTGTTGGGCTCCGTACTCAGTGTTGAGTCTGCTTAAAATTCTTTCTCTCCTCTCCCTTTGTGCCTTGCCCCGTGTTTGCTCTCTCTCAAATAAATCTTAAAAAAAAAAAAAAAAAAAGTGGGCTTTCAAGAACCACTGCTTTGTTCTGCCACCAGCCGAGAACACGTGGCTCTGAGAAGCAGCTCAGGTACTTTTCGGTGGTGAGATTTATGCTCTCATAATGGTGGTATAGCTTGTGCCAACAAGTTTTTGTTTTTTTGTTTTTTTTAAACTAAAAACACACATGTGGTAAGTAAAAAAAAAAAAAAAAAATCAAACTGGAAAAAGAGTATGCATTTTATTTCTACCCCTGAACTTGCTAACCTCCCTACTGGTGACCCATGTTTACTGTTTCTCAAGTGCCCTTTTGGAGATAGTTAGCACTTAGATACACAAGCATCTACATCCCCTCTTTTTTGCACAAAAAGTGGCACTCTTCGAAACCTTGCTTTAAAATATATAGATACTATATAGACTATATTTAGATATAGAGATATAGATATATAGCTACATCCTAGAACTCATATTGTACTGATATGGAGTATCAGTTTTGAAAAGAACAGCCATTTAAAAACTTAGGTAGTCCCACATTTTAGTGGCTGCATGCTATTCCATGACACAGATGCACCCTAATAATTACCATGTGCTCTACTGATGAACATTTCGGTGCTTCCCAACATGGATGCAATAATGAGTTTAGGTGCAGCAGGAAAGGTGCATTAGGGTCCTGGGATCGAGCCCTACATCGGGCTCCCTGCTCCGCGGGAAGCCTGCTTCTCCCTCTCCCACTCCCCCTGCTTGTGTTCCCTCTCTCACTGTCTCTCTCTGTCAATTAAATAAATAAAATCTTTAAAAAAAAATACTTCTACTTTTCCTTTTTCTCAACTTTAAAAAGTTTCCAGCTTTGAAAGGGTTTTAATGGGCTATAAATAAACGGAGAGTGAATATTTTAACAAACTCATTATTTTTGATACATCCAAGTTGTTTTGAAAGCCTGGTGAACATTTAAAAGTAGTCTGGTGTTGGACGCCGTGGCGCCGCCCGCCGCTGCGCGCTGGTGATGGGTATTGAGGAGGGCACGTTCTGCATGGAGCACTGGGTGTTATGCACAAACAATGAATCATGGAACACTTCATCTAGAACTAATGATGTAATGTATGGGGATTAACATAACAATAAAAAAATTAAAAAAAAAGCAGTCTGGTGTTTCTGGTGTGAGTGGGGCGGGAAGGAGCATGGGGGGGGCGGGGGGAGTCAGGGGGAGAGGCAACAGAACAGGCTACTTCTTTTAAACCACCGACCTCCACTTATGTCAGTGATATAACCAGGAGGGAGGTTTCTTCAGAACGGCACCTCAGGTCCCTAGGCACAATGCTTTCTTGTTTGCCCTTTTTTCAAATGCTCCATTTTTTCCTTTATTCAGTTCGGTGACATTAACAACGTAAACTAACTCGGACACTTAAACCCCGAAGCAAGCACAGAAGTGAACAGACAAGATCATCCGTCCCTATACACAATCAGAAAATGTTAATGAAGCTTAGAATGGTATTTGCCGTCATGGGATGTTAGCACAATTGCTGGAAATGTCCACAGCCTCCGCGCTCCCGTCTCTCTGAGTCTCCGTGCTTAAGTGATGCTGGTGAAAAGCCCCTGTCCCGCTTCGGCAGCACACTGCGTAGACACCACTGGACCGGATTCATTTTTAAGACCCTCTTTTCTTTATTTGGCAAAATTATTTCAAGAATAACCAGCGCTCTGTTTCACGGTTTTAAACATTAAACACAAAAACTCCCGAAGTGGTAAGAGAATGACAGAACTGAAATAACTTAAGTTCTGTTTTCCCATCTTCCTAACGACTGTGCTATCACGGCTCGTTTCCCCATCTACTGTTTAACCGCGGGAAGCGGCGGGAGCTGCGGCTCACATGACTCTAGGGACAGACACAGGGCTGAGTCCCCATGTGCCATTAAAGAGTAAGTAACACAACGGCTAAGTAACAGAAGTGTGTTAATCTGAAGCATATACACGTGCATAGATGAAATAAAAACGCTAACTTCACCAACTGTTTAGGACTCAGGTCAACAAGATTTTTTCTTTCTAAGAGTATTTTATCAATGGCATTGTTTAGAACTGTGCGCACATGGTGATAATAAAAACGAGAACAGATTTTTAGAGGGCTTTGCCATCTAAAGTTCTCTAAGACCATGGGCATCCTTACTGCCTGCACCTGGGCAGACCAGCCCCACCATCTTACCTTTGGTTCACCACTGTCCCTTAGAATTTCCAAAATAATTTTCATTAGTTTTAACTGGGAATGAACGATCTGTAGTTTTAATGACAGGAAGTATCAAAAATGAAGCTATTTAAATATATGCATTATGAAAACCTCAGAAATTAGCTCAATAAATTATGAGTTCTGAAGTTACAGAAGTCAACTTTTTTTTTACATAAAATTAAATGACATGCATTCAGAGAAATGCACAGGTCACAAGTTTACAATTCGATTAATTTTCATAAAGTGAACACACCCACGTAACCAGCACCCAGATGAAGAAACAGAACAGAAGCCCTCCCACTCATGCTCTCTTCCAGTTCAATCACCCCCATATCTCCCAGAGGTGATCTTGACGCTAAACACTGTACATTAGTTCTGTCCGGTGTTTTGAACTTTAAATAAATGGAATCCCGGTGTTGACTCCTTCGTCTTCAGTTTCATATGCTCAGCATCGTAGTATGAGATTCATCCATGCTGCTGTATGTAGCTCATTCACCCTTGTTACTACAGAGTATTCCACCGAATAAAAAATACCATGATCCATTCATTCTACTACTGATGGGTACTGGTGATGTTTCCAAATTGGACCGATCATGAGGAGTGCTACTCTGTAGGGTTGCCTGGGTGGCTCAGGTGGTTGAGCACCCAACTCCTGGTTTTGGCTCAGGTCACGATCTCAAGGTGGTGAGATCAAGCCCCATGTCGGGCTCCATGCTAGATGCAGAGGCTGCAAGATTCTCTCTTTCCCTCTGCCCCTCCCCCACACCAAAAAAAGAGTGCTACTCTGTATATCCTTGCATAGACTTTTGATGAACATGCATATGCATTTCTGCTGGGTGTTTCCCGGAGTGGAACCACTGGGAAATGAGGACCATGTACATTTTAGCTTCCATTTAGATAAGAGGGACAGATGCTTTTTGAATTATCTTACTTTTCCTTTTAAAGATTTTATTTATTTGACCGAGAGAGAGAGAGGGAACACAAGCGGTGAGAGTGGGAGAGGGAGAGGGAGAAGCAGGCTCCCCATTGAGCAAGGAGCCTAATGCGGGGCTTGATTCCAGGACCCTGGGATCATGACCTGAGCCGAAGGCCGACGCTTAACAACTGAGCCACCCAGGCGCTCCCTTTTCTTTTTTTTAACAGTTGAGAAAACTTTAATTATTAGTATAAATTTAACAGGTTAGTTTTTAAAAGGCTTCTCAACTAACAGTAAATAACCAATTTGCTATTACAACTGCTCTGCAATTACTCTTGAACATGGAAAATAATCATGTAGCCATCCAACCATATCACAGCTGTTCTTCAGGAATTTTCTAGGAGGAGGTATTGATGTGAAAGATAATCATCTGTCAGCTGAGGATGTTACGATTATCCCAGAAAGAAATGCATTCTCTGGGCTCCCACGGAGCAAAGGTAATATCAAAGAAAGAATTGCTAGCATTGAATCAACAACAAAGGAGGCAAACTCTGTGATGAGCCTGAGATTCGCACTGAGTTCATTACCCACCCTCTCGACTCATTTTTCCCAACTGAAAACTCAGGGCAAACCTATTTCATACAGTTCTGAAGGCAAGAAAATAAGAAAGAATGTGCTGGTATCAGAGATACAAACTATTTCTGCCTCATCAGCTTTTATCTGACCATGGGATAGTTTCTAAAAGCAAATTAATATAAAAATCCAAGAGACAGCGAGTCCCAGCAAACTTATCTTCCCAACAAATCCCAAATTCAAACCATATTCTATCCTTTCCTTTGGGGACAAGAACGCCTAAAATGGTTATGGGCCAGGCTCTGAAGTGTTAAACACACGCACGTGCACACACACACGCAAATGTGGCTGGGGAGGGAAGTCCAAACAGGCCCCTCTAAGGAGTCTTGGCCCATTCTGCCTTAGAATAGAGACCCAAAAATGAACTGGGTTTAGATGCCAACTCTTTCTCCTACTACCAAATGCAGGAATCCTTTCTACAGTATACTGAACTGTGCTGCCTTCGGGCTAAGTATCTTTAGATATAGGAAAACCACTGATTTAAGAAACTACTATGTGCTGGGCAGACTTGTTAAGCTCTTTCTCCTGTTGTATAAGTTTTCTATTGGCTGCTTTAACAAATGGCCACAAATTAAGTGGCTTAAAACAACACAAATTGATGATCTTACACTTGTGCAGGGCAGACTTCGACACTGGTCTCCCCAGGTTAAGGTCAGGGTCCTGGCAGTGCTGCGGGCCTCTCCGGAAGCTCTAGGGGTGGGGGGTGCTTTCCTTGCTTCCTCCAGAGTCTGGAGGTCACCCACATTCCTTGTCTCTGGGCCCCTCCCCGCATTTTCAAAGCCTGTAACAGAAGGCTGGGTCCTTCTCTGGCTGCCCACTGTCATCTCTCCCAGGCCCCCCTCTTCTGCTTTTAAGGAACCTGGTGATTACTCTGGGCCCACTCAGATGATCCAAGATACTCTCCCTAGCTGCTGATAAGCAACCTTGATTCTCCTTTCTGTGCAATATGACATATTCACAGATCCCGTGGCTAAGGTCTTGGATGGGACTCTGCCGCCACACCCCTCAAGTTGCAACTGGCTTCCCTGTAATTTGCATCTAGAGCTCTGCCTTCTGGAATCACACAGACCCCAGAACACCTCTGTTGGACAATTCTGCAATTTTCGTTCATTTCCCCCTTACTCTTACCTGTCCTCTTCCCCTTCTCACCGACAAGGTTCTTCGGGCCCCGTCTGCTTCCCCAGATTCAAGTTCTACATTTCTCTTGATTAAACCCCACCCTGCTTTCAGACTTCCCTTCCAGCTAGTCCAGATACTTGTGAATTCTGACTTTTCGTCTGTCCTTATTGTCTCCCAGCCCTCTGACCAACCGCATGGACAGCAGAGACTTCCTGGAGTCTCTTTACCCACAGAGAAGACCTGCTTCGTGAAGCCGCCCGGGTAATGGGAAGAGATCATGCAGAGGAGACACAGTGGTAGCTGTGAACAACACTGACGACCGCTCCTAGTAACTGGGTGATTTAAAACACATCCCAGGACAGATACAGCCATCGACAGATATGTGACCCCATAAAAATGGTGGTTCATAATCAATAAACGAAAACAGTCCCCACAGAGCCCGTGTGAGCCTCGGTCCACAAGGATCAGGTGTGCGGACAGCTACAACGATGGCTTTTTCCAAAGAGCAAAAATCAGCACTTTTTCTGACCTGTGAGTTTATGATCAGTCTTATGTCTTGTGTATAATTGCTCAAACAAGCACAAAATTACCATCTTTCCCACAAAAAGATGATTAGAGAGGTTACAGAATTCTTCCTGGAAATAAAAAAGAAGGCAATCGTTAATACAAGTGTGCTGAATCAATTAAAGACTTCAGGGTCTACTTGCGGGCAAGTCCTGGAAATCGACACAAGGTCAAAGTAGAAGCGGGTCCCAGTGCCAGGCAGAGAAAGCGGACTGCATCAGACAGCGAAGAACCAAGAACAACAAAAAACGGCAACATCAAATTTTCCTGAAACCTTCCCTCAACCCTCCTTGTCTCACACTCCTCAAATGAAACCTTCCCTCAACCCTCCTTGTCTCACACTCCTCAAATGCAGCGGAGGGGACTCTGGATTCGTTTCTGCTCTATTACTTCTCATTCTGTGAGCCCATTTATTCACATGTCTGTTCCACTGTTTAATTTTATGTTCCTAGAATTTGAAATAAAAAAGCAGTATACTTCAAAGAAATGATCCTTCCCATTTTACGGGTGAGGAAAAATGAGGCCGAGCCCTGTTAAGCAGGATGCAGAGTCCTCAGAGGGGAGGGCGGGGCCCCGGGGTCGTCTGTGCAGAGCCCCAGGGCCTGGAAACCGGGCTCCTGGCGGTGGCTGAAGGCCCGGGCCCCGGCCCCGGCCGGGAGCACTACGGCTGCCAACCCAAGAAGCCGAGGGTACGGTTCCCGCAGGAGCGGCGCGGGCTGAGGACTGTGCCACGGGCTTCAGACGGAGAAAGCCTGCTGGCTCGGAGAGTCAGCAGATAAGCCCACAGGCAGGGGAGAAGGCAGGGGCAGTGGGTCAGGGAAGGAGGAAGCAGCTGGACACCCCCTTCCCACGCAGGCCTCCCTTCCACCCCGAGGGCTTGGAAGAGGCTGGGTGGGAATGGCTTGGATGCAGAAATGAAAACATCAAGAGGACCGTCCCTGACAAGAGACAGTCTAATAGGCACTGATGGAGGCAAGGAGACGCGGGCCTTTTCAAACCACCACTTTGAACCTCTCCTCTTCATCCTCTCTGAGCTATGATCAAAGGACCAAGATTTCAAATTGTGAAGCAATTTTTTCCAATGGCAGCATCTGGCTCCTTGGCAGGCAGCACTGGGAGCTAGGCCCTGTTGTGGGCGGCCGTCCAGGCCTGCCACATGGCCAGGCTCGGCCAGGCAGGGCACCACGTGGGCCTGCAGCTGCTCCCACAGACGCCAAAGGACAATCGCTCTGCACTGGGCAGTAAGCCGGCAGGCGGGCGGGCAGGCGTAGCCCGGGAGGCAGTGCTGGGCACCGGGGGTGGGGGGCATGAGCACTCATTTGCATGCATCTGCCCCCCTGGCCCAGACCCCTGAAGCCAGCCTCCCCACTTGGCATCAGAAGACTGGGGTGGGGGAATTTCGCTGGGATGACCATGCAACAACTCCCCAGCAAGGCAACCTGCACCGGGGGGCGAGCGATGAAGCAAGTCTTTGAATACGTTCACTTCGGACCATTGTGCCCTTGGGACCATTGTGCCCTTGCCCAGCACAACGGGACAGCAGCTGTAGGGCTCCTGCCACAGCTGTTTTAAATAAGAATAATAGGAATAAACTCAGCCTCGCTCTTCAAGTTACTTTCCACTAATTATGGCATATATTTACATCTGCAAAATAGAAGATTTTAAAAAAACACCACCAAGAGACCCTTTATTGTGCAGATTGGCACCCCTATTTGAATTTCATAAACATTTAGTACTTCAAAGAATCTTAAAAGCTTGCTTTAATTACAATATGCACTGCTTGAAAGGCTGGCTGTTTGCATTGCAAATTCCTACAAATACCAGCATTCATTTTTTAAAAAATTCAATTGATATCACCCACACAACTTCAGGTAAGAGCACTGGTGACTTCACACAGTAGCTGGGATGAAAGAGACAAGGTCTCACTCAGCCCCACGGACAAAGCAGCTGCTGCAGGGGCAGTTCTTTCCAATGGAGGCAGTTAATGAGTCCTGGGCTCCCCGCTGAGCTAGCCCTGCACACGTCACATTCATCAGGTGTATGAACACCGGCCGCCAGACACCACCCTTTCCAAATCGGAAACAGGACCTTTTTCTGGTTTGGAGGTTCTGTGCGAGAAAAGTCCTATAGAGAATGACAACAGATCAATTAACAAGTGTAGAGTTGCCAAACAAAATACAGGCCACCCAGTTACATTTGATTTTTAGATAAACAACAAACTTTTTTATTATCTGTGTGTCCCAAAGATTGCACGGGGCCTATGTGCACTAAAATAGTGTACGTTGTTTACCTGAAATTCAAATGTAACTGGGTGGCCTGTATTTTTATTCGCTAAACCTGGCACCTCTAACTAACAAGTCATGTTTACCAAAAAGAGTAACAAAAATTGGGGCTTACTCTCAAATCTCATCACTGTAAGAAGACATTTTCTGCTCAAGATATTTTAAGAGAAAAATGAAGATGCCAAATAATACATGCAGCATGATGTGGAGAACAAAGGCAAAAGAATAAAATTAAATTTCCCTACAACTCACAGCCCACTGACAAGTCCTTGAGACAGGCAGAGTGATCTTCCTCTAGAAACTTTACCGCCTCGATGTTAATAGTTGGCTAAGAGCAAAAGGCAATCTTAGCCTAACATTCGTCCGACTTCCAGGATCCTGTAAATCTACTTTATAACATGTAAAAATTCCTTTGGAAACTTCCTTTATCTCTACCTTCCCTCTCCCCCCAAGATGTATGTTAGCAATCATCCTCCAAGCATATGGCCCATTGATACGTATCTGGAGGGTCACATGACTACGGTTTTATTAGACAGTAATAAATGGCCATTTCCTAACAACAGCTAGCCCCTCAAGGTCCTGGAAACCTTCCAAAATTCTTAGAGACTTTCACTATCCCTCACCCCCTCCCAAGTTGAAAGTATATAATCGGCCGTCCATCATAACCTCAATGCAACTCTTTCTGCCCACAGGTCCTGTCCCCGTGCTTCAATAAAACCACCCTATTTGGAGCACCTGGGTGGCTCAGTCAGTTGGGTGTCTGACTCTCGATTTTAGCTCAGGTCAGGATCTCAGGGTTGTGGGATCGAGCCCCGAGTCAGGTCCATGCTCAGCCAGGAGTCTGCTTAAGATTCTCTCTGTCCCGCTCCCTCTGCCCCTCCCCTGCCTGAGCACCTGCACACACACGTGGGTGCCCGCACCCTCTCTCTCTCTCAAATAAATAAAATCTTAAAAAAAAAAAAAAACCCCACCCTATTTACATCCAAGACATCTCAAGAATTCTTTCTTGACCGTTCCCTCCAAATCCCAACATTTTCACATCAGAGCATAATTCTTTTTAGTGAAATCAAATGATGTATAATGTTTGTAGATACATGTAAAAAGTCCAGAAGGATACACAGGTAAATCTCAGTTTTTCTTCTATGGTCTTTTGATCTCCTTGGACTATTTGTAATAAGCTTATATTGCTCTTGTAAGGTAAAAAGAAAATTAAAATGGGGTGGGTGGGTAGGATGTACTTTGTGGATCTCCACCTGCACAGGGAGGAAGGACCTCATATACCACCAAGGGCCTAGATCTAATTTTAGACAATTGACCAAGACCCCTGAGGGCTTTATGACTATGTCTAGATAGTCCACTTATTCCTTGCAAACCTGGGTCTGGAAATAAGAACCACCCAGATAGTGCTACCTTGGTTCTTTCCTTCTCGGGCTTTTCTTGAGGTATGGTTACAGAGGAGCTAATCATGCCGCCATCAAAGGGCAAGTACTGGGAAGTGCAAATGCATCATCATGTGTTTGCTTGCCCCTGGACCTCGGATTAGCAAGAACAGTGGCTTAGCATCTCAGCCTGTAACCATGGCGGGAGTGGAGTTAAACAGCTCCACCCAGGAAAAGATGGAGCCCTGACCTTGGCTTTGTTAGCAACCACTGAGCCAAATGACCCAGGACAGAAAGCATTAGAGGAACATCTGTCAGACGGATTCTCCCAAGAGGTTAAGCGAACTTCCAATTCACATTCTGCCTAGATATGTGCAAGCGTTCAAGTTAAAAAAAAAAGCAAGCATCCATACTGTGACTGAGGTTAAGGGATTAGGGGAAAAGCAGAGTGAGCTTCTGCTCCCACTTTCTAGGCTGTCCTGTTCTGCCTTATGTCTTCAGGTGGATTCGGAAAGTCTTTTAAATACAGTGATGGCCACCTCAACCCTCACCATTCTCCAAGTTCTAGAAGGCCCAGCGGCCATGGGGACCTTCCAATGCCTCCCAGTAGGATTCCTTGTGTCTGAACATACGTCCACTTCCCCTGAACTCCTTCCCACTCTCCTTCCACTGATCAAATTCTTTCAAGATTCCGCTCAAATGCCAGGTCTTTGTAAGGCCTTCTGGAATGTTCTCAGGACAAAAGGGTTCCTTCTACCTCTGTGCTCCCACCTTTCCGTCACAGCTCCTATCCCACAGTGCTGTCACTTACCCGCCTGTGTGTCTGCCATCCCCTACCAGACCCTAAGCTGTGCCTCTTACTCGGGTCTGTTTTTCTTGCTCCAGCTCTCTAGGATCGAAGTAGAGTTCACTGAATTTTGACTGAGTGACTCACTAGTGGTATGTATGTTTATTACTAATGCAAATGATGAAACCATTTCTGTAAGAACCTAATGAACTCCAGAGATAGCCTGGAAAAGGTTTGGTGTGAATCTCTCAAGGTGTCCTCCCTGGCTTCAGTACATTCCTTCAGAAGTATCACTCAATAAATTATCAGGTGCTTCCTCTGTCGGCACATGATGTCCGAGCTGGCTACCTGGCAGGTGTATCCTGGCCCCTGATAGACAGCAATTTCTCTAGGTGAACTGAATGAAACAAAATGACTTTTCAGCCAACAGATTTTTTAAAAGAACTCTTAAAAATCTGCCGTATACACTGCACTGCTGGATAAACAAAAGCTACAGATGGGATCCCTGCTCCCTGGGGGAGACTTACAAAGAAGTTTAGGATGCAGGGCTGGGAAAACAGGAAGGAAACAATAACAGACAGCAGTCACAGCAGCAAATGCTAACAAGCTTCAGATTATTTTTCTTATGAAATCAAACCAAAATGGATGCATGTGCAGGTTTACGGACTCGCCTGTCCCCCAACCTGAAGTATCAGAACCTGCCTATAAGAGATGGCTTAAAAAAAAAAAACAGACCACTGGTGGAGATGATCATATAACCACAGTCTACCCAGAACATTTATTATGTATTAACCTTATAAATACCTCTGAACATAGTGGTTTTACTTGCTAACCTTCCTTCCACCTACATCATGCCACCGCTCGATACCGGTCTTGTAATTTCAGGACTTAATGCTATTTTAAGATGAGACCAAAGTACAAAGACACGGAAGACTCGTTGAATTGAAAGGCCCTTTTCCTTGCTGATAGCAGTTTAAGACACGTGGGGAGCAAATCATTCCATTTTGCTAACTTCCTTTTCCATGAATAGCAACAGGCCGGTTTGGTTCCAAATGATAGACTCAAGTCTACAAGTCCAATCAAAATCATGCGAATCCAATTAGACACAGGTTGCCACTCCGGAGGGGGCCATTTGGGCAGCTTCCATGTGCACCCAGTGTCTCCTTACATAAAGCCCAGTTGTTTTATTTATAGTGCCTGTCATTTTGTCCGACAAATGTGATTTCATTCCTACCAAGATAAAAGCATCTTCTAAAGGCTGCCCTCTTTCCAGATAACCCGGTCTCCCTCTCTCTGTTTTCTAAAATCTTCTCACACCTGCTCCGGTTAGTAAAACTAGCCTTTCTTTTTCTTTCCCTAGAAAAATAGATTAAGAAAATTGAACAACTATAAATTTATTTATTGTTTATTGTTTAGACTGAATGATCATACTTCCAAGAATTTTAAAAAGCAAAACATTATGAACGACCACAGGGTAACATCAAAAATCCTGGCTTCTAAAATAACACTAATGTAATCATAACTTGAGAGAAAAAAGAAACATTATATAAATGTGTATAAAATTTTTCGTTAACCACATGATCCATATCCATACAATTTCATTTTCATATTGCTTATTATTCCAATCAAAGTTTAAGACTAAGCCTTCCTCCTACTAATTATTCTTCTAAATCAATTTTGGCTATAAGGTTATAAGTAACACGTGGCTTTCTTTGAACCAGTGTCCCCAAACTTGACACTTTTGAACACCCTCGTAGGACAGAGAATAGAATTTTGAGGCCCCTTCAAAAATATTAGTTTCACTATGTTTCTTATTTGGTTAAACCCATTAATTCTGTTTATTTCCTTCAGTAAACCACGTGTGGCTGGAAATGGAACTTCTTTAGAAAGTCAGCTTCAAGTGGGACTAGGGTTTCTGTCTTTCAGGATTCATGAAGGAATCACACCCACACCTTGTCTATCTTTGGGAATTCTATGGTCAATTTCAGTTGGCATTTTATCTTAAATTAGCTGCTTCGTCTGCCCTAACAGCAGCAACCCATCTGCATGAGTCTCAGTGCTGAAATGGAGCACGACTTTGTCTGTTTGCAGGTGGACCTCTTCTGTTCTTAGGGCCTACGTAGCACCTAATTGATCACTGTTTTATAATGGAAGAAAAGAAGTCTGGTTTTCTGCCAGCGCAAGTGTTTGCCTCATTTATCACAGATCTGGTCCCACACTCCTCCTCGATCATAACTTCAATGCTGGATTCAAACTGTAATTTTTCTGGGCCGTTTTAGGTAGGGATTCAAATTTAAGCTAAAATGTGCACTAGTCATCTGTAGTACTACTAGTACAAACAACTCAACTAAGGTGACGGGGGCGGGGTGGGGGGCGCTGATGAGATGCCTTCAACTCTGGCTCGGGTCCCCAAGGGTAGGCGATGAAAACCCATCTCTGGAGGGGCAGGCAAGGCACTTACGGTGTCCGCTCTAAGACGCATCCTATTTCTAGAACTGCTGAGATAGGAACACGTATATGTCTTAGGATTGAGGGAGAACAGTACATTCAACCTTATTAATAGTTTCTATGGAGAATGAGGAAGGATTAAAGTCTTTGAGGAGAAAGACAGATGAAGAGGGATTCAAAAAGCAAAGTGACAAGAGAAAGTTGTTTTAAATTATGCCACACCAGCCTGATGAAGATGCCTGCCGTACTCAGTGCCTGACCACCTTAGAAAAGCAGCTTGGTTATTTACACACCACACAAACATGTGCACACATACACATATGTAAAGTACTATTATCAATATTTAATAAAATAAAAATGGCTAAATGAGAATTTACCCAGTAAATAGGACATCACATAGTCATTAAAAATGGTAATTAGCGATGTAATGGCATATGGCTGCATGAAGGGGTGTTGGATAAGGAAGAAAAGCAGGAAACCAGACTTAATGCATTCCTTGGTTCAAACTACATAAACATGTATTACATTTGTGGTTATATTCGTGGTGCATTTAGGAATCAATTACAAATTATATATTTCCAAGACTGTCTAGAATACTATGATGTTGCCTTTGTAATCGTAACGTAAACACGATGCCACTCCTCTAACCCCACCCCAAAGGTAGCTAACAGCATTGTGTGGATCTTTCTAATAGTCTCAGGATCCGACCTGAACCTGCTGGTAGCAACAGTCTGTTCACCATAGCCCCCACGTAAATACGCACCAGGGCATCCCGTGGTGACCGGACTTCAGAGAGAAACCGGTCTGCTTCCCCTTCATTACCATCACAGACTTCAGGTCAGGGGAGGGGCTGGGGACAGAGCTGTGCCCCATGCAGAGGCCATGCACAGATTTCATGGAAAAGGCATGGATTCTGGAGTCCAGCCCACCCGGCACTGATTAGCTGTCTGACTTTGCGGAAGTCACTCTGCCTCTCTGTGACTCGATTTCTTCATGTGTAAAGTGGGAATAATCACATGTGGCTCACAAGGATTAAATAATAACAAGTATGTGCTTATGTTCAAAAAAGACTCATTAAGTCAAGTTCAACTACTGAAAGAGAGAGAAGCCCCTTCCCTCTCATTCCCGCAAAATCCTTTTTCCCCTCTTTGTAATTAAATATGGTAGCATTAAATGCACAAGAGTGAATGAAAAGTAGGCAGGAAAGAAGAGAAAGGAAATAAATAGGAGACAGTCATGAAAAGAAAAAGATAAGGAATAATAATAGAGAAGGCAAAATGTAAATAAAATCGCTGTAAGAGTAAGAAGAATCCAAATACTCTCTTGGCTCAAAAATTGTTAAAACCACTGACTGTTCCCTACTGCTGACACAACCAAACCCTGATTCTTTGTCTTTCCAAATTTTCCCACCCACCCATGCTTTCCATACAAGCGAAGACCCAGCTGCCAAAGCACCTCAAGATCGCTGAAAGCACCTGAACTCCCCCGAATGGGCCTCACCTGTCCCTTGTATCTTGGTGCTCCCGCTAGCCAGCCCCTTACCTACCACGCTCACTGTCATTTCTCCCTCCCCTAATACTGGCAGCCACAGTGGTCGAAGGAGGTGGTGAGTGACCCTTAAGGTCTCGCCAGCAGGAAGGTAAAATGGTAGAAACCACTTAGGAAAACAGCTTGGCAGTCTCTTAAGTTAAACGTGGAGTTACCACGTGACCCAGCTATTCTACTCCTATGGAAAAATGCCAAGAAAAATGCTGCAAATGAAACCATACGTCCCCACAAAGACTTGTACACAAAGACTTCAGAGCAGCATTATTGGGTCAAAGCCTAAAGTGGAAACAATCCACAAGTCTATCAACAGTGAATGGATAAGCAAAACGTGGTATGTCCATACGACCGGCTAGTCCTAGGCAATAGAAAAGAGCTAACTAGTGGCATGCTGTAACATAAATGCCCCTCAAAAACAATGTAAGGGAAGAAGCCAGGTGCCAATGACCACACCCCAAAAGATTCTACTCACATAAAATGTTCAGAAAAGGCAAATCTGTACAGACAGAAAGCAGATTAGTAGTTGTCTGGGGCTGGGAGTGAGAACAGGGATCGCCTGCAAATAGGCACAGGGGATCTTTTTGGAATGACAGAAATAGTCTAAAATTTGATTATAGTGATGGTTATACAACTCCGTAAATTTTTCTAAAAATCACTGAATGTTAAGGAGCAAATTTTATGGTTTCTAAATTATACCTCAATAAGGCTCTTATAAAAAAAGATCTCACCAGATACATAGCCATCCACAGGGGCCTCTGGGTGTCCCCCACCATTAAGGCATGAGAGAGGATAAGGCTAACAGGGCAGGGGGTACCCACACTGGCTTCCTTGCCTCTGCCAGTCATTTCCGTGTTGGGGCCTGAGGCTCCGGGTGCCATTCGGATCCTCCAGCCTGAGAAGAGCGGAGTGACTGCGACTTGGTGCCACCATGCCCTTCACCTTGAGGTGTAGGCACTCACGTGGGGTAGCACTCAGTACATCCTCCACAGCAAACTCCTGACCTTGTCTAGCCCGACTGAGCCCAGGCTGCACATGGCTGCTCTTCGGAAAACAGTTTTAGGAGCAATCCTAGGAGCAAATCAAGAGTCAGCCTGATTTTGACAACCTAGAGACTTCAGGAACTTTGAGACAGAGGAAAAAAGGGCAGGGGGAGAATAAAGATCGGGTGTAGGATCTCTGCTGAAATTTGCTGAATTCACACAAAACCAAGGAAATCTGCCAAGCAAATTGCTGGTAAATAAAACATTTCAAAGGGAGTGTTGAACCTACTTAAGAAACACCCGTTCCTGATATCCAAGGATAGATATTCTAAGTATAATTTATTCTCACTGAGGCATTAGAGAAAGCCAATGAGATGTCAAATTGCAGCAAACTGTAAACCTAATTCAAATGGCTTTCCTCATCTAACATTGTTGCGACTGAATGTCTTTATAAAGGCTAAGTACCGCTCACAATTATACTGAAGGAGTGAAGTCTTCCACCACATTCATAGAAGTGCTCAAATTTAATCCTTCAAATGTTAATAAATATATATCTAATCTCAGGGCAACTGTTTCTACATTTGGACATTTCACACTAGCAACCACACTCTACACATCTGCAATCTAGACCTCATTACTTGGGGATCCACGACCAAAGGGTCCCGTCACCGAAAGCATTTATTAAGATCATCCCAAGCAAAATGGGAAATTTTGGAAGCAAAAACAAGAACAACTTTCTAAGGACTTCCCATTCCACTTTATATCCAAATAACATGCTAATTATAAGAAATCTTATTATCATTAAAAACCAATACCGTTTTATTTGAAAATACTGACAATGGTTTCCTTTCATCCTATCTTACCCTTTCTGATTAATTATAATTAACTTGAGTAGAACAGCCTCTTTTTATATCCTTCACAACAGTGACTCTCAAACTTTTTGATCTCAGGACCCCTTTCTGCTCTTAAAATCTACTGAGGACCTCAAAGAGCTTTTGTTTCTGCAGGTTATATCTATCTATACTTTCTGTACTGGAAATTTAAACTGAGAGCATTTTAAAAATATTTATTACCTACTTAAAAAAACTCATTACATCTTATCTTTTTTTAAATTAGACATACCTATACTTTCAAAAACAGAAGAAAAATTGGGAGGGTTGTACTCTTTCACTGGTTGGAAATACATTTAATATGTGCCTTCATGGAAAATACCTGGATTCTCAAACATGCTTCTAACTGTTTGTCCTGATGCATTGTTTTGGTTGAAGTAACACGAAGAAAATCCCGCCTAACACAAATCTGGAGCTAGAAAAGGGAAGTATGTTTTAATAGGCTCTTCAGATAACTGTGGTCATTTTTCTCTGATACTACACCAAAACTTAACAAGTGATAGTTTCTTAAAAATTAGCTGCAGTGTAGGGGCGCCTGGGTGGGTCATTTGGTTAAGCATCTACCTTGGGCTCAGGTCATGATCTCAGGGTCCTGGGATCGAGTCCCCCATCGGGCTCCCTGCTCAGTGGAGAGTCTGTGTGTGTCTTTCTCTCTCCCTCTGCCTCTCCCCCAGCTCATGCTCTCTCTCTCTCTCAAATAAATAAAAATCTTTTTAAAAAAATTAGCTGCAGTGTGGAATCTGAAACTGTATCAATGAACTTTTCAAGCTCTTTTACATGAAAACCCACTGGTTTATCTTACATAATAACAACAACAAAAAAAAATCACTTGTTAATATGGCTGTGGATCTCACCAGAAAGGTCTGTTAAGTATTGGGAAGCTGTCAAGTTCACGGTGGTGGATACGAGTTTTCCAAAATTCTTATTTTTACTAGAAAGCTGGAATTTTCTCTTTGGTCATAAATAGTGTCAGTTGCTTTCCTTGAGGTGGCAAGCAGGCAGGCTCAACGCACTCATCTGCAATGTGTACTCTAGGTCCAAGATGTCATAAAATTTATAAAGGACATTCTTGGTGTAACTCGTTCTCTCTCTCTCTTTTTTTAAAATGTGTGCACACACCCGCCCGATTAAGCTAAAGCTTCACCGGTTTCACCCTTCTGCTTTTGAACTATTGGCGTGCATATCAGCAGCTTGCACAAGCCAAATAATGTCTCGGGGTCGTAGTGAAAATAGCTCTGGCCTTCTCAGTCCCTTGAAAGGCTACTGATGAACTCCCTGGGGGTCCCCAGGCCATACTTTGAAAACTGCCCTGTTACCACATAAGTGACCTCCAAACACCATTCAAATCACGAGTGGCAGCCCCCAATTTAGAAAGGTATTATTGCTTGTTCAGGTTATCCACATGTATTACCCATCCCAAGAACCTTAATGTAAGTGGAAGGCTACTTCCACAATCCAAATTCAATACAGAACCATGAAAAATGAAATCTAGTTACGACGTAAGGATACAAGAAACTAAACAAACTAAATTTAATATGGAACTTCTCCAAGAAACTTAAAACATACATTTTTCCTTCATTTATCCACTTGTTTCGCCACTTGCTGGGCTTTCTTGTGGGAGGCGTTTGCTTGGTATTGGAGAAATGGAGAGTCCTCTGTGGACAGGACCGTGCCCCCCCGCCAGCTGGGGTTCACAGGGTGTGAAGCAACCAGAAAACAGAGCAGAGGCACTACTGCCAAAGTTATCTAATTACAAGATCCGGAGCCCCACCCTACAAGTAGCCTGTCCTTTGTAATCTTGGAGTCTGTTTTCTTAGCTGGACACGAGGCAAATTCCACTTAACCCTGTGAGGAAAGGAGGAAGTGCGTGGAAAGTCTCAGCATGGCCCCCAACCCCCAGCAGGTCAATAAATGGTAGCCACTGTTAGTAGTAAGGTGCCCCCGAGGCAGTCCCGGGTCCAGAGGGGAGCAGGACACACATCGAAGTAATTATGACCCAGCATGGGAACTGATTAACTACAAACGGCGCTGGGAGTAAAAGGAAAATCAATGGTCTGCCTGAGGGACGAAGGTGCCGTAATAAAGGAGCCACCATCTCAAAGGAAGGAGGAGCTGGCCCCATGGGAGAGAAGGAAAAGGGAAGAAGTCCATCAGACACACAGAGCAGCTAGGCACAGGGCAGCTAGCAAGGAAAACACCCTGCAACCAGCTCACTTGGAGTCTTTAAATGCCATGCTCAGGGGTGCAAACACTTGAAATTTTCTTTCTATTTTTCTAGAGACTGAAGCCTTATAAACACTCATTGCTGATAGGTCATCTGGTGTCTTGCAGCCTTGGTGTCCTCACCTCCCATACACACGTGGTACTTACGCCTGTGACCTGTTAGCCGTCCCTGGCCTGAGTGTGACTAGTGGAGAAAGAACAGAAAAGCTCCTCTCAGAGGCCGCGGGACGGCAGCAAGCCCCAGCAGCTGGGGGAATCCGCCCTTGCTGTTTTAAAGCCCAAATGAGGCACATACTGGGTGAAGCCATTTTGTATTCTCTCTGCCATGTATAAAATCTGGAAGCATGAAACTTTATCTTCATCCCAGCCCCAGTCTGCCTCAGGTCCTGGGCTCCAGTGGAATTTTATAGGTCTCTTGGCTTAATGGAGTGAGAACAGAAAGAGGGGCTAGTGCCCCGTGTTTTCCATCACAACTGCAGCCGTGTGTGAAGTCTCCAGCCATTGCAGGAGTGAGCCCTGAAGCCCACAGAGGCCTCCCGTCTCTCTTGTTCTTGAGCAGGGACACCAAATGCTGCCTGGGTGCGTCTGTACCTGAGGATGGACCACAAGGCCAGCCTGAGGACAGCCCCCCAGGTGCAGTCAGCGAGCACCCACAACCAGCCGCGCTGCTCCGCACTCACGTACGGGAGGCGCCCGTTCAGACGAAACCCACCGCCACCACAGCGATGTCTTACTCACCCAGAATTTTACGAGGAAGAAGGCATTTTGAGGGCCTTTTCCAAACAGTTCCTTTAAGCCACCTTTCTTTTCAGGAAATTTGTCATAAATCTGACGAATGTCCACTGATTCGAGCAATGGGTCACTGTAAGAATGGTTGGCATGCCCAATGTGCACGAAGAGGTGTTTGTTGTACTGTAAGAAACCAACAGAAACATTCCCATTACAAACCCTTTGGTCAACCTGGGGCACATCCATCTTGAACTGGAAGGAGAGCAGTGGTCTCGAAATCCCGGACTTACACCATGAATAGCCTAGGGTCTGTGCCTTTGAAAAAATGAAGACGTTCAGAAAAGCCATTATAGGGGCACCTGGGTGGCTTAGTTGGTTAAGCGTCTGCCTTCGGCTCAGGTCATGATCCCAGGCTCCTGGGATCGAGCCCACATCGGGCTCCCTGCTCCTCGGGAAGCCTGCTTCTCCCTCTCCCACTCTCCCTGCTTGTGTTCCCTCTCTCGCTGTCTCTCTCTCTGTCAAATAAATAAATAAAATCTTAACAACAACAACAAAAAAGCCATTATAGCTCAGGATTAAAACCATCATTGTCTTTTATTGACAGGGGTATCTATTTTCCCTCAAAAAGGCTTTTCGTAGACATAGTAGTAAATAACAGCTGAAGTGACCCAACTACCAAACCAAGATACTATTACATCACACAGTTTCACCTAACTCAACTGAAAATGACAGCAACACCCTTTGAAGCCCAATATTTAACAGTTCAGCCCAATGAGGAACATGTGTGTAGTCAACTAACGTCATCACCCAGAATGCACTTCTTGCTCGAGCTTCCCCAGCAACAGCACGGATGCAGTGCTCTGGGCAATGGTACCCACCTACTCCTCCAACAGGAGTAAGAGTGCCGAGCCTCTTTCTCACCAGTCCCCTTAGCAACCAGTCTAAAGCTTCTGCATAAGGGCTGGTCAGCACATGGTTGTCAGTGCAAAGTTCCGGCCAGGAGAACAGTTCATGGAGAGGATTCATGGTACAAGGTCATATGGGGCCAGTAATCAGAGAACACAGGTCACTCATTCACAAACCAAACAACCAAAACCCAGTTAAGTCACTTAACTTACAAAAGAAACCCTTTTCTCTCCTTGCTTTGTTTTATGCCATGTTTGTTATAAAACATGTTAACTGGACCACAAAGGAGTTATCCAAACCAATGATTCTCAAAGAACATTTAAAAATCACCAATGCCTGCGGCCATCCAGACTACAGGGGAATCCCAGAAAATGAGGCCAGGCATCAGTAATTTTTAATGGGCATTAAATGAATTCCAGTATGCAGCCAGGTTAGAGAACCGCTGGCCTACACTTTCTACTCCAGACCCTCCGTGCCTGCCTCTTGGGCTAAGAAAACCATAACACCAACCTAACGAGACACAAAGACCTCTGCGGCTGTCAGGGCTGTGGGGAGATCAGAACCCAACTGGGCTCATGCGAGAAATTCCGTGTCCCAAGTCACCTGGCAGGCCCTACTTACTTTTCAAAGTTTAAATGGTTATTTCCCCAACTAGAGTCCTTCAGAGTACTGACCCCATTAGAAATGAGAAGTCCCAAATAAAAGAAAGCTTGGTCAAAACTGCCTACCAGGAGAGTACTGTATCGTGGGTAAGAGTTTGGGGTCTGGACTCAGCCTGCTCGAGCACAAAACTTTGTGCCTACTGAAAATTAGCTAAGACACTGGGCAAGTGCCTCCCCTGTCTGTAAAATGGGGAAAGTGCTGGCGTCTGCCTCTTAGGGATGCTTCAGGATTTAAATGAGAAACTAAATATAGAGAGCTCACAGATTCAATGAACAGCAAACGATAAATGCTAGCTATTATTATTGTTTTGTAAAACCCCCTTCTTTGAGCATAGTTAAAAGACATTTCTTAACTTGGTATAACCCAAAGTTTCCTAAGCTCATGTGGTCACAAAAGCCTACAGATGTATCCTGAAGAAATGCTGGTTTAAATCCATGACTTGCTACACAGGCACTGGATCTCTGGCCACAGGGCCAACGGGCAGGAGGCTCGACACCACATCCAAAGTCAGTGGTCCACGGTGTTGAACAGCTGGGGATGGTGGCCAGGGCCCGGCACCTTCTGGGAGACGGCTAAGCCCCTCTCCTGCTCAACATCAGGGTGATATCTCTACAAAAGCTTCAAAATCCCTAAGAGGTATCAGGTGAAATGAAGAAGGGGACCCTGTCAAGCTCTGCCATAGACCCAGCCTCTGCCCAGCGAGCTGCTAGCTTTCAGGTGAAACTGAGGGCTGGGAAGCGCTCTGCAGGGACAGAGTGTGCCTACAACGGAAGAGAATTTTTTAAAATGAAGTCAAAAGCCATTGCCAGGTTGGGGAGCTGAGATTATGGGGTAGAGTGGAATGTCTTTGACCTTTTCGTAAATGTTCCCAAATGTTGTTGTCACATCATCTTGTCAACAATAAGCAAACAAAAGCCCACAGAAATGTATGAGGCACTCCTGCTAACGAGCTTCCATTCTCATTAGTGGGCAGAGCGAGAAAAGACAACACAGCTGGGGACACAGACGCTGGTGTAAAGGCCGCCAGAGAGGCAAAGATGAATGAGCAGTGTCTTGTGTGTGGAGCCCCTCTGCTCATTCTCCACCTACCCACCATTCTGAGAGCTGAGGGCAAAAGTCCTTGTTCTTTCATTATCCGGATGGCTGGCCTTCTGCAGGTCCATCCATCCCACCCTTACATTACTAACCTCTGCTGGCAGCAAGCTCCCGGGCCCGCCCAGCTCCTTCGGGGAGGTACCGTTTCTGTCCTGTCGTGTGTCACTGGCACACAGTGAGTTTATGGGCAAGGAGGCAACACGAGCAGAGCTATGGGGTCACCTGTGGCCAGAATCCCAGTCTGTCTGCCGAACACCATGCTCTCAGCTCCTCCTCCTTGGCAGCCGCCCACGGGCAGGCAGAGCTGGGGACGGAGGTAAGAAGCTGAGACTTGCGGTCTTTTTTGCTGCCGACATCCAAAGGCCCCTGCAGTGTAGTGCTGGAACGCAGGACCTCTACATGTCAAGAGGACAGGAAGGTGAAGGGAGGGCAAAATTTACCACACTTTAACAGAGGCCTTGAAGATATGGTTGAAAACCAAAGTGCTGAGCGCAAAGCACGAAAACTCTGGAGCCAGATGAGAATCTGAAATCTCAATTTTGCTCATATGTGCAACGGGGATACGGTATGTGTAATACGCAACAGGACTGAAGATGAAAGGGAATAATGCACAGAGGGTGCTCGGCATAGGACCCAGCATATAAGAAGTGTCGGGGAAATCACAGCGGCTAAGATTACTATTGTTGTGGTTTATTATTACGTGAGATTACTAGGTCCTGGGGGTGAAGAAAAGAACTTTCCTGCTTTAGCTACCCCTCCTGCGTAGCAAAGAAAAAATAAACAATAAATACAAGTAAGCCAAGAGCTAGGAGCAAGTTGTGAAGCCATGGGACTGTTCAAATCCTTGATTCTGGCCCACTCATGACCAGCTTCTCGGGGTGCGGGTCTCTCCTGTGCCTGAAGGAAGTTTGAAAAGAGCTGTGTCCGCTCACTGCTCTGTGCCATGTGCCTTCTACATACGTGACCTCAGGTAATCGTGGCCTTGCAACGACACCGTAGGGACATTTTATTAAAGTCATTACACATGGGAGAAATGGAAGTTCAGAAATGAACAGACTAGCCTGAGGTCACACTTCCGGGAACAGTCCTGGAGTTAAGAATAAAACTTGGACCTGTCAACGCCACAGCCCGTGCATTTGCTGCAAACGTCAACCACACTGTCTCCCAGCAGAAAATGCCTCGACCCTTCTCACTCAGATCTACTTTCTACTTTTTCTGAAAGCTGATTTGAGAAAAAAGGAGAAAAAAAAAAAAAAAGCTAACTAATGTTTTCAAAATTCTAAGAAGTTAAATTAGAATTCAGGATAAACAAAATGATTCGCAGATGCAGCAGACAGACTCTTCAAAGGTTTCTATTTTGAGGAAGTTACCTTTGTGCGCCAGTGGCTGAAATGAACTGAGAAGGGCAGGCTGTCTTTGCCAAAGGAAACCGGGCACTGCCTCTCCCAGGCTGGTGACGTGAAACCAAACCCTGACTGCTGGCATCTGGGTGCCTTTATTCCTGCCAAGAGGTGACTTGGTTTCTAAGAATACAAAGGACTAAAGAAGGTATCCTGGAGACCACAGCAGTGAGACAAACAGCCCTCCCTCTCCCCTTAATTCAACCTGGGTAGGTCAGAAATCCCTCTGCCCCCAAATCCAGAAGACTGAAAAGAAGAAATCTACCTGATATGTTTGGGTTCAAGTTTTGATTAAACCCAAACTCTATAAAAAACCATTTGGTAAGGCTCTAACTACTTCCCATTCCATCAGTTCTCCTTATAAGGGAAGAAGGCCAGGGTGAATACCTTATTTCCCTCTCTCCTTCCCAAATAAATCCCATTTTCTTTTCAGCAATGGTGGTTTCCCCAAAACTAAAGGTGAAGTACAAAACCAAAAAAGGGCAATTCTATTTTATAGGCAGGAAACAAATATTTGCAAAGCAACACCAACAGCAACAACTAAAATCCCAAGTATTGGGGGCAATATAAGCAGAAACAGGGTAAATGTTAAGTCGTGTATACTAAAGCCCAAGACTAAATTTCCTTGATATCCAAAATAGAGGTTAATGTTGGTTTGTTCAATTATAAAAAAAAGTCTCCTGAGGCACTCAGGAGATATGTTGATGATTAACAGATCAATGACAATAACAAAAAAGGCATTCACTCTGCTTATTTCTTTTATGGATTTCAGTAGAACGAACTGGCATTCCTATGACACATTCTATGCTAGGCACAGGGAATCCATGACCTAATAGTACAAAATCCTCTCTTCAAAGAACCTATAGAGTTGAATGTATGGAGCTAGCTTATTGACTCTACAGTCAGAATCATATATTTGTCCATGTAAATATATGTTCTCAATGATTCCCACAGAGAAGATTGGGAATAAAGACAGTCAACATCCCCTCTCCTATACATCAGATGACTTAAGTCAGCATTCACCTGCTCTTTTTATATGAATGGCTGTATTCTCCAGCACTAAACATAGTGTTATTCGTTAACAAGGAGAACACATGTGGAACTCACTTGAAAATGTGCATCAAGTTTCACAAGTCTAAGGTGGAAACCATGATGAGAACCAAGTTACCCATCACATCTGAGAGTAGAACACACTGAGATTTGTAAGGTTTCAGAAAATTAACCCTTCTTGCAACTATTCTCAGCTAGGCACAGGAGGATGTTTTCACAAAATGAGGGAATACATCACAAGAGGGAGATGGGGCCCTAATCCAGAAGAGGGAGAAAAGAACACACTGGCCCAGTAGTTGGGTAGCTGACCTGGACAGCAGCCAGGCTGGAGTGGACCAGGAGCTGGAGGGGTGTCACCAAAGGGACAATGGACCTGAAAGACTCCCTGACTTATCTGACCATCTGGAGAAGAGTTTGAGAACTCTGTTAGAAACGTTGGAGATGAATTTGTACAGGTATGTAAAAACCAGATAAAGAGGCAATAACAAATCCTAGGAAAAAGTTTTACAATCAAGAAAATGGTTCTAATACATCACACGTTAACCATGCTGTATGTGGCATTTACAGGCTTGTAATACAAACACTGAGTGTCAATTAAACCAAAAATTTTGATATAACCAGACTGGGGGATAGGGAGGGAAGGGAACAAGTGCTCAATGTATTTAGAGAGCTAAGTCCTGGTCTCCCATAGTAAGAAGTCAATAGAAAATGTCTTGAAATTAATGGATTGAAATATACAGTATGAACATGTTATTTGGAAATATGTTGATAATACACGAAGAAATGGCTGAAAGACTGTAAGTAGCTGTCCCTAAGGAGTAGGACCGGGAGGTGGGGAGACACGGGGCAGAGGACTGCTGCTTTTCTTTACTGGCTGTGAGTCTGGTTCAATTTGGCTTATATACAAAGCCCATGTATGACTTTATTAAATTAAATAAACAGCCAACTGAAAACTATCTTGGAACA
The DNA here is from genome assembly GCF_011800145.1 of Mirounga leonina. Lineage (NCBI taxonomy): Eukaryota > Metazoa > Chordata > Mammalia > Carnivora > Phocidae > Mirounga > Mirounga leonina. Next base: position 4,594,143 of record NW_023270852.1, read on the forward strand.
TCATGGGAGTTTTTTGAGGAAGAGAAAGAACTATAAAGGGAAACAAAAATATTAAGAATTGTACTTCAGGATGTTTATTCTAGTTGGTCACAAGTTCCCTGGACTCGAAAGGAACTTGGTCAGATCACAGAGCCTTCCTATGGCTCGAATACACAGGATGACTGAGCAGAAGCTGGGACTCTTGTCTGCCTGCAGGGTTCACCGAAAACACCAAGGTTGCACCAGCAAAATCCCACCTGAATCAAGACTGTCCCGCAGCTCAGCGGCACCTGACACAATCTTAATACACTGATTTCTCTTTTGACTTGGGAAAATGCTCATTTTCTCTTTTCATCGTTATAATCCCTCCAGTTATTCTTCACAGTGGTTACAAACGGGGACAAAGGTGAATGTAATTCTAAAAACTCAAACAGTTACTTGCAATGGCTTATTTAGCTACCCTGGGGGTTTAATGAAGGACTTTTCCTCCTCTCCCAAATGTGTTCTAAGGTCACTTTCTTTCCTGCTCCTGTCTCTCCTCCCCTCTCTGCTGCTTGGGGAGGCTGCAGGGAGGGGTGAGGAGCACTGGGACTCTGGAGTCTGCTGGGGTCCGGGTCTAATTCCTGGTGGGGTCATCTAAAATGGGCAAGTTCAGCCCCCGGGGGCAGCTTCCACATCCGTGATGCAGGGGTCATCCTAGTACCTATCTCGAAGGAGTGTTACAAGCATTAAGTGAGATAATGTGTGGAAAATACATAATGCTGTTGCTTGCACATAATTTGTTACTATTATTGCTTTTATTGCCCAGTAATCATGGTATTTCTCTATTTCAGACGAGATAATGTGAAATTAAGACTGTCCTTCTGATGGCAACGAAATGGAAATACCAAAATTTAAAGCAGAAATTAAGAGAGGTGCATTTGAGACACCTAGGGTGATTCCTACTAGTTCCCAAACTGCCATTAGCCACTGTAACGTAGGGTGGCTGAGGTGGGAGTGATGTGCACCCAGAGCCTGGAGTGATCTGGCCCCCGAATTTCCCTGAGACACGTCAGTGCCCATTCTCTGAAGCACCACAGCCTATCCTTGAAGGTGCCCATCACCACCCATGAGACAAACTGGAACAACACAACTCCCCAAAGCGACCCCTGGGGTTTTCTTTTCTTTCCTTCCTCTTTTTTGAAAGCACGGCTAATAGATTCTATTCCAGAGACGTCTGGCGAGGCAGCTCACTTCTGTGAAAAAGGACAGAGAAAGCCGACAAATCTGTGGGTCCTCGGCATCTGTGCTGCTTCCTGAGACACGCCCAGAGCTGCACTATACCGTCTGACATGAAGAGGGCGGTCTTTTCCCAAACTTGTTGCAAAAATTCCAAGTATTTGAAGAACGCAGTAAAACCTTGAAAAATGACTGCTGTCAAATAATGCCAAGAGAAGAACTATAATCCACTTAGGAATTTAAAGAAACCAAGACAAATAACTCCTGTCAAGGGATGCTAATGTACAAGTTGGAACAGAACAGGGAGGGACAAATCACCTACAATTGCTTCCTGTCCCTCTCCTGCCTGGGCTCTGTCCAGACACCCCAGGGCAGCCTGTGATAACCCCTGGGCCCTGCAGGGACAGGGAGTGGCTGTGGGGCCAAGCCAAGGAGAGGGACCTGCACATTCAGTGCTTGGGGGGAGCAGGGCGGGCGGTGGGGTGGGGCTTGGCTGGGCTCAAACTTCAGCAGGGCCTCTCCTCAGCTAACTGCTCAGAGGCACTGGCCCTGTTCTGGCTACCTGGCACCTGGGCACTGCTTCATCCCCTCCCCTGTCCTCTTCTCAGAAACAAACAGCACCGAAAGCAAAGAATAAGGAGCAAGTCAGTCCTTCCTGCCCAGATCTCACATCACGAGGCACCACCTCACCCCTGCCTCCCAGTTCCACCACCATCTTCACAGAGGGGCTACTGTTTTCTCAGGAAGTGGGTCTTTCCCCCCAGAGGGGCAGCTGTAAGGGCCCACGGGCCGCATGCAGGGACAGCGACTGGGAAGGCAGGCTCGTGGGGTGCCGACCTGCCAAGGAAAGCAGATGGCTGGGCCTCTGTGAAACGTCCATAAAACCCAGATTTCCAGATGCTTTCAATTGCCTCATCCCCCGATGGCAATGAAAAAAGAGGGTGAGTGCCCAGAGCTGCTCAGACACAGGAGTAAACCAGGCACCACTGTGAGAGGGTACAGCTGGGTGAGGACGAGCAGCTAGGATGGCTCAGCCGCCGCGAGGGACAGAGCAGGAAAAACCACACCACACCACAGTGAGCCATCCCCCCATCACCTAAAAACACTGCATTGCTTGTGTCCTACATGAAAAACCTGGGGGAAGCCAACCGCCAGACCAGCTGTAGCCTTCCTCTGAGACCCGGGAAGGCCCAATGTGCTTTCTGACCATTCATTCTAAGCATGCGCAGCGTACATTACCGACACCTGGGTTAGAAGCCAGGCTTTTTGCTGTTTCTGAGCTGTGTAGCCTGCGGCAAGTGGCTTAACCTTTCTGGGTCTTGGCTTCCTCATCTGAACACAGGGCTGACACCTGGCCTGCTCTTCTCCAGGGATCCATGTAAAGGTCAAACGGAAGAGCAAACACGACGGTTCTGTATGAGCCCCAGGGTGCCGCAGAGAGGCTGGTACGCAGGTGCGCTAATAAGGAGATCCACCCACAAGCCGGGAACAGCGGTGGGAGAAGGGGCCTCTTTTTGGAAGGCCCCGAAACCAGATCTGCCCAAACAGCCATCACGCCGTGAATACATGAATACATTGCCTCAGCAGCCCCAGCAGGGCTTGGGAGCTTCTCCAGAGAAACCCCATCCTTCTCCACCCTGTCCCAACACAGGCAAGGATTCTCCTGGCACTCTGTGGAGTTTTCACCCTGCTGCTGACTGTATTCCTTTATTTCTCCAATCTAGTCCCCACACAAACCACCTGCCCTTCATTTTGCCACAGGCCTCATCAACTTTATACTTCCTGAGAGCTGCACTGGTCACATTTTCCAAACCAAAACCAGGTTCTGTGATCTAACAAAGGAAATTTTGTTGATCGGTGACTTTACGCCTTGGAAAGGAGCTATAAAAATAGGAAAATTAAATCGTTCTTGGGGCCACATTGACCAACTGCCTTTATGGAGAAGAATAAGGTGATCTGCAGGACGTGTCTGCAGGACTACAGGGCCTTCTCCCTCAGAGGCCTGCCATTTCTTTCGCCAGAGGGGAGGTGCTGGGAGAAGCATCCTTCTTCTCAGATGATCATTCCATTCCTGGTCCCCTCCATGTCATGCTGGGAGGGAATCCACGAAAAAGCACTTGGTACATAAGACCTCCCCCAAAGGGTGGTCATCGCTGCCACCTTCCCTCCAGCTCCTCAAACCATGGGCGTTGGATTCAGACAAACTTCCAATCTCCAGCCCTGCCATCGATGGGCTGATTCCTGGGCTCAGTTACTTAAACTCTCTGAGCCCCTCTGTTTCTAATACCCATTTCATCAAGTTTATTTCGACAAGAGGCAAGAGCATTATCACACAGGTGGTTCTTTGCAATCCTGCTTCCTTCTCTGTTCCACGGCTCCTCAAATTACAGCACCGTCCCCGGTCCCAAAAATAGTCATCTCCACTACACTCTTCCTCCCACAGCTAACCAGTCCCCAAGGCCTTTTAGTTTTCTCAACACGATGTCTCTCCCCTGACATTCCCTATTTTCTGTCCCCCTTGGACATGGCCAGGCCGCTGCCCTGGTTTGGTCCTTGCCAACCAACACCTGGACCAGAAAGTCACTTCCCTACCCCAGCCACTCTCTGACCTGCTGTCAGCTTCCTGAAACACACATCAGACAACAGCTTCTCTTTCAAAAGGGGAGTGAGGTAGGAGAATACAGATTCACGTTATGCTCTATATGTATTAAAACCTCTGGAAAGATTCGTAAGAGGGGTGCCTGGGTGGTTCAGTCCATTAAGCAGCTACCTTCGGCTCGGGTCATGATCCCAGGGTCCTGGGATGAAGTCCCGCATCGGGCTCCCTGCTCAGCGGGGAGTCTGTTTCTCCCTCTGCCTCTGCCCCTCCCCCGCCAGCTTGTGCGCAGGTGCGCTCTCTCTCTCTCTCTCAAAAAAAAAAAAAAAAAAGATGCATAAGAATCTAGTAACAGTGGTTAGAAGGAAGGGAAGTCTCTCTCCATTCTTTTATGCTTATCGATTTTGGACTGTGTGAATTTACTACATATTCAAATCATAATTAATTAAAAAAAATTTTTCTGGTTTCCACCTGAATTTCAATAGGGTCCAAACCACCTGGTGAGCATATCCTCTCAAGCCTGGTTCCTTCCATGTCTCTGGCCCAATTTTCAGCTACATTACTACAAGATGTTCAGGTCACAAATACATTTGCGGCATCCTCGATGTGGTCCAGGGACGCTACTCACGTAACTGTCAGAGCAGTACAATGAGACCATTAGTGCCCACACGCAGACTGGGGTCAGGCTGAGCGCGTCTGCCCCAAATCTCACACAGCTATCCAGATACCAGCCTTCTCATTCCACTAGAATGAACATGCTGCCACTACAGGGCGAGGGGAGATGTGTTCTCAAGTCCAGGTGGAAACCTTCTTTGCCTCTTTCCCCTCTTTGCCCCAAACCCTGAGAAGAATCATAGCAGCAGAAGTTGGAAAAGGAGCTCAGGGAAAACCCAGGCCAACTCTCTACCCAACTCTCTACCCAAGGTGAAGGGCACTGCGACAGCCAGCCCGTGCTTAGGGAGCTCGTACGTTGGAAGGCGGCTGTCTTTCTGTTTGAAGAATTCCTTTATTTCTTCAAAAGTACAGGGAGATGGTTAAGGACACAGAGTGGAGCCAGACCTTGGCACGGCCACTTCCTGGCGATGGATCTTGATAATGTACCCTCATGTTTCTGAGCCTCTGTTCCTTTACTGACAGACTAGAGAGAAGCACAGGATCCACGTCAACATACTTGGCATACGGTGCTTGTAACACAGCTCAGGAAGTGCTGGTGGCTGTCACTACTGCTGTGATATATAAAGGTATTTCCTAGAGTGAGCTGAGCTGTGCCTTCCCTGTTTGGGTTTGTTCCTGTGCCCCTCACAGAACACACCTCCTTTTTCTGCAAGACCCTGCTCCTTCAAAATCTAAACAGAATCACCGCCTTGTCCCTCCCTCTCCATCCCACGGTTTTCCCCTCCCTGGCTGTAGGAACTCCTACCTAAGGGAACGCACACACTCGCCTCCTGCTTATGGAGCCGCTCGCTCCGGAATCCAGCACACCATGGGCATGAAACGTGCCATGCTGTGCCTGGGAGTCTGAGCTAGCTGTGCAGCAGGACGTGGCCAGAGGCACCTGCCATGCCCCCGGGTGGGGGTGGAGGAAGGCTGCTAGGCTTTATCAGGAAAACCACTCCCCATGCACACACACAGAGCCCATATTTTCATCGCAGAGCCCATATTTTCATCGGCCTGAAGGAGCAGCTGCCTAACTTGGCCACATTTCAGGCAAGGTGCTTTTAAATGGCCCACCCTGGGTGGAGGTTCTTGCACTCGACACTTCAAGTCCTTTGATATGTAACACTGAAATCATGTAGAAAAGCGTTATTCCCAAGCATTACTAACCACTTCTAAAATAGTCTCTGTTGTTTAGATTCTTCCTTCCTTTCCTCACCCTCTGCTGTTTTTCTCTTAGCTTCAAGTGGTGCCAGAGGTAACAGAGGGACTGACTTGCTGGTTTTCCACCAATGTAAACAACCCCCGATTTGGGGGGCAACGCTGCCGTCTGGTTTGTACATGATGCAGAGCCAGCAGGGGGCGCTCATCCCCCAGACGACTCTTCCTTAGCGCCTTACAGATTACAGCGGGCCACAGGCTGCATCTCAGATACAAAGGGATCTTGCAGCCTTTTGGTCATCATCTCGGGTTGCAGTCAACAGACCTGGGCCGCAATCCTGTTTCCAATGACAGCTGACGGGCTACCACGGGGCACGCTGTGTCCTGGGATTAAATAAAATGATGCACGGTGTTGCGGTCGCCACAACCGTCCTGCAGGTCTACTGGTGTTAGCGCCAGCAGGGACAGGCGAGTCGCAACGAAGTCTTCAGTGGTGGCGATGCGCGTGTACGTCGTAAACTGAAGAGTGATTTTCCAGAATGTCTGGTACCAGGGAGGCCACCCTAGCCTGGGGACTAAGCGAACCAGGTCCTCCTCTTGCCCTTGTTGCTACACAAGCATGTGTTCGAGCCCCAGCCGTGGACTAGCTTAGACAGGCCATTTCTCCAGGCCTCTTCCATAAAAAGGAACAGAATTACCTACCTCATGGGGCTGTGACAAAGATGAAAGAGATCACTAATGAAAACTAGCACAGCACCCAGCTCATTAATTTATTTGTTTGGCGTTTGTCACCATTACCTAATAAGCTCGCTGACTCCAAAGAGCCAAAGCCTTTGGAAGCAGGTAGGGGGAAATGTGTGTCTGTGACTGTATGGAGACAAAGATTTGGAGAAAACAAACACAAAGTTGAAATGGTTTAGGGACCTTTAACTAGTTGTCCCTTTGCTGGCTTCCTTATAAAATTAACAAGCTTAAGGTCTGATGTTGTATTTTAAATACTGTATATCCAGCTTTATTAAAAGGTAGCAGTTGAATTTACTTTAGATGGCTTTAAGTTCTCCTGTCGTTGGAAAAAAATAGAGTAAAATTAAAGTCTGAGAAGCCACAGAAAGTCTGAGAACCAAAGAACCCATCCATAAGCTCCAAGTTTTTCCGTGTGACCTCGGTCCTGAAGTGCCATTACACACTCATTGTATCAGCACCCCGTGTTTGCAAAATAAAGCACACATTGTGCAATTTGAGAAGCTGGTGCTTGAGACACTGTCACAGTGCTTTAAATAATTTTGTGAATTATTAATTTCAATGAATCCCATTTCAATTAATCACCTTTTTCTCCCAAGGTCCCCTCACTTCCTTCTTCCAGGAGAACCATCCTTCAAACCCTCACATTTCTACCGACATAAATTCATATGCTATTATTCACAATCCCCCATGTATTCATTTGTATCCATTAAATTCATTTGTGTGCAAATGCACTGCAAAATAAACGGTTTTGTGAAAATAAGTGTATTCGTGCTGCAAATTAAGTGTTTATGACATAGGAATGTGAGAAGCCACATCAAAAGTGACACGCATGTTACAATGTAACAACTTGATGCCACAACAGTGATAGAGCTTTGGTTGGCACAGTCTGATAGACCTAATTTTAAAATCATGACACAAGGGCGCCTGGGTGGCTCAGTCGTTAAGCATCTGCCTTCAGCTCAGGTCATGATCCCGAGGTCCTGGGATCAAGCCCTGCGTCGGGCTCTCTGCTCAGCGGGGAGCCTGCTCCTCCCTCTCCCACTCCCCCTGCTTGTGTTCCCTGTCTCTCTGTGTCTCTCTCTGTCAAATAAATAAATAAACTCTTAAAAAATAAATAAATAAAAAATTAAAAAATCATGACACAAGCCAAAAAAACTAACATATGTATTAGAAGATACTATTACTTTCTGAAATTATACATTTTTAATCTAAAGAGCAAGTAATTTTCAAACAGTGAAGAAGGGCCGTTACTCCACAGAAGCACTTACATCACCTTATGTAATGGGTGCGCGTGCGCACTTCTCGCCTCTTCTCCTCTGGAACACAGGCTCCAGGAGAATGAGGATTAGTTCCCTAACACCTGGAACAGTGGCTGGCATGTAGGAAGTGTTTAAAAAGTATTTGTTGAATGAATTCCAATTTTTTTCAGTCCCCAACTCATGCCCCCCATAAAGTATAATTATGTTCTCAAGAGGCCCAAGGGTGTTGACTCACAGCAGGCCTTGCATTTACTTCAGGGCCTCTGAAGTCATGTGCTCAAGTCCAATCTTTAGAGACAAACCTTTCCATTCATCAGTAAAAGGCCAAATCCAGTTGAACCAGTCCGATTATCATGCGTAATCTAAACATGGATGAAACATGATGTATCTCTGGACTTGTTCCAAGGGGGCGGGGGGCGCTGCCTTTATGAAACTATTCCCCAACTTTCTTACTGCTTTCTACACTCAGAGTCATCACCTCTGGAATGTTCTTCTCCCTTATTCTTCCCCTACCTTCCAGGGTGAGGGTGACTTCCTCAAGAGAGCCTGCCCTGTCCCGTTAATCACTCACAGCGCTCAGTGCTCTTCATAGAAGTCACCACACTTCACAATGACCTCGTGTGTGTCTTCCGGCTACATGTTACACCCCACACGGGCAGACACGGTGCCTGTCTGTGCCACGCTGGGCTCCTTCCTGCGACAGCACCTTACACGCACGTGCAGGTGCTCCTAAGCGTTTACAGACTGGACTGAATGAATCCAGTGGTCCTCAACGTGAAGCCCAATAAACACTAACAGCAGAAAGAGGAACTGGGCATTCCTGGCCCTAATAGGTCCATAAATGGAAAGGACAGTCACATGAGGGGGCTGCCATAGGCTTTTTTAATTAAAAAAAACAAAAACAAAAAACTTTTGTGATAAAATATTCTATCGTCTTTTAACCAGGGAAACAGGGAAGAGCTCTGTTCTTTAAAAAACGGTCAAAAGCAAAGAGAGAGATTGGCTCACACAGGAGATACGTAGACTGGAGAGAGAGAACTTCAAAACTGGGGGTGGTTTATAGTAGTGAAAAGAATATAATGAAATAGATCTGGGCTCCTGATCCCTCTGCTTATTCGCTAAACATTATAAATTGTTTAATGTGTCTGGGCCTCAGTTTCTTCATCTGTAAAATGGGGGAAACAGAATCGACTCATGGAGCACTACAAAAACACAATGAAATATCAACTACAGCGTACTCTGTAAGCAACGAGGTATCCTACCAACACGAGTTAGGCAAAGCGAAAAGCATCGCTGGGCTGAAACCCAGTCTTCGGCCAAAGAACCCCCTATGCTTTCCAGAAAGAACAAGAAACAAAGAATCAGGAGGGTAATCTTTTTTGTTTATATCTCAGTGCCTCTCACAGAGAAGCATTTTATGCCATCACCATCATCCTTCTTATAAAACCACTCGGCCACACGAGAAGAGCGATCCAGCTGGCCTTTCCCCTCCTCGTCCCAATAAGCTGCCTCAATGGGCCTAATGACCTATTTTCCATCTCTTTCTTCACTTTTTCCTCCTAATTCTGGAACAGGCTCTATTTTTCTACCAACTCCCAGAGTTCACAATTCATAAACAGAAATGTCAGGGGTCCACTGAGTCTCCACTCTGGTGATGGCTTGTGGCGTCTCCCGAGTCAGAGGCTTTCCACTGAGCTACAGTACAAAGACCTCAGAGAGGTCGCCTCCGACTGTTCAGTATGTCGGTATTTACAACACATGGTGAACTCATCCATGACACTTTCCTGATGACAGAACGACAGCAAAGCAGTGAACGCACAGAGAGCATGGGACCTCTGCGCGTCGGGAGCCCCGGAGATCGGGGCGGTGGGGTGAGAGAGAGCACGTGGAAAGGAGTTGCTGAGGATCCCGAAGACAAACTCCTGATTCCTGCATTTTTGCCTAGGGCTCACCCACACACAGATGCAATGCACAGACGCACAGCCAAGGAGTGGGAGTGAAGAAAGGGTCTGGGGATTATTGGGTGGGAGAGAAGGGGGGCTCACAGAGGTATGGGAAGTGATGGGTTGGGCTGGGAAACAATGGCGTGATGGAAACTAGATGGGGCAGGGAAGACGGCAAAGAAGAAAAACGACAGAGTCCAGATGCCAACGTGACTGGTGCTCATGTCATAAAGTATCGTTTTCTGTATCGAGCTGCTAAAATACCAGCTTGTTACTTCTCCGTAAGAAGAGAACTGCTTGCTATCTTGAGCAAAAACAGACTTGCAAAGGCAGCACGGAGCAACAGCTGAATGCTTAGGCTTGAGTTTTAAAGACATGAATTTGAATCTCCAATCTATCAGATATTAACTGTGTGGCTTCAGAGAAATTCCTTAACCTCTCTGTTTCCTCATCTGTCCGATGGTACCGACCCTTATGGGGTTTTTGTGGGTGTAAAGCGTGACCATATATATATAAATAGCTTTCCACGGTGCCAGCCACATATCAGGGTTCAAGAACTGTCACCTGCTGTTACATTTTCCTAAACACAAGAGCCCTGTTAAAGTCCTTCCCTTCAAGCTCCAGCATTCCCTGGAGTTTGAGGTCCAGAGCACTCATAAATATTCGGCTCTACAATTCTATCTGCTTGTCAATAGAAATACCTTTTTTTACTTAAGTGAAAGTCTGGCTCTTCTGACCCAGGTTGTTTGGCAGGCACAAGGGAGGGGGAAAGGAGAAGGAAGGCAGAGGAGTGTGAAGGTGAACAGGAATGGGATTCACAGCACACCTCACAGCACACTCACCGAGTCTGGGTCTCGCTGCTGTTCAAGGAAGGCTGAGAATTCCACCAGGCGAAGTTTGGTTGTGCCAATGGAGCGGCCCTGCCAGGCAGGGACCGAGGGGGCTGGGGCTGACGCAGGCTCGAACCCTGAAAGACCAATCATCACCTTTAAAGCAGGCCCCGTGCCTCCCCTCGGGCCTGAGGCCCGTGCTGGGGCCGGGCCCTGCAAAACGGCTGCCCCCCTCCACCAGAGTCCAGGGGCAGAATGAAGTCAGGCGGTGGGTGGATTCTGGCCAAGGACCCAGACCCAGAGGCACAACGCTAGGAGGCTCCTCACAATGTCAACTTCGGCCCAGGTTAAGGGCTGGAGCATACCCCATCCCGGACAAGGGGCCGGCTGGGGTCCAAGGCCAGAGTGGCTGAAGAGCCTCAAGTGAATTCTGCAAGGGTCCCCCGAGAAACTTCTTGTGTTTGCCCATCTCCTTCCTTAAGACTGTGGTCACCAGCACTACAGAATTACTCAGAATGCTCCGTGACACTGGAACAGAGCACAACATGTGAATGCATGTCCTTTCGGGGGACTCAATAACAGACAGCAGTTCAACGGAGTGACCCCACGTGCACACGTGGCGGGGGGGGCAGCGCAGGTGGGCTGGCCAGATTCCGGGTTGCTAGTCGAGGCTTCCCTGGGAGCTCTTCGTTAAAGAGAGGGTACGAGGAACTGAAACCTACTTATATAATAAAGGCTGGCTAATCCCCTATCTGCCCTCAAGATCTGAACTGTCCAATTCAGCCTGTTTATGATGAGGAAGGAACCACAGCTACTTCCCCTTCCATGGGTGACCAGGGTCCTTGGTGAAAGTGATCAGGCTTCCCTTTCCTTTTTTTCAGTTTTTTTTTTTAAATTGAGATATAATTATCATATCCAAATCCTTTTTCCTCCCCTTTTTAAGTAAATTCTATGCCCAATGTGGGACTCGAACTCACGACCCCAAGAACAAAAGTGGCATGCTCTATGGACTGAGCCAGCCGGTTCCCTTTCCTTTAAAAACCCATCTGAAGAACTCCTGGGAGCTGGCTAGGGGCACTGAACACGTCTGTGACCCTTCTGAGTTCCAGGCTTAAGGAGAGTAGGGACGAGGAGGGGGCACTCAAGGCACTGCAAGTACAAGGGATAGGCCGCTGTGGAGCAGAGCGACGGGCCCAGCCACCAGTTGCGCAGGATGGTCCTCCGAGGGGGACTCCCTTGGAGACTCACCTGGAATGGGGGCTGTGACTGCTGGCTGGATGGGGTAGGCCTGTTGCACGAAGGGCTTGACGCTGGGGAGGGAGGGGTGGAGAGTCAGAAGTCAAGACTTATAGCAGTGGCTACTCCCCAGGTTTGGCCTTGGCCTCCCAGGGCTAGGGGCCCAACCTGCACCCCGCCCCACCCCCATAAGGTTCCCTCCCTGCAGGTGCTGACACAGCCCAGGCAGAGCTCTGCCAAGACAGAGACAGTTACCCTCTCTGCTTGAGAGGGGCCAGCAGGTGCTGGGGACCAAACCATCGGGCCTCACACCACTTCAGCGGGACGAGCTGGAGAGACATCAGCCTGATTCCCGTATGCTGTGACATCTCATCAAACCTCTCTTCTCGTCCCTGTGGTGACCGAGGTCAGGGGTCACCGTTCCCAGGCAAGGTTTGGGACATGCTTCGGGCTCTCCTTCTCTTGGCCGAACAGCTTCAGTTCTTTTGAGAACAGGTGGGCAGGACTTCCTTTCTGCTTTTATCTCCAGATGATCCTCAGCTTCCCCTTGCCCTCAAAGCACCAGCAGGACTGTCAATTAGCTGCCCTCACCCCCCAGGAAAGCCAGGATGCGCCGGGCTCTAGGAGCACCTCCACTGTCCTCTCTCAGACAGGGGCTTCTCAGGAAGCCCTGCAAAGCCACGAAGGCCTGGGGCCCTTCTCCCTGTTCCCAGCTGGATGAGCACTAACACTTAAGGCAGCAGTGAGCCGTTTATGCCTCTCCTAGACCAACTCGAGTCTCTCTCCTGCTACTGGCCTCAGTGGATGATGGGAGATGACTTTGGGGATCTCAGATTCAATCTCTTTTCTCCCACAAGCCCCCAGGCAGTCTGGTCCTGGGCAAACGCCACCCAGGCGGTGCTGTGACCAGACCCTTGTTGTGACGGCTAGCCCCTCCCCAGACTTACTCTTGTGAGGATCCTGGCTGCCCTGTTTGTATCATTCCTGGCCAGAACTGGAAGGCAAAAGGCAAGAGGCATCAGGGTTATGAGTTCACACAAAAGCACTGTTCAGGACATCTACACATTGCAACCCCTGCTAAAGACAGTGGGCTCAGATCGTCCGTCCGCTGCTGAGTGACCCTCTCTAGATGCAGATGTGGTTACCGATATGCACCAGAGAGCAACCTGCATCCTTGGCTTAGCAGCCCAGACCTCCCCGGAGCTCCTCCTCCAGATAGTCAGTCGCCCTGAGGGCAGGGACCAGACAGCAGCTCTTCCGTGTTCTCCTGACACCTACCCGGGATCTGGGCACATGACAGGGGGCTCACAAATATTTCATCCGGCTGCTTCATCCATGCACCCACCTACCCATCCTCTTCTTCCTCCCTCCATTCACAAATGCTCCCTGTGTGACATTCTGCCTCCTCAGCTCACAGCACCACGGGCCCGGCCAGGAGAGGACAAAGCTCTGAACCAGAGGCCAAGAGCTCCGAGAAGCAATTCAGACACCCCCTTTGCTGTGCGCCTCCCTGAGGCTTCTGGTGCCTGGCACCCCCTGGGGACAGGCAGCCTGTGAAGGAGGGGTTGCAGAGTGAGTCACAAGGCCCTGGGTTTGAGTCCTGATGGCACTAGCCATGATCACATTACCTAACTCGCTTTGTTACTCACTAACCTCATCATCTGCAAGACGGCAATAACAATGAGAGGCATTTAAGATTATTGTGAAGATGAATGAGATTATAACGTTAACTTCTCAGCCCTTGGTAGACGCAAACTGAAAACGGTAATAGAATACTTTGCTCCTTTAAGGGTTAGTTCCCTTAAAGGGACCTTGAGGCACAGGAAAAGAGAGCAAGGGCCAGAAAAAAAAAAAAAAAAGCAGAAGAAGCAGATCACAACCCAGAAGGGCACCAGCAAAGTGATATCTAATTCCATGTCTGCTGGGGCCCAGGATCCCAGCCTCTAGCTTTCTCTCCCCGCCCCCTCCCTCTCACCACTGTGCACCTGGCATCATCAGCTGACCACAGGTGGTCCTCCCCGCCCTCACACCAGGCCCAAGAACAAGCACCAGGTGGATGGCTTCACGCCGGCCCCTCACCCGTAGGGGCCACCCCTACCGGACGGGCTTGTGACTTACCCCCGGCGCCCCCGGGAAGGTGGGGCGTGGAATCCCAGGCAGCCCCAGCTTGTTGTGAATGGCGGTGGCCGAGACGATCTGTGCCGACGACATGGCAGCCATGTGCTGCAGGGCCTTATCCTTGGCCGTCTGATCCTTGAAGGTGACAGTGACACACAGACTTAATACGTAACACACGGCTACCAGGCAGCTTCAACAGGCACAGCCACGAGCACATGGACTAAATACAGAGCCACAGAAGAGGCCGGAGAAGCAAACATGCACGGATAAATAAACACAGCCAAAAGGCTAAAACACACTCAACCTACCGTAACTCTGAACCTTTATGGAGACTACCAGTGGCAAGATTTTTTTAAAAAAAATGTTTTAATCCATTTTTCAAAAGAATGGGAAGCCTCTGAGAAGAGTGGACAATGTATTTATTTTTCCAGCTTCCAAAGGGAGGTTTCTCCAATTACTTAACACACTCAAGGAAAGGGGGAAAAAAACCAAAAGGCCCTGCACTGAAGCATACAGATGGGAAGAGGGAGAGAGGAGAAGGGGGTGGTGGATCTGGGGTAGGACCGTCCACAGGGTGTGGGCAGGCCCCATCTGTGGGCGCTGTCACGGGGCCACAGTCCCAGGAGCTGCTGGAGGCATGCGAGGCCCGGGAGCCCTGGCAGACACCTGGTGGGGAAGCTCAGAAGCAGCAGGGCGGGTGGGGGGCCATGACGGGGCCAAGCAGCATGCTGGCGGGGGCGCATGCTTTCTCAGGTACCCCCACCATGGAGGTCTAAGGCTACACGGGTTCTCTCTATAGCCAAGGACACAGGGGACGCTACTCGGCAAGTGGTTTCTCCCTTTCCTAAATGGGTCTTTTCTAGAAAAGCCAAGGCTGGTAACACAAAGCTAGCCAAAAAGTCTGCCAAGCACAGCTAAAATACAGAATACTCAATGTGGTGAAAATACTTACCATGCTTGTTACCTGGATACAACAATAAACAGTTTGTTAAAAGAATTGCGGACAAAGGGAGAGGTATTTTTCTTCTTCACTTAAAAAATACACATATTTACACAAACACACAATGTGGAGTACATAGAATGCATAGGACTCTGGGTCTTTTTCACATTTTAACAGGAATGTATGACCCAGATAACCATCTAGAAAGGCAATTACCAACCAGTCCACCCATTTCAAAAACTACTCCCAGCCCCTTCGAGCTGGTTCTGTGGCCTCCCCGGTGTAGATGGAGAAACGGTCAGCCCCCAGGTGTGTGACAGATCCTGATGGTGCAGGCAGAGATTCATGCGTGGTAAACATGTCAAGGTGCCTGGCTGCTCACGGAAGGTCTCTACAATCTCTCCCAGGCCAGACTCCATCGGAACAGGAACAAAATGGTGGCCCCAAAGCAAAGAGAGTGGCCGCCACAGCTACGACTCAGAGTCAGTGCGTGAAGGTCAAGGGAAAGTTCAGGCTAAGACACAGCTGGGAGTTGGCTTCAGTGTGTGCAGATTTACCCAAAGGTGACTCATAAGCATCCTGAGGTACCAGAGGCTGGGCCGAAGGGAGAAGTTGAAAAAAAAAAAAAAATCCAAGCCTACAAAATAACTACTAGGGACTTCTAAAAAAGATCAAGTTAAGTGCTCCCAAGGTAGAAACACCACTTGGTCCCATAACTGCCAGGAACACCATGTGAATTTTCAAAAAGCTTACATTACCCCTTGGAAAAGAGCCTAACACTTGCATAGAACTGTACATTTTATCCATTTCTCTGGCTCTCAACTGACAAAGTAATGGGCCTCATGTGACAGCTTTTGGGGGTTGTCCGTGGTCATTGGGATCGTCTTGAAGGGCACATGCTACGGCTTAAGAACACGGTGAAGGCCCAGGAAGCCTGCAGGATCCCTCATCCCCAACAGAATGGCTCCAGGCGCTAGTGTGGGGCTTTGCTGCCTCGGGTCAGACGGCATTCCTTGAGCTGAGCCCCCATTTGCTCATCTAAATGCTCTACCTAAAGCTAGCTTCCTCTGTTAAAGTTTTTGCTTTTGCTTTTTTTTTTTTTTAAACGAGCTGAATCATTTCAGATACTGAGATGCCCAAAAAAGACAAATCTTGATGTCAGTGGAATAAACTGACTAGGTGTGCAAATGCCCTAAAGCCAAACAGAACCTGACACACACAGATCTCAGCGCCAGTCAATCTACTCCTCGCTGGTCTTGTGGTTGCACCTGCCACCTGCCTCATCATCCCCGCAGAGGGGGACCCAGGCTAATGAAGAGAAAACCCAGCTCCAGTCCCACGACACCCTTCTCTGTCACGAGTGCCTTGACATCAATACAAACTCACCGAGGGGTTCTTTTTGGATCCAGCACCTTGTACTCCAGCCCCCAAGCCACCTAACCCCTAATGAGAGGTTATAAACGCCCTCAGATGACTTCTGAGCGAACGTAACATTACAGGTATAACCACAGGCGCCATCCACCACAAGGAACAAGCCTTACCACTTTGCCAGGGGCCAGGCTCGGGGAGCTGGGACAGTGACAGCCCAGTCTTCTTGCTGGTCTGGCTGATGCAAATTGAGGAATAACTAGGCAAAGAGCTGTGGGCTTGGCTCTATTCCAGAAGTCCATCAGGGGCCTCCATGTTCATGAAACACTGATGGCGGGCGTGACCCGGCTCCCCCAGACACAGTGTCTGTGCACCCTCAGGGGGAGGGACTCAAGAATCCAAAGTCGGGATCCGAATGGAAAGGAGTCCCCCACATCTCCAAAGCCTGCTTTTATTCTATCAGAGGTGCTGGAGATGCTCCCCTATGCTAGGCTGATGGAAAAGTTCTTGAAGATGCTCACGAAAGTTTGATACTTTTTTTTTTTCTTTTTAAACAAGGAAATCAATCAACGAGGAAAGGAGAAAAGTCACCAGCTTTGCTCTTTAGGTCACCCAGCTTCGGGACAGGGCCATTTCCTTTTGCTAAATAAAGTCAGGTCGGACTCTTATGACCCAGGAGGTACCTGAATGAAACAGATACTCAAAAGCAGGAGAGCAAATCAGTCACTCCTGTCTCCCCAACATGCTCCATCCCCGTAAAGGGGAGTCTGGAGATGCAGCTCCACACCTGCCTAGGCCTGATGTTAATGGGCTTCATTACCTTGGGTTAGTCATTTAACCCTCTAACTTTCTTCATCTACGAAATAAAGGGTTGCATTTGATGCCCTAAAGCCCTCTGGCTCTGAAAGTATCTGCTGCTACGAGTGTGCATTCCATTTATAAGCAAATACATCTTAATAAACATAGCCCGAAAGAACTGGTGAAAAGACAGCAAGATGTTAAAATTTGGGCAGCTCTTGGCTGTCTATCCTAACAGAGAGAAAGCCAAGTGTGGAGAGGAAATTTTATCTCAAGTAGAAAGTTCTTTCTGCACTTGACCTAGCTATCTGAGAATAGGCAATTTTATGCAAATGAACTAAAACGTCTATACCCATGATTTCCTACCTTTTGAAGTGGAGACACTCTACCTTCTCATTTAATAACATCTCCCCCTTTATCTAAAATACATATTTGAAAATTAAAAAGATTAAAATTTTGTGTTTAAAATCTAAAGCAACGCTGCAAATAAGGCCTGCCGGCGATATCTCGAGATCGGAACCGAGAGCCTCGCTGTAGACCCACTTAATCTGAAATGGGAGAACGGAAGGATGCCAAGCTGAGAGACTTCAACGGAAGGGCCTCTAAATTGTCATTTTCAGCCCAGAGATATACGCCTGGCTTTGAAGAAATTATAACTCTAGGTGTCAGACCCGAGGAGATTGCTTCTCTGTGTCTCTCTGGTCTGAGATGCTGGTCTTTGAGACACTGCACTCCATTCTTGCTGCTCACCCCGGAATCAAGGGGGAAAGGAAGTAGTTGTTAATCTACCCAAATAACTGATGCTAAGGTAAATTTAAAACTCTAGGCTGCATTTGTACACCAGAATAATTTTATTCTAAGAGGTTTTCACACCAACACTTCTGAAACGCGGATGAGATTTACAAAGGTTGAGCACACTGTCTTATCTTGAAAAACTGTTATGAAGTCAATACTGAGTTACCGCCTATGACGTCTTAGATTACGGGAAATACTCTCAGTGTGTGTATGTCTCTACACGAGCATGCATGAACAAGAACGCCGTGTCCTAGCAAAAAGCCTGGACAACTTCACACGGAGTCCTCAATACTGATCTGCAGTCCCTCCATCCCTAAGATGACAAAGAAAGAGGCCACAAAAAGCTGAATGTTTGGCGAGTGGGGAAAGAAAAGGCAAATCTCCCTTTTACAACAGAACTCTAACTCAAGCCCATGACCTGAAATGTGGAAAAATATTTATGGGGCAGGAAACATGGGGGGTTGCTAAGAACAAATGGCCCGTCTGACCTGAGGACGAAGCTGATAAAGCACTGTACCTAGGGACGCAGGTCTCAGCGCCCACTTGCCTTTCTTCCCTGTCCAATTTCTGGCACACCATGCTGTCAATGGCCTCCCCACCTCAGCCACACGGGGTCCGGCAGGCTCTGTCACGCATAAACTCCTCAGCCCGAAACCTTTCAAATGGTTATTGTCACTTAGTAAACAGGCTTTCATATTTCATGAAGCAGAGCACGGCGGCTGCTACCCCTCTGGGCTCCACAGACTCCTCCTCGTTACCGTTTAAATGTGCACCATGTTTGGGAAGTGTTTACATGGAATATACGTGACAGGAAGGCAGCCATATCAGAAATGCACATGGCTGGAGCAGTGTGGGTCTCAAACTCCAGGACATTTTATGAAATCAGCCTCCAGACTGGACGGGAGTCTTATTCCCACCTCCCTCTGCCTCCTCGGCCTTTGATTATCCCGAGGAATCAACTATCTCATCATCTTCCGGCACTAACCATCAACAAATTTTAAAGGGAATATTAAAAGGTTCATGAGCTTGCGTGTACCATATTATAGCTGTTACATCTGGAATGTTAATGAACAGCAAACTACATCAACATACTCCAAAAAGCTTGCTCAGGAGCCATCAATTTAACATGTAAAGACTCCAGTCTACTTTATTTATGGGGAAGTCCACCAATACATCATGAAAAATACGTAACGTTGAAAAAAAGACTATGGATTCAAAAACTCTGGATAGCCTTTAAATGTGTTTCCCCAAATATACTTTCCCCAGCAATACAAAAATATAATACAAGAGAGGAAAGATAGCAATTTGCTTGCAAAATCACTTTTTCAGAAAAAGACAAAACACAGAATACTCTTCCAAAAAAGTCATCTTGCAGATGTTGTTTCTCATCTTGCACTATGTGGATTCACATGACCTCTGCAATTATTAGCGCTAGCCCCTGAGCAGATAAACATCACAAAACTCTATGATGGTTTGGGAGAAAAGATGGAGGGCACTTGAATTTTTCTAGCCATGATCTCTAATTTGCTTATTATTAGAGAAAGCAGGAGTAAATACAAAAGGGGGTATTTCGGTCGGACAACAGCTATTGCCAAGGAGGAAAGGCACATTCATACTTCTCCTGACTTCCCATGTAATGAGTAGCAATTAATTCATCTTATTGTATTTCCAAATGCCAAAGACTCCATTCACATCAAAGAAAAAATTTTCAAGGCTTTTACCATTGTTCATTTTTAAATGTACTAAGCTATATTTAGTATTTTATAATTGTCAATAGTGTTTCCTTTAATTCCAATGTGGGGCTTAGCATCATAAAAGATTGTAGATGAGGAGCCAGGTGATTTGTAGGTGTGCCTGATGACTCTACCAGGAAGCCTGGCATTCAGGTCAGCGACAGCTAGGTCTGGGTGCCGGGGGGTGGAGGAGGGTGGGGGGGGGAGGCACCCTTCTGACCACGGCCCCCTTTCCCCTGGGAGGCGACAACAAGAGGGCAAGAAGTCAATCTCCCCTGAAAAGTCAGAGGAACCCATGCCAGCAGCAGGCTCAAGTTTGGCTCCAGACTATCAGCTCCCACCACGCATCTGCTGTTTAATTCAAATATGCATGAAGAGGGGGCTCCAGTGAGGGAGACAATGCGGAAGCATCTTCAGTCAGGGAAATGAGCCCTCATCCCTGACAGGCATTCTTTGGGGAGGCAGCAGGACATCATCAGGCAGAGAGCTTGGGTTTTGGTGCCAGCTAGCCCTGGGAGCAAACTCAGTCTCGTGACCTTGGGTGAGTCACCTGGCCATTCTAAGCCTCTGCCTCCTCATTTCTAAGCTGAGGACAAGAACACCCACTTTCAGGACGGCTTTGGGAATTGCATTAAGCACCCCACATCATGCCCGCAGCCTTGCCATTCAGTGAACGTGGGAGTCTAATGGGGCCCAGGTGACCAGAAAGGCTTAGGAGCCCTGGTACCAATTCCATAACCTTTCGGCACCATGTTCCTCTAGGGCACTGTCTACACTGGAGGCCCATTAACAATGGGATGTCTCTAGAAAAGGATACAAGTAGAGAACGAGGCTGTTTCTGTTGCCCTTAAAAAGCAAACCCAGACCTGGCTCGGTTCACACAGAAAGGTACACGCATTCAGTCCTCTAGTTTACACTGTGAGCTCTGCGTCACCACACTGCTGACGAGTGGTTCTAACTCCATCACACCCAAGTACGAGACATTACCGGTCTCCCATCTTAGCTCTAACTCAGTTAAACTAAAAACGAGGCAGTGAAAATATCTCTGGGGAGACAGGGCGCATGCTGCAAATGCCGAAGAACCCGGTGAGGATCGGGAGATGCCAGGAGAGGCAGCGTATCATTTCCCGAATTGCACGGCCAGGCCAAGTGGCTCGGGGTTGGCGGTGAGACCAAGGAGGCGGTCGGCTCAGGCTTCCTGGGCTTGGCTACCATGGACAGCTGATGCTGAAGGAGCAGAGGGGCTCAGGGGGCCGCGGGGAGCCCCAGTGGATGAAGTGAAGCATGTCTCCCCTGTGGACGGGCCCACTCATGGCTGGAATCAGTGGTGATACAACCAGGGAGTAGCAGTGTAGACGGCAGCAATGCCCCAGCGAAGTTCCTGAACTCTCCGGGAGAATTAAATCAACAATTTGAACTTTAAGCTCTCTGCTTATTGGGAGGAATGGCAGATTGGAAAGAATGGCTTGCTCAGAAATCAAATCACAAAAGGCCAGCAGGGCGAGAATGAAGAAAACGGCCCCAGGGAGCACATGTAGCTCGTAAATTGGTCCCCAACGACTGGACACAATCGGACAGTCTCAGGCCTTTCTCTGCTCTACTGGTGTGACACAATGGCAGCAAGTACGGACTTTTCTTCCAGAGCCTGACATGAACCCATCTACTGCCCAAGATGTCCCCCTGCTGAGGTTAGGGCAGAATGCAGACCTCCTGTCCTCGGGTACCGTCTGGACCTGTGCACTCCCCAAAACACACCCCACGCCACAAGTGGCCTGGTCCATCTTCTCAAGATGATGATGAAGGTCCAGAGTGTGGCGGCGGTCTGCAGGATGCCCTGCTGGCGTGAGGGAAGGAGGCCACTGGGCAGGGGCGGGACAACCTCGCGGGGCAAGCGAACACACAGAGAGACTCAGAGCAGGAAAGTCTAAGTAGGAACTCTGAGTAGCGCACAAAGACTGCTTCCTGCGTGGACAACACTTCTGCATTCATTCTACGGGCTGGGATAATAAATCCCTGGAGCTTAAAAAAAAAAAAAAATAGTTCATGGCCTCTTGGTCAATTAATGGTGAGTGAAATAATTCAAAGGAGGGAACAATTTCTAGAGTGGCAGCCCAGTGTTCAGACCTACCACACACTGCCCTCTCAGACAGGACGCTGCTCCTCAACGCTCAGCCGGAGGCGGCAGGGGAATGAGGGGGGACGAACCTGCTATGGGGGACGTCACTGCAGATGCAGCTAGTGATGCGGGGTCCAAGGGAAAAAAGTCTGCATCTGGGATTGCCAAATGCACATTCCACAGACCCAGAGGTCACGGGAACGCTATGTACCTACAAGGCTGTTATCTTCTACCTTAGAACTAGAACCGGGCCTCGTTACGAAGCCACCTAAGACCAACCTCGTGCCTGGAGAGCAGTGGGCCACAAGGATTTTGTCTGGGCAGGGACCACAACATGGCATGCCCATCGTTGAGAAAGATTCCTCAAAGCTAAGCTCTATTTTAGATGAGCAGTTAGCACTCTGATTTGTCCCTTAAGGCACTTTAGTCAAGAAGATTAAAACAAAAAACTGAAAGTGTGTTTAATGTCCAAATGTCTGGCACACTGGCCACCAATGCCTTGTACTTCCTTATCTATCTTCGGAGGCGCCTGAATCTCAGCTGCACTCTGCCTACCCCCCTCGCCCCTTCTCGCTACTGTCCCAGTTTCTCTGCTCCTGGTTCTTCATCATCTCCTTACATCACTCCCCGGCCACTTCAACCGTTCCCTCCATCTGCTTGCCCCTGGCATCCCTCCCTTACGGTTACAGTCTGTGTCCAAGGTCATCCCAAATTGTTGGTCAAATCTACCTTGGCTTAGGCTGCTGTATGTTAAAGAGGCTCATGTTGGCGGCAATGGCTTTAGCACAAATTCAGAGTAAATGATGGATGAAAACCTAGATTCATCTTAAGACAAGGGCAAAAGGAGAAAATAGTCTTCACCAGATTTATTTTCTTAGGGAAATAAATGGCAAGGAAAGATACTGTTGGTGGGGGTGGGGAAAAGAGGGAGATTGAGATCGGCTGGGAAAGGAGGCTGGGGAGAGGAAATTAGAAAAAGTAAGAATAATGTTTTGCCATTTGATGCATTCCACTGAAAAAAAATTAAAGGAAATACGTCCTAATGAAAATGATCATTTCTGGTTGATACGAATATAAGTATTTTATAGTAATTCTCTGCACTACTTAATTATATTTAAAATTTAGCAACCCAAATTCATAGTTAATTGTGATGCACACCCTCAGTCAACTGCCATTACTTTAAGAGAACCCAGCCTTCAAAAACCTAGTTCAATGGTGCTACTGAAAAGTTCAGGTGCACACTTTCCAACTTCGTAAGGACTGGAGCTTTAAACATCATCTACTCTTTAAAAACACTGAGGAAGGAAGAGTTCACAGCAGTCAGAGTGGACCGGAGCGGGAACCAGCCGCAGACGGCGGGGAGCGCTGACGTGAACCACAGAGATGGGCCCCAGGGGGGTGTGGCTGCCTGGTCCAAGCCCTCACCTCTCTCTCTCTCAGACTACAGCAGCCCCTGAATTAGGCCGCCTGCCTCCAGCTCTGCCTCCCTCCTGGCCATCCCTCTGAAAACAGTGGGAGAGAGCTTTCCAAAGCTTACATGTGAGCGCTCCCCACAGGTTCCCCATGGCCCAGAGGTGACCCTCACTCTCCCACAGATGATCTGGGACCTTCCTGTTGGGCTCCTTCAGGCTCATTCCCATCCCGTGCCTCCAAGTAATGGTGTTCTTTGTGATTCCCCAAACACCCCCATATCTGAGGGGGAACTGTCTGCCTTCCTCAATGCCCAGTTCAAATGACACCCCCTCCAATGAGGCTTTCCTTAATTCTCCCACACTCAAAACCGCCCACTCTTTTCACCACTCTGTTCCACTGCAGACTCCCCTAACTGTGGGACAATCTACTGGAAATCTAGTATTTCCCCAAATGTGGCCAAAAACAACAGAAAAGTTTAGTGGTCCTCAAGAACAGAGACTCTGCTTATTTGACTCTCTATGCCCAACATCTATCTACTCAAGGGTCTAGACACACTGGATTCTCAATGAAAAGTCTGCTGGACTGAATTAATCATTTCTGTGCTTTATAAAGTTCAAATCTTTGTGGAAATCTTAAACTTCCCCCAAAACAAATTTTGTTACAAAGGTTAAAATTAGGGGCGCCTGGGTGGCGCAGCTGGTTAAGTGTCTGCCTTCGGCTCAGGTCATGATCTCAGGGTCCTGGGATCGAGCCCCACATTGGGCTCCCTACTCAGTGAGGAGTCTGCTTCTCCCTCTCCCTCTGTGTGCTCTCTCTCTCTCTCAAACAACTCCCTCTGTGTGCTCTCTCTCTCTCTCAAACAAATAAAATCTTTAAAAAAAAGTTAAAATTAAAGCCCACACATTTTTAGGGTGATCTGGCTCACAAACAGGCACTCTGAGAACCACTTCTGCAATCAGCAGAAGCATAAAGCTGACTTTGGAACTTATTTTAACAGATTTTCAAGAGCTTGACTTTCGTAGCTAGGATGATTCCTCAACTGTGACATGAGAATGACCACTCTCTTCGTGACTCTGCTTCGGAGGAATATGGTGGAGCACGATGCAGAGCGTGCGCTGTCCTGAAAAGGCTGCAGGGACAGCTGAGAGGAAGTTACCTCCTTCTCCCTTGGCCTAAAGCAGAGGGGTTTTCAAACCTTATTCAGTGGAACAGCCAAAGAGACCATTGCTAAGGATAAAAGAGCACGAGCTTCAATTAAAACAGTGTTTACTCATTTAGGGGTGTCTGGGTGGCGCAGTGGGTTAGATGCCTGACTCTTGGTTTTGGCTCAGGTCCTGATCTCAGGGTGGTGAGATCGAGCCCTGTGCCAGCCTCCGCGTTCAGCTGGGAATTGGCTTCAGATTTCTCTCTCCCTCTCCCCCTCCCGCTCTCCTGCTCTATCAAATAAATAAATCTTAAAAAAAAAAAAAAAAAAAAGAACAGCGTTTACTCATTTATATATTAAATGTTTCGACTAAGATTTCAATCTGAAAAATGAGTTTGTGACTTAAAAAAGGCTGGAAAGCGACCAGCCTCAAGAATTCTAGCACACCCTTCCCCGGAAAGGAGGGAGGGTTATAGGCAAGAGGGCTCACAGGGAAGCCACACCCAGCAGCAGCCCCAGGTGAGCAAACTACTTTTTCCAACTCTGAGGGAGGACAGGATGAAGCTTGGCTTCATTCTTCAAAGGAAGGCTACAGGCCTTTGTCTTGTAAACATATGGAGAAATGCCCAGCAGTGGGCTAAGGCCGGCAGGCAGGCACAAGTCCTGAAGTGGCCAGTGGACAGCCACCTCCCTTCCAGGAGGCCTTGTTACATCTTCTCAGGCAGGGCACAACACCTCTGTTAAGTCTGGATACTTCCTGCCACCCCCTACCGCCCACCCAGAAGCTATCCTTCTTGTCTGCTGGGATGACTTCAACCTTCTGTAGCGGCTTTATCGCGTCAGTTCGTGTGGGAGGCCAAGACAACGTGGCTATCAGCCTGACCCCACAACGAACTCAGCCGGGAGGCTCATCCCTGCCTCCCACAAATGTGCGGTTGTTACACTCCAGAGCTGAACGGGAGAGCACGGACAAACAGGCAAGATCGACCTCTCCTACGAGACCACTTCCCGGTGATGGCTGGTTAGGAAGGTTAAGGAAGGCATCGCTAACGTCAAGTGCCCGTGGGAGGTGAAGGCGGCAACATCTCTGCACGTAGGCGACAGCCAGTCTCGTGCTCCTGGACCGTCCTAATGTCCTCTGAGTGGTGACACAGCAGCTCTGTGGCTAGGACCTCACGGCCCCAAGTTACGGATGATCACCACAGGGTCAGTCACACATGAAGCCCACACGTGGACCAAGGGCTCGGTGTTAAAAAATTCACCTTGCTTCTAAAATGTGGGCGCTGAGGAAAGGGTCGGTAGCAAGAGCTGCACGCCCAGCTCCAGGGGACGTGAGGGGTGACACGGGGTGTGCCGGCTCGAGGCCTTCTGCTTGAAAACCTTCTCCCACCTCCACTGGATGCAACCCCGCCTGAGAGAGCAGTGGTTTAAGATTCAGAAAGATCTGAGTTCAAATCCCGACAGTGACGTGTACTAGGCCTGGGGGCTCTGGGCATATCCGTTAAACTCCTGGAGCTCTGGTTTCCTCACTGTTATTCCCCAGACTCTGAATAATGGAACTTATTTGGCAGTGAGCTCAATGGAAAGAACCTCCAAGAGGCCCTGCAGTACACTAACTCCTGTCTCTGCATCCCCATCACCAGGCAGTGCATCCCTGGGATTCCCTCCACGTTTGCTCTTGGCTCTTTCCACTAACACTTATCCCACGGTGCCCTATAGTTCCCATTCCCATCTCCACGGCCAGCTCTGTGAATAGGGGGTTGACTGGGTAAATGCCCACCATGATGAACACCATGCCCGGAGCGCTCAATTGGTATTAGCTGATGGGAAGAAACAAAGGCCTCCCTTCTTCCAAGAATAATGTGGCAGGGAGGAAGGCAAGTAACTCCAAGAAGATGGAGGTGGTTCTGGGGGCTGAGCTGGTTGCTACCCTATTGCCTCTGTTTCCACCTCCTTAGGTCGGCTCCCAAGGCGAGTGGGCCATGGCTGAAAGGAGGGGGGAAGTCACCTTTTCTTATTTTGTAAGAACAAGCATAAATACAACCGTGTGTTTGTGTGTACACGTATGTATAAAGTAATGGTAAATTGTTTCCAACGAGGAAGACTCTTCAAAATTCCCAAATGAGAAAAAGAGCACTTCCTGCATCCCATGGGGAATCCCTTCTGGACAGGAGAGCTTTATTCACCATGCACAGGGCTTCTGGTCCAGGGCTGTGTGCCCCGGTGAGTCAGTAGGAACCACATGGATGGTACAGAAATAAGAGCAATTCATAACATCGCAGATGGAAACACACAACTGATGTCTGTAAACTTCTTTTGTACATCATTAATTCGTTAGCGCAGAGAAACCAGAAACAAAGTCAGAACTTGAGCAAACACTGGGGTAGTTACATCCGCATAGAGAGGACGGCACCTTTGGTTAAAAAGCAGGATCTATGAAGTTATCTTAGTCTTCCAACTGCTCAGCCCGTGCAGCTAAAAGCCAGCCACCATCAGCCACACGTGCGAGCGAGCCAGCATGCTGCCCACTGCAGAGGGCCACCAAATGCTCCTTCCTGGTCACTAGTCCTGTTCCACAGCCAGCCTTGTTTGCGTAAAAAAAAAAAAAAAAAGTTGGAGGACTTTGGGTAGGATCCCAGTGTTCACCATTCAGTGCTGTGAAATCACACTTTGTTCTTTAGGTTTAGTACAAAAACAAATTTAATGAATGTATGGAAAAAATCGGAACAGAACAACAACAAAAAAGGCAGGTGGGAAAGGCAACAATATGGGCTCCAAACTCATTTTTATTATAAAGCAAAGCTCTTCTGGGCAAACTATAATCCCTCTGCATTTCTAAAATCGGGCATTATGGGGAAAAAAAAAAAAGTCATGTATGTTTTACTGCAAATTTTGGAAGGGGAGAAAATAAGGAGAACTTGCATTTAAAAACTGTCAGTGCCTCCATTTTTGCTGTGAAATATATTTTCAGAGAATGGAAAATGAGACACCTGTAAAGAACAATTAAAGTGAACTCACGTATAAATGGAATTACAAACATGGATTTAAGAGCTTTCCCATCTCTATGATCTTTTTTTAAGACCTCACCTCAAATTTCTTTTTTTAATAACAGAGCTGTACACTTAAAAAACAATATTGAGCAATGTGGAAGAAATCTGGCAGAAAATACTCTGTGTTTACAGAACACATTTTTCGAAAAATTAAGTGAAAAAGATGTGTTTTTCATAAGTATTCTTTAAAATACATAAAAAGCGTAAAACAACTTCTAAATATTCTTTTAAAGTAATTTCATGATAAAAAAAAAAGTAATTTCATGATAACTACTCTGGAAGTGATTCTTATTTTATTTATTTACTACTTCTACACTAACTTTGCGTCTCTGGACTTTTTTTCCCCTCTCCTAGCCCGGGGCTGTTTGGTGGACATTTGAAGGTTAAAAAAAAATCATGTTTCTGTGCTGAAAAGTTATCAAGACCAGCTCTCTGCTGCATTTGCATTGTTATTAGGGACACACACACACACACACACACACACACACACTCTGAGCTTAATGTGAGGCTAGTACAGAAAGAGAGATTAGACACAAAGAAATGTAAACAGCTCTCACATGCGAGGAAACTAGGTTACGAGAATCCCAGCACCAGGCATTCACCAGTCACCATGGAAAACAGGAAGTGAGATGCATAGCAACCACAAGCCAAAAAGCAGGAAAGCGCATACCTTTAGCTTGGAATGAAAATCACGAGATTTCCTTCTGGCAAGAACCTGAATGTGACTAGACACCTGCAGGGTAGGGGAAGGGAGGAAAACAAAGGAAAAGCCTGTAACCATGGAGATGAAAAGCCCCCTACAACTGGGCAAGCCAGACGTACCTTAATGGCGGCTTGAATTTCTCGAACTTTCTTTCTTGCTAAGACCTGTATATGACTAGACACCTACATTGTTCGGGTTTATGAGGGGAAACAAAACAAAACAAAACAAAACAAAAAAAGGAAATCAAATATAAAATCGCTACTCCTTGGGAGGGTTTTGGGGTGGGGGGTGAGGGGGAGGTTATTTGCATCTCAACAAAGCTCTGCAGTTAGGAATACACAGTCCCAGCCAGACACCAAGCCCCCAGCGCTGCTCTAAGCTTTTCAGACTGGGTCATCACTGCAGTGACTTGATTCAGGATGAAAGTTAGGCTGCTCTTAGTTTTCTCACCAGGGAGAAATCACGGGCACGGGATGAGAGGGAGAGAGTGGGGTTGTTTTCTTTATGAAATTTAAAAGGTGGGGCTAGAGGTAAATGAAAATATTTATAGCTTCTCAGTATCAGGAGGGAAAATCCCTTCTTCTCAATTTAGAAGAGACTATCCATAAATTAGCACATTCTGCAGAATCAAAAAGCTGAAGCCGTCGGTTATATTCTGATCTCATTAAGAGCTCTGGATTCTGTAGCAAATGTTAAAATAATACTGACATGTAAATTAGATCTCAAAGACAAATGGAAAGACCCAGTTAGCAGAGCAATTTTTTTTTTTTGCCCTTATAAATATCTTTAATCCTTCCACTCTTTTGGATATTGACTGGGCGCCAAGTGGATTTGCATATTATTACAAAGCGAAAAGTGTGAATACAGCCAGCCAGCCATCCTGTTAAAAATCTGGGTTGAAAACCACACGATTTGCTGAACAACAAATTCACATTGGAGAGGTATCACCAACTGCTGCCTAAAAACATCCCCAGGATGCCGGGTGTGGAAAGCCAGCCAAGCCCAGCTTCTGAAACACAATGATTCCACTGGGTAAACAAATTTGCATCTCTTTCAGCGAGACTTGGTTAAATTTAGAAGAGTCCCCCAGTGAAGGGGTTGGGCACATGACCAGAGCTCCTAGACCAGCACACAGCTCAGGTCCAGGGCTTTCAGCATGTTGGGAATTAGAGCTGTCTGTTTCAGAAATTTAGAACCTTCCATTTAAAAGTTCAGCGACTCAGACTGAGAGGCGGTTATTTCATTTCAAATACTGACTCTAAAAACAGGATTTAGGGTAATAAAAGATCCTTTTATCTTTGAGTTTCAATGATTAATTTTTTTTTCCAATTTGCCTTCTTTTTTTTTTAAAGTACGGAGAAGCAGGAACTCCCCCATCCTCTTCACCCCTCCATCCGGCTCCTGGTTTTACTTGTTCTCACCCGAGTTTTGTTCTTAGGTGATTCTCTGACTTGCAGAGGGCCACTGTCCACTGTTGGGGGGGGGGGGACCATCCACTGAACAGACAATGCCCCGCCTCTACGTACTGGCAGGAGGCCACGGCCCTCTGTGCTGACTCAGCAGCCAGGCTCCCGGCGGGGGCACATGTAAGCATTCCTGGGGAAAAGCTCTCCCCGCCATAAACACTCATGAAAACAACTCATCATGGAGCAGAGAACTGGAATCTGCTGCTCACACTTAAAGAGACCACAGTTGAGCTCGCCTTTCGGTACGATGATAGTTTTTTAAAAATCCATGCCAGATAGATCCGCATAGGTCAACATTAAAAAATAATTTTGTTCTGTTAACAACTCACCCACGAGGTTGGTTTGATTCCCCCCCTACACACACCGCTTTTCCTTTCTTTTTCTGTTTTTCGTTAAACATGAATTTCTCATCCCTTCCAGTTCTGAACTGGGTCAGGGGTTTGGGCTGCTTTGCATCAGAAGGAACAAGGAGAGCCAGAGCCCTGACAAAGGGCAGAGCAAAATTCCTGACACTGCTCTGCACAAATGTATTTAAGTTGTAACTTCATTTCCGTCACGGCAGCTACTGACAAAAAGCCGTAGCTGAAGGAGCAACCATTCCCTGGACGCACACCATTTAGTATTATGTTCAGGCCAAGACTCACGGCTGCTGGGGTTACTGTTTCATCGAAATGATGACTCATGGGTAATGGTTCCAGGATTTTACAATGCGCAAAATCTCCAAGTTTCACAACTTCTGAGCGTATTCGCATCTGCAGCTTTTGCAGTGTTTACAGATGCGCAGTTTGGGAAAGAACTAGAGGTATTAAAAATACGGTACAGGAGCAGTGCCTACACTCTCCTTCGTGGTGACGCTTTCCCAGATAGGTATGAAAAGGACTCCGGAGACCACACAGTGAGGGGTCACTGAAATGATGAACAGTGAAAACTGAGCCAATTGAAAACACCTACAACACTGATGTCCTTACAGGGAACTCAAATTGGGGGCTCCTAGGAGCCAAAGCACAGACAGCCACTGCAGCCAAAATGCCTCGTTGGGGCCATTCGCCAACATGCACAGTGTCCAGGCCGGTCAGTTTACCTGTTTTCTGGTCCTCGTCTTGCCTGTCCTGAGTTTGATGTATCTGGCTATCAATTCATTCCTACCTGAAAGAAAGAAGAATTTACAATAAGATGGGTTACCCTAAAAAACACACACACAAAAACAAACAAACAAACAAAAAACCCAAAAAACAGCCTCTGAAAGCCAAGAATTTAGAATCAAGACTTTTTAAGCTGGACCACATCAAAAACTAATGCTGTATTGTATGGTGACTAACATAACATAATAAAATTTAAAAAAAAAAAAAAAAGACTTTTTAAGCTGGAGCTGTACACTCACTAATGCTAGAAAAATAAAACAGTACAATTGTTTGTAATAACATTTACTAGAGGAAATTTAGCATGAAGGGCATTTAATGATGAACTATGATTAACAACTGAGGATAGAAATGTGCCTTCTTGTTTCTTTACATGCTCGCACCTAACACGTATGAACAACAAACACAGGATGCGCACTGCGAGTCCACAAACCCATTTCTGTTTCTGTCTAAGTTTTCATGCCCGTCCCTCCTCACCCAGGCTTCTAGCTAACTCCACTTAGAGTCAGTATAGCCACTGCAGAATGAACTGCTCCTACCATGAGAAGGAGAGTAACAGTATAAAAGCAGACATTCCCTACAGGTAGTCACTGTGCTAGGAACTAACTCTACGCAAGATCATGTTCATGAAAAAGAAAAAAAAAAAAATGACTTAACCTCCTCAAAGCTCTATAACCTGTAGGGGAAAGAAGAGGACTACAAGTATATACAAACAGCCCCCGTGCCCCTAGCCCACCAGGAGACTGAGAGGTCTCAAACAGATCATCTGACTTTGAAGATGGGAATGTGATGGGGAAAAGGTGTCCCTGGAGCTAAGTGGGGTATGTATCGCTACTACTACACGAATAAGAACCCACTCGTGCAGTTACCTACAATCATTAACTGCAAGGCTCGCTCTAGGGTTTGTCTGTGCTGTCCTACTTCCCAGAAAAGGCTGCATACCTGAAGATGGCAAGAGTTTTGTCCTTCGACCCAAAGCCTCCCCAGTACCCAGCACACTGCTGGGCACGCGGAAAGAACCAATGAGGAAAAAACAGAGCCTCTGGTGAAAGAGAGGGACCACCCCTCACCCCCCCACCCCCGATCTACCCTGGAAGAGTAAAGAACTGGCCGCACGAATGAGGACTGACCCAAGAGCGTGGAAATCTCATCAGAAGGTTCTAGAGGCTCCCTCAGCACTGCCCAGATGGTTCCTGTCATCATGGCTCTGTCTGCTGCCTGCCTGTGTTAGGACCACGCAGGACAGGGTCACCACTGGAAGGCAGAGGAATCATGAATCCTGGGGCTGGGAAGTTCTTCTGGGTCATCCGCTCCCACCGCTAGAAGCCTCAATTCTTAGAAGCCTCACCCAGTACTTATAGAATTAAGGAGGCAGTCCATCTTACCTTAAAACATATTTAAGGGGGAAAAAAAGACCCTTCTTATTTGGGACTTCTTATAACTTTCATCCCCAGATTCTCCTTGTTCCTCTTAACAAGAACAGAGCTATGCACATGACTGACTTTCAGATATTAATGATAGCTTTCAGGTCCTCCTGGAGTTGTACCCAGGCCAAACCTCTTCTGTTCCTCTGTTACCTGTGACAGCTTTGGAACACTACCATATCCATCCAGGGACCATCCTTTGTCTCGTTTCCTTTCATAGCCTGGAGCCCAGAACTACAGGGGTGCTCCTCCTATGACAAGTCCACAGCAGAAGTCTATCACCTCCCTCATCCTAAATACTGTACCTCTGTTAATGCAGCCTAACGCTGCATTTGATTTTGGGGAACCACAAAAGACTGTCAAGTTTATGTCATTTGAACTCCTCGAGGTCTTTTTCATGTAAATTACTCCTCAGATATATCCCTACCTCTTCACCCAGTCTTTTCATGCATAGTTGGGATTTTTCTGACCCAAATACAGAACCTTACGTTTATTTCCATTGCATTTCATCCTGTTAGATTAAGCCTATCATTGCAGCCTGTCAGGATCCTCTCAGATCCTGATGCTTGTCTGAACTTACCCTTTCACCACAGGAAAAGGACCTCTAAATTCAGGTTAAAGAACTGCTTCTCTAAGCATTCTCTCTCAAACTTTTGAGAACTACCAATATCCCCTCTAGTGTCATTGGGGTCTACTTCTCTATCTCTCAGATGGTTGTACAGATTTTGCAATTTGTCTCAAAGGCGTGCTGACAGCAGAGTCCGGCCAGGAGTGCCTAATTACCAGAAGCCAGACCTAAATGACAATGTCTGCAGACGAGCCA
Source organism: Mirounga leonina (assembly GCF_011800145.1). Taxonomy (NCBI): domain Eukaryota; kingdom Metazoa; phylum Chordata; class Mammalia; order Carnivora; family Phocidae; genus Mirounga; species Mirounga leonina. Next base: position 4,626,793 of record NW_023270852.1, read on the forward strand.
AGCATCCTCCAAACTCAGGGCCTCCCTGTGCGTCCTGTTCAGGGCTGTCTGAGCGGCCAGCATGAAATAAATCCGGGGTTCTGTATTATGTGCAATTTCATCCGAACCTTGTCCAGATAGCAAAAACGTCCCCTGGCCCCCTACTCTCTTTCCGTGAAAGGAGACAAAGTTGTGTGATGTGCATGACACACAACCTCTACAGCTGATTCCTTATGGCACTTGGTGGAATGGTGAGATCAACACCCAGGACAGCCACATCTGACTGTACACAGCCTGGGGGTCCATGCAGATGACACCCCTTGAGTTAAGCAGTGTCAACTCAAACTCTGGTTAAATTTAGCACGTCTGAAAATTATTACAGACGTGTCTACAACAGGCCCTCCCTGAGCAGCTAACTCATGCCGAGCACTACGTCAGAGCCACCATTTCACCCAAACTTGCCGTGACTCTTGTTTCCCGTTCTTAACGTAAGATCACCTTTCAAAACCCTGTGTTCTTTCTTCCCTACCATGTTTGAAGCCATGAAAGGTAATTAACTTGAGGTTTCTGTGTTTCTTGCCTCCATAAGGAATACCTAAGTTTTCATGCCTGCCGCCTCCATAAGGAATACCGCTGATTCCGACTGTAAATTCAAATTCAACTAACTCTGAGTATCTACCTGATCCGAACAGTGTTTGTTAATCACTTTATTTCATGTGAATTTTCTAATCACCATGAGGGCAGCTCTGTATACACAAACACTATTTGGACTTACCTGGTTTTTAAAAATGAGTGTGTGTATATGTACGTATGTATGTATGTATGTATGTATGTATGTATGTATGTATGTATTTAAGATTTTATTTGAGAGAGAAAGAGAGTGAGCAAGAGAGAGAGAAATGCACATGAGCCAGGGGAGGAGCAGAGAAGCAGACTCCCCGCTGAGCAGGGAGCCTGACATGGGACTCAATCCCAGGACGCTGGGATCATGATCTGAGCTGAAGGAAGACGTTTAACTGACTCAGCCACCCAAGCACCCTTATTCATTTATTTAAAAAACAAATTTAAACACCCTAGTTCATCCTCAACTTAAATATCCTATTATTTTTATAATCACTCTCTTGTTTGGGGGGTTTTATTTATTTTTTTTAAAGATTTTATTTATTTATTTGACAGAGAGAGACACAGCGAGAGAGGGAACACAAGCAGGGGGAATGGGAGAGGGAGAAGCAGGCTTTCTTGCAAAGCAGGGAGCCCGAGGCGGGGCTTGATCTCAAGACCCTGGGATCATGACCTGAGCCAAAGGCAGACGCTTAACGACTGAGCCACCCAGGCACCCCTGGGTTTTTTTTTTTTAAGATTTATTTATTTATTTTGAGAGAGAAAGCATGTGTATGAGCAGTGGAGGAGCAGAGGGAAAGAGAATCTCAAGTAGACTCCACACAGAGCACAGAGCCAGATGCGGGGCTCAATCTCACGACCCTGAGATCATGACCTGCGCCGAAACCAAGAGTCAGACGCTTAACTAACTGAGCCACCCAGGAGCCTCTATAATTGCTTTCAAAGGGCCATTCAAATAATTTCTGGTCCATTTTACAAAGCAATTACAACTCCTTTAAACATTTAAAATTCCATATTTAATTTAGAATATAGTTCTTTTAATTATTAGAACTGTTTGACCTAACTTCTAAAACCTTCCTTAAACAACTCTTAGAAACCTAATAAATTATCTTAAACACTCTAATACTGCTTAAGAATCTAGTAAGACTTCAACCCTCCCAAAAATCAAGTCTAAATCAATTACTTCACTGCACATTTTAATTTGGGAAAACAGGCTGACCTGTTGCATGGGCCAAATTATTTTAAATAATTACTTAAAAACATCAAATATGTGTAGAACCTCTAAGTCAAATATTAACACTATGGCTTTGATTCTATTAAAATCTTCTGTTTTTCAATTCTAAATCTTCTCAGGATTAAAATATGCCTACCCATTATGGAAAAAAGTATGACATTTCAAATGATTTAGGAATATCTTTTTGGCACTTGGGGTTGTACGTATTTTGGGGGAATCAACTAGGTTCTGATGGATTTTTGTCAGTGGCCTTGACAGAACATCCTGAGCAGGATTTATATGTATTTCTACAGCATGGTTCTCCAAATGGGGTGAATCCATATAGTCCAGAGCCCTGGATTTGAACTTTGGTCCTAAAGTGCAGAATTCCTTTATCAAGGACTGGGAGCTTAGGGCACCAACAATCACTGATGTAACTTAACTGGCAGTTAGCCTTGGCTCCACACAGCATAGTCTTGTTTTATAGATATTAGAAATGTTAACCCTAATTTCTCTCACTCTCTCTTCTAAAACACACACACGGGGGGCGCCTGAGTGGCTCAGTCGGTTATGCATCCGACTCTTGGTTTCGGCTCAGGTCATGATCTCGGGGTTGTGAGATGGAGCCCAGCATCTGTCTCTGTGCTCAGCACGGAGCTGGCTTGAGATTCTCTCTCCCTCTGCCCCTCCCCGACTCGTGCTCGCACTCTCTCCCTAAAATAAATAAATAAAATCTTTAAAAAATAAAACACACACACACACACACAGTGGTGCTTGATCCAGTAAACCTCACATTACAAACGTGACTTTCAACAAAGGTAATTGCAAAGTTATGCATGACATTCCTAAACTAATCCTACTGTCAAGTGGGGACCATCTCCTTTGTGCCTTACACTATGCCTGCCTGGTGCATCAGGGATAGAAAGAGAAGTCAGCCTGCCTGCCCACAGGGAGGGCACTGCCCAAAACAACAGCTAAAAAGAGCAAGCCAGCTCTCCAGGTCCCACTATTGGGACTACTGCCACGAAAGAGGACCTGATAACATGCACGTGTCCTCGGCCACAAGTAATTGAGAAAGTCTAGAAAGCCTTCTTCCCCAAAATACTAGAACATAATCTAGGCCTTGAAGGACCGATGGCATTTTCTCCAACATTTTATTATGAAAAATTTCAGACACACAAGTTTCTTTACAGAAATTTCACAGTGCACACTACAGACCCTCCTCCTGGATCCCACCATTCACTTTGTCTATACTTGCTTTGACACGTCCTTCAATTCCTCTACCCGTCCGCCAAGCTGTCTTATTTTACGGGTGCTGTTGCATTCCGTGTGGCGGTGGTGGTCACAGGCACGAGGGCAGCCCCCCTAACACCTCAGTATGCATGTCACTAACTAGAGTGATCAGACGGATTTTGATAGGCAGAACAGAGGGGCGTGGGTGGAAGGCCATTCCAGATGGAAGAGCTGCATTTCCTTACACATATAAGCAGGAATCTGGCACCTGCAGAGCTGTAGGCTCCCGTGACCACTGCACACTTCCTTTCGGAGCCCACGAGTTTCCAGATTCTATGGTCTGCACGCTGCACACATCAGCTCCTTCTTACTCCTCTATACGTACTTGGAATAGCTAATAGAGCTGAGCGGCAATGCCACACTCCACCACTAAGCATCATTACGCTACAGCTTCCCTGTGGCATCAAATGTCCTTTAGAAGCACACACCGTTCTTTCCGTGTGAGGCTCGGCAGCTGCGGCCGCCCTGGCTGTTCCCAGAGGCAGGAGGCAGCAGGAAAGACAGACCGAGCCTTCCTTGCCACTTTTATACTGGGATCCTTCCCCGGGCACTGCAATCCCGCTTTTATCTCATCCTTCCCCTTTCTCTTACAGAACACAGCACCGTTGAAAGTGAGCCATCGCGGCTTCTCCTGCATCCCGGGTCGCCGTGAAACCTCCCGCTAAAGGGGCGAAGGGGAGCGAGACCCCAACGGAAAGGCGTGGAGTCTGCACTGGGCTTGCCTCGCCTAGCCAGAAGCCTGGTTAACGCTGTTGTGGCCTGGGTGTGTGATGGGATGTGGCCTCAAGGTCATGTTTGAGGCACAGCAAATGCAGGGTCTGTGGCTAGAAACTGTAGCCCAGAGATGCTGGGCTTTCACAGGGTAAGAGCCACTTTGTAATTGAATGGAGGCAGGGAGCCACAAAGAAAGAAGTAACAAATGGAACCTCCTCTTCCTGGCTGCAGCCCAGTACAGAGGCAAACTCAGGCCAGGGGAGGGCTGAAGAGCCCAGGAGCAGGGCAGGGGCTCTAGCTGATGCACACCGGCCCTCCCTTGGCTGAGAGGGACACCTGAGAATGTCCCCCATCTTCTAACCTTGTAAAGAATGAGAATCAGAAAGAAAACTCAAACCTCCCTTGATTGCTAGAACAAAGCTGAATCAAACAGGCACTGATGCTCTGGTTGTAACCTTTCGGTCTTCCACACACCCTCACCAGCCCTAACTCAGCCAATGGCCCTACTAGACTACCAGAAGCTTCCCTGGTAGACACCTTGAGCTTTCTGAGCTTCGTACCTGCACGCACAACTGCTCTCATGCCCTGTATTGCTCCAGTCCATTTCTCCACATCCGGATTCTGCCCACCTTTCAAATGCCTTGTCTTTCAGGAGCCTTTTGGATAGAAGAGGCCTCCCCTTTCCGTAAACATCTACAGCCTCTGACTTGGGCTGCTGTGCTGCTGGCTTATATCCTTTCTGCTTTATACTCTATCATTTCAGTACATGTCACGGCTCCAACCAGATGATGGGAGTCGCTGAGAATAAGAACTAATGACATTCATGTTTTCTGTTTCCCTCTCCCAGGCAGCTCAATGTTTGTGGAGTGAGTCACTGGTAGGGGCAGAAGAAGGGCTCTTCCCTAGAATCCAGTTTGACTCTGGATCATTGACATAAAGTGAAAACAGAAGAGGAAAAGATGACCCAGTGAAAAGAAGCAAAAATGATGCCTTCCACCAGGTGACAACACCGCGGGACACGGCTCTGTCCTCCAACACAACAGCAGTGCCCAACAGAAAGAACGGTTTGCAGAGAGTACTTTCTCAGCACGGTTCTCCAAGGCAGTGGTAAAATACTTTCTAGCCATCAACTTTTTTTTTTTTAAATCAGCTGAGCTTCATCTTAAGGGAAAAATATCTCAGGCTATGAAAGCCAACACCAAAAAGCACAGATGTAGGGGACAATGTGGGAGCTCAGCATCATTGGCTAGAGAGGGGTCTACAGAATGGGGATGTTTAATGACCCTGCCCTGCTGCATATACAGGGAGTTTATATCTCTGGATCCCGCCAGACGAGGCAGCAGAGAGTATAACCTCACCCGGGAGGACTTAATAATTCACCTTTTCTTCTACCCTGCTGCCATTGTAGTACCAGCAACAATGGGGGGAAAAGGGAGGTCTACCGAAGCGGACCAGTCACCCTCTAGTCAGACCAGGGACAACACCTAGAAGAGAAGCAGGGGGGCATAAAAATGCCATCTCGCCTTCAAGCAACCTACACCTGTGAGAGACTGTCACCCATAAGAACGGGGTCAAGTCACCCCGTACTTCCCCCGTCTGCATCCCAGCTGCCATGTCCCATTTATCTGACTGCTCGCATGATAAATGCCTGCCTCTCCAACTTCCAGGCAGGAAGTTCCACAGGAGCATTGACCACACACTGGGTTTTGCTCATCACTGTATACCCACCCCCACCGCCCCAGGGTCAAAAACACAGCAGGTCCTCAGGAAGTACACACTGATGGAATGAACGACTGAAAGACGGGGATGGAGACCAGAGTGGGAGGGGGGTACAAAGCTAAGACTGGGGATAAAGGAGGATTCGCCCCACCCCCCCAACAAAAAAAAAAAAAAAAAAAGGAATCTGTACCAACCCCAGAGCACTGCCAATGAGGAAGTTTAGACACCAGTGTCTCGGTTAATCCCCGATATAAATCATTGACCAAAAATCAGCACCCATATGGAAAATCACCAGAAAGGGCCAGACAGCCTGTTCTGGGTTGTCAGGGGCTGGTACTGTGTGTTCCCGATCTAAAGGTTTACAGAATGGACTGATGGCCTTCGGGAGGTGAACACTGGCAGGTCCCTGAAAGAAGCTGCATCTGCGTTCACCCGGGGGCTTATAAGAAATAGCTCTAGAAAAAAGACTACACAGAGGAAGGCTGTGTGTTAACCTCTGGTTAGCCGGAACTTATTCCTCGCATCCCTTCAAAATGCCTGGCAATAACTCAAATCCTGCTTCTCGGCGTTCCTATCAGTCAACGGCAGCTGATAACGTTATCGAGTGATGGCCCCATAAAACACCGTGTCCTCCTTCATCTCAGCAGGACAGCTTACAAACTACGTGCTTACCCTAGACTTACAAGGGTCAAAAAGAGACAAGCAAGGAAAACTGTCCAATGCTTCATATGAAATACAATCCTTCTACATTGGAGATAAATTCTTTTTTGTTGTCATTATTTCTAGAAGGAAAATAAATATGAATGAAGTCAGTTTTTCTAATGGCTCATTCTCTAGGAAGCAGTAAGAGACGCTAGAGAATCACCTTCTTAATTCTCTAATGAACAATTTCACTAGCCTTAATACTTTATGCCTATGGTTGCTGATCTTTCTCGTCCATCCTATACACAGCTACCTACAAAGCATAACTCTGGCTTAGCCACTCTACTGCCCCAAGACCTTCATGGGCCCACTGCCTGCAGTCTAAAGGTCAAACCGCTTTAGTGTAGTATTCAATGTTGTCCCACCACCTGGCCCTAACGTTTTGTTTTCATGCCATACCACGTCCACCATCACCTGAATCCATCTTACCACCATCAAAATGCACGTGGAGCTTTCAGTTCCCTGAACTAGCCTGCCATTCTAAGATTTTGCTCATTGTTGCAATACCTCTTAAGACGATCAGTCAAAATCCTTCCAGACCCAGGTCAAAGGGCATCTCCTTCATGAACCACCCACCCCTTAAACATGTACTAGACAGGGAACGTGTGAAGAAGAGTGAGCCAGGGAGCCTGGAGCCTGGAGCCCATCTCACAGACCAGTGGTTGGGAAAGACCACAACATGACAAAGCAAACTGATCACAGAAGATTGTGAGAGTTACAAATGAACCACTTAGTATGGTTGGCTCTGACTGGGAAAAGAGCAGAGATTCACCACTCTGCCCTGCCCTGCCCAAATTGTGGTTCTCGTAAGACTTCCTTGTGTAACAAACTGTAAGCTCCTCAAAGGTAGGGTCTCCGTCTTCAGCATCTTTGTATCCCACACACTCAACGTGTGTATGGGATTTAATGGAATCTATGCTTCTTGCTCCCTAAACAACCCAAATAGACCCCCTACCCACAGGCTCTCCGGGAAGTTTTTGCTCATCTTTTGGGCATTTGCCTTTTCTTTCACACCCACATCTGACTGTGTTGCTTTCCTGCATCATAAGGTCCCTGGTCACTGTAAGAAAAACACACCCTCCTTTGCCCAGTACCTGGGCCTAATAGCTCATTCCTGTAGAGGGCTCCTCTATTCTAGTACAAGAAGCTCCACAGAGTTCCCCAAGTCCCTGTCATGCTTTTCCATACCTCCATGCCTCTGTACAGACCATATGGGCCCTAAAACGGTCCTTTCCCTTCTCCTTTGCCTACAAACTCCTCCTCAACCCTGTAAGCCCCAACTCAAGTATTTCCTCCCTAAAGTCCTCTGGGAGCCAACCAAACGGAATTAGTCATTTTCTCCTTCATACCCTCATGTGCCGAGCATATATCCTCTGCTGCTCTACACCACCATTACTTATCCGGGGGACCATTCATCCCCCATTGAGAACTGTGACTGTTCCATGGAAAGAATCTACCTAGTTCTCTCTGACTGCAGATTGGGCATCTATTAAGTAGGTACTCATATAAAGGCTTTCAATAAATGAACGGATGAGTGAGCCCTCCTATACAGAGAAAAAATGATCTAGAAAAAGATCACAACACCGGCAGTATCACCTGAGACCTGTAAGCCCTTTTATACTTAACAACAATTTCAGGGACAGGCAGCACAATTTTCCAGACCTTCGTTCTGCTCTCTTAACCTGGCACCAGTGAGACCAACTCATGCTCCTTTCCTCCTCACCCCTTTCTACCCACACCGACCTCCACATGCCACAGTGCTATGGACCTGGTCCAAAAAAAAGCTAATCTCAACATCAATTCAGGAGAGTCTTGTTAATGAAAAACTTTGCTAAGAACACTCTGTTTATTTATTAATTATTTGGCCTTTTAAAGAAGTGTGAAATCCACACATTTTAAGTGCCAAAACTACTGGTCTTTGCTGGAGGATCTTTAATGGTGGTGATGCTGCAGACTGGTTTTTGTTCTGGATTCAGGAGTAGGGCTGCCTACATCTCGATCTTTCTGGGGAAAGCTGGACTTGTACTTATTAGCTGTGTGAATGTGGGCAACTTGCTTAACGTCTCTGGACCTTTAGTTCCTCACCTGTGAAATGCAGATAAAGAACCTACCCTGGAGGACTGCTGTGTGCATTAGCAATAACACATGAAGCTTCTCGCACCTCCGAGTGATTTAAAATGGTTCTGGAGCTGGGATGCCTGGGTGGCTCAGTTGGTTAAGCGACTGCCTTCGGCTCAGGTCATGATCCTGGAGTCCTGGGATCGAGTCCCACATCAGGCTCCCCGCTCAGCGGAGAGTCTGCTTCTCCTTCTGACCCTCCCCCCTCTAGTGTTCTCTCTCTCTCATTCTCTTTCAAATAAATAAATAAAATCTTCAAAAAATAAATAAATAAAAATCTTCAAAAAATAGAATAAAAAAAATAAATAAAATGGCCCTGGAGCTATTACATAATGTCACTGCACTTGGTTTATATGTTCTCATTGCTTGAACTGATATATAAGGTTTCTGTCCAGAACACATACCACATGGCATCTTACATAAACCTACAAATGCTTCTACTTTCAGGGTTATTGAAACGAACAGCTTTTCCATACTGCACTGAACATGTTCTCAAAATCTTTGCAGCACCCTCGACTTTCAAAAGGGTATGGCCACAGAAATTGTTTCCGAGTAAAAGGAGCCTTTTACTGTGATATCTTAACATTAAAAGGGCATCATGCAAGCTACTTACTTGCTACAATAACCTCCTAATTTAGAATAGATTCTTCATTGAATAAGATAGCAGGAATTAGGTTTTTGCCAAGGGCTAAGTGTGGCCAAAATTCTTGTAATTTGTGGCAGATCGTAAAATTATCTTTATGAATAGGCTGGCGGCACTGCATTAAATAGCATGTCCCCCACTGGATTTCCAGAATTTAGTTCTTACTATAAAAACAACTCTCGCTAGAAGAAGAAAGCCAGAACTTCCGTAGCTCCTGCAGCAGCGGCTGGACAAAGGTGAGTAAACCCACGGATCCAGTCAACACGGCACTCACACGGGATGAGCCACTGCTGGGGAAACATGCTAAAAAAAAACAGAGGATTCTAAGCACCCGGGCACTTGGTAATTCTTTTAAAAATCATATGGAAACCACGTTCATAAAGGACATTTTTTAAAGCGCGCTCCAACTGAAGAGATTGAAATTTGAGGGTCAAACGCCATGAAAACCCCTCTCTGTGGCAGGCAGAGGTGCAGTGAGATGGGTGAAGACCCCCAGTGCGTCAGCACCAGGGAAAAGCCCTGGGCTTGTACCCGCAAACGCTTTGCCTTCACACCCCGCCTCACTCCCAGTTTATGAATGCAGCCTGGGGCTCAAATAGCGAAGAAACCCACCCAAGTTACCAAACTGGTAAGTGGCAGAATTGGGATCTCAACCCAGTTTTGACTTCCAAGATCATCATGCCTTAACTTTAGAGCATCTGCTCTAAAGACAGCCTCGACACTACAGTTAACTTCCCGCAAGGTCATTACCAAGTGCTTCGGGAGAACACAATCTTACAAGGAGGGGGCACAACCCAACCATGAAGTGGACTGAACTGTATATAGACTTTACGTTCTCCATTCACCACCTACAACACAGGATCAAACTCAACTCCAATTTCTGCATTTGAGGCCTTCATAATCCGGCCCCGATGCGCTCCCCTCCCCTGTTCAACACCACCCGCTGAATATTTTCTATATATAAAAGGCATTGCACGAAGCACTGTAGGAGATACACGCTGGAATAATACGTATTATCTGCACTTGAGGTGCTTAGAGTATAAGAGGGGAAACTGAGGCAAGAAGCCACATGACAATAATAAAGGCAGGGTACTAGGAGGATGAGAGAAACAACTAAAGAATAGTCTGAGGAAAATAAATAAATAAAAATCCAGAGATGTTTCCTCCCGTGGTTGCCACACTCTCTGTCATTCACCCACCTGCTCTGGCCACATTTGACTGGTCCCCAGACCACGAGCAGCCAAAGGCAACAGCATACAGGCCAGTCATTAAGGGGAGAACAGTGGCCTATGCACTGGGCTCTTGGAGATCATGATCGAGTAAACCAGATTACCTCTCCCAGCTGAGTTTCAGATTCAGCAGCGCCAACTCCTTTTTATTCTCCTTTAAAAATTTCACATTCCCCAGGTGATAGATATGCAATATATTCTCTTTGTAAAAGATTAAAATGTTATACACACAAACCCACTTTTTTGGGGGAGGGGGTGCCTTTTTCCCCTGTCACTCTCTCCACATACCGTCCTATCATGTTGGCTTCTATTCCTTCCATGTGAACAACCTGCCACTCCCCCCATCCCTGCCCTCACGGTCCTGCCCAAATCTGCTGAACACTTACTTCTGAGTTGCCAAAACCCGGGTCAAATGGCACTTTCCAGTTTCCTGCCAGTGAGCCTGCTCTGCCCCTTCAGCTCATCAGACTTTGTGTGTGTGGCTAGCACAGGGCTTGCCATACTGCAGTCCTCCTGTGGGTGCTTTCCTTTGCCTTCTTTGACAAATTATGAGCTTCTTGAAGGCGGGCGACACGTCTTACTCCAGGACCCCGACCCCTCAACTCCCGGTGCAGGACTGAGAATGTGCTACTTAATCATAACATCACTGCTGATTTTAGCCACCTCCTGAAAGGGAAAATATCTGAAGAACTGACATCACGGCACATAGGAGGTGGTGACTGTATGTTTTCTTTGAAGAGGGAGGAAGACAGAACTGGCAGGACGGGGCGGGGGGAAGGGGGGGAAATCACTGTGCTGGCAGATATCCAGGATATAAAGAAGAACACGACTGGGCTCCTGCCTTGTAGGAACCCAGTCCAGGTGAATGCTCAGGGAATGCCAAATACCCATGAACCTTTCCTCTTCCTAAGTCCCGAGAAATGTACGAGGCACCCATAATCACAACGGGGTGGGGCAAAGGGAAGGGGAGTCGTTATTTTATTCCCTAACAGAAAGAACCTGGAAAACTCAAAGCCCTTCCTTCGTCAAAATTACAATGTTTTTAATTCTTATGATCTTCATCCATTTCAGATTTACCATCCTGCTTCAATCCACCACTTGCATAGAAGGTAACATTCAGCATCTAATAGAAAAAAACATATGTTCTAAGAGACATCTCAACTTTTTCATCGGTAGAACAGGTAAGAATGAACTGGATAAAATGCAGATGAACCAACTAAGCATATTCTGGGTAGCCACAGTATTTTTAAAGACAAGGAATACACACAGTCAATGTGGCTTCATCTGCAAACTCATTCACCACATACAAGTTTGATTTTTTTTTTTTTTTTTTTTAGAAAAGACAAAGCCCAAACTACTTATCCTTACATGGCTCTAGCCCTGAAGGTTGCTTTGCAAAGATATCTGAGTGAAATTATCCAGCAAACCCTTGTGTGGATAGAAGGTTCCACAAGTCAACAACCGCTTAAGCAGTTTAAACCAACAAGCAAGATGCCCTCTATTTAAATGCTATGAGCGAATCTATTTTAAGCCTCTAAAAATCCTCTGGGCAGGTGTTTAAGCTGTGTACAGACTGAGCCTGTGGAGACTCCGGGGGTGGGGGAGGGTGGGCTCCACTCTCCATGCAGGCAACATTTTGTTCAGACAATCTTCCTGCAGCAGGTCATGTGACAAAGGCCAAATAAACAGCATCTGGGGATTTTCAATTACAGACCTTCGCCCAGCATGCCTGCACTGTAATCTCTACCAGATGAGGCTCAGGCCTCCCTATTTTCAATAATTCACACACTGTGTACACATAACATGACAATAAGGGCATTCATGGAGCGGCCTGATTCGCAGATCAAAGCTAGCAAAGGGCCAGCTGTAAGCATGCTCTGCTGCTGGATGATTCGTGCTTTTCACAGGCTTGGAAAGACGCTCTGCAGGACCTGGCAAGCCGGCCTCTTTCCTGTGCGGTATGCTGAGCAAACTCTGAGCATGAACCGGGCACAGTTCCCTTGGGATGGCCAAAGTGGTGACCGATTCCATGTGCATTTGCAAGTACTGGGCAGCTTCAAGCTCCAATCTACTCCACAAGCTGCCCCTTGCAGGGGCTTGCCTTGGCCAGTGCAAGACCCATGAAAAAGTTCTACTGCTCCCGGGAGAAGGCAGTTCTGGAAAACAAACCCATTCTAAAAAGACGGGAAGGTTCCCGTACTTAATAAGCCCTCGGCCAGGTGCCTGAGTTTACAAATCCACTGGCTGTGCAGTTTCCATGTGGCGTCACACACATACGAATGACTCAGACACAGACTACATGGAGGTATATTTTTAATGGCTGTCAGTGAGCTCTGGGTCTGGGAAATGAAAGCGGACACTCTGTTGTTATTCCTGAAATCCCTACACGTTAACTCAATTAACTCGGGTGTGTGCAGACTAACGCATTTAGGCACTGTGGGTGTGTGAGCATGCGTGTGAGTGCTTTAAAAGCATTCAGAATTCTCAAGTCCACAGCATTCCAAATGCCTATCGCCCTGCAAAGGAGAGTTGCAACTGGAGGAAATAAGGACACTGCTTCTTCATACAAAGATTTCATACCCATCAATCAGGGCAGGAACCCAGAGAAAGCCATAATGGTCTGACTTCCTCAGCAGCAAACACATGCTGCTCACCAGCTGTGGGCTGTGCATCCTTACCCCCTTTTCTCTCTCATTCAGAATGGTTTCCTCTTAATCACAATAATCCCAAAAGTGCTAAAACATATCAATCGTTGGGTAAGCCCTGCCTACAAAGGGCCAGCCGGCTGGCTTTTATGGCCTTGTCTAACAGCAGCTGATACTTCATTCAGTGACAAATCCAATTTAGCAGTTACAAGAGGTTTAGCATCCCTGAAAAAATATTGGGGTTGATCTGGCACTCTAAAGTCAGCAAATGCTCCATTGCCATACTGTTGCAGAGATTATTCTGCTGTCATATTTGGATGTCTACAACCGACCGTCTCACACCTTCTCTACCCTTGCCCCCCACGATCTAATGATAGTGGTTGTTGGTGGTGGTGGTGGCAACAATTTAATGCCCGGATAAAGAAATACAGGCTACAATCATATTTGGAAACTGACTCAATGTGACTTTACCATCCCCACCCCCAACACACACACACACACACACACACACGCAGGAGTGATTGGCTCTACTCTTCAAATGGGAATTTCTAGCATACTGAAGGAAAAAAACTGTGGGGTGAAACTGATTTTACTCTAATCTTTGGGGTCTAAGTCAGCTTTGAAGGGCAGAAGGAGATAAACAACATGTAAAGATTTTATCCTTGGACTGAAGTCCATCATATTAAAAACTACTGCAGGACTAATGTAAAGACTTTGTAATTAAATTCTTCACATTTATTTTTAGACATCAGACTGTTAAAGAAAAACTTTGAGCCATGATGGAGGGAAGCACATAAAATGACAGAAAGAAAAATTAGCTTTTGAATATGTAACACACTCAAAATACATATATATAGACTCTACAGATAATTACATAAATTCAAGTTAAAAGAATCTCCAAAGAAAATAACGTGGATAATTTAGCTATTAAAGGGACATACAACCAACAAAATGCCATTTTTAAGCAACATCACACGGTAACTTACAAAATAAAATAAAAGGGAAATGATCTAATAGGAACATGGGCTGATTATTCCTTTAATATTAGGCTTTGTAGTCAACAGTTGGTTATTCATCCCAGCTTTAACGATACCAAAAAAGTGACCACAGAGACATCTGGTTTAAAAAAAAAAAAGTTTTCAGTGCCATAAATGAGACATTCGCAATTGGGGGCTGGCAAGATATCAGTGATGGAATATTCCATACATGGAGTTCTTATTTCATGTGGTTTTAAAACTTTATTCTTTTCTCTGGATTTTTTTTTAAGCATAAACTGAAAATTAAAACAAAAACACCCAAAGCTCGCAGACTAGAGAAGACATTTAGCTTCTGTGAATAACTATCCATTAGATTAATATTTTGTCAATGTCACTAGTCACAACAAAAGCAGCGGCATTTATAATTTACTCTAAGACTGGTTTAATTAAAATTCAAACAACCACGACAAAACTATATTGAATTTCATTTGCCACACTGTAATTACTTGCTTTGTAGCTGACTATAAACAATATTTTATTACATCCACAAAAATGCACTTAAAAACTAGCAGTAATGCAGAGACAATGGAAGAAGTGAGGGGACAAGTCCCGTCACTTCTACTCTGAACACAGAGTGACTTCCTAACTTTAATGGCACAGAAGAAAATGGGGACCCATTTTCCCAATCGGAGGGGACCTGTGGGTCTGCCTACATCACCTTCCTTTACAGCAGGGCTCAGACTCCCGGAGAACACAGATTTGGCAGAACCAGATCCGTGGACCTCTCTCCAAAGACCAAGAAAGAGTCTCACTTGGCTCAGACTCAACAATGATACAATAGAGGCTGCCAGGCATGATGAATGACTTCAAGGCTTAAAACCACCATTTGCATCCTCCCAGATAAACAATTAGCTTTTAAAAAAAAAAAAAGATTTCTGGAGGCAACTTCCACTACTGTTGATATATATGCCTGGCAGGGGAGAGTTAGTTTAGTGAAATTAGACTTACTTTAAGAACATTTGTCTGAGACATTTTCCGAAAGTGTTTTACTGAAGTGGGAAGAAAGAAACCTTTCATTTTGGATAAAAGACGAAGTTCAGAACTGTAAAACTTAGGAAAGGCTTAGAAACCTCTAGCTCTCCTAAAGCCACTATCAAGGTTTTCAGTGTATTTGATTACTGATTTTTTCCATTCCCTCTTCCCTTATTTTAAATCCACATAATTCTTAAAGGCGGCATATAAAAAAAATTCACTTATTGAACAAGGCAGGCAGGCATAAACACGATCTAAGCATGAAAAGAAAGGGAACAACCTTCACACACGCTTGCCAGATAAAAATCAGTGTTCTGAAACTGCATACGGGCAATTTTCTGGAGCTCATGAGGATCCAGGAACGAACGCCTGAGAAATATTCTAAAAGTCAGCCTGCATTTTTCTAGAATGAATTTACAGGACAGGGCAAGAGTACCTCCGGAAGTTCACCAAGCCTCCATTAATGAATGAGGTAGCAGTGCAGTTTCCATGACAACCGAGACTCCAACTCTCCCGCAAGCTTAGTGCATAACCGCCAAAGGTTTTTCCTCAAATCTCAACTTCCCGTTTCGAGGTGCTGACAAAACCAAACACACTTTTAAGCCTGGGGAAATGGTGCAGGGGGTTTTAAAAAGGATTCTCGTAACGCTGGCTTGGTCAATAGTGGGGTGGCATCACAGAACTCTGCAGCTCCATCTTGCTACAGACTCTTGGAACACGACGTGAAAGGGAGTTAAGGGCCCCCTGAGAATGTTCTGTGAGTTAAATGTATTTGCTGTAATATTATAGTGTGTTATGACAAGTTATATATCATTATAATAGGCTCCCATGATTAACATTAGTCTGACTGGTTTTTCCTTGCTCTGTAGAAATGATTTGAGGAATTCAGAATCAGCTTGCTCACCAGAATTCAGCACCTGGGGAAAACCGACTACATTTCTTTAACATATGTAACCTTGAGGCTTAGACTTCATGAGGTCATGACACATTTTCAATGAGAGCTTTCCAGATCCTTCCACAGAAACAGGGGAGTGTGGAAAAGTACAGCCTCTAGAACTCTGCCATTAAGTAGTCACTGATTTTAGGGAAAGTTATTAACCTTTTTGAGCCTCAGTTTCCCCAAAGGTCTAGGACCCTGTAACACTATGACACCACAATAATGAGATCTAGATACTTTTGCATTCCTCCCGAACACAAGCAGTCAGAGAACATCAGAAAACACTGCTGTCCTCTAGTCCTCCACCTTCTGCTTCTGGAGGGGCATCTCCAAGGTCCAAACCAAAGGAAGATGGCATACTTCCCAGTAAATGCACGTAGGTACATGAAGGACAGCTCCTATGAGAGCAGAATGGGTCAGGGGTGGGGGGTGGCGTGGGGTGTTGGGATTAGAGGGATTCTTGGAAAAGCCCAAGAGAATTATAAACCAGCCCTTCCAAAACAACGCAAAGCTTGCATTCACCATAGAGTTTCCCTTGGGGAAAAATGACTGAAGAGAGTTAAATACGGTCTGTATGCTAAGGTAGGGAACACAGTTCTTAACCAACGTCCATCCCTGCTATCTCAAGAGCTGTGCTAACAGCAGAGAGATATTCTCTAAAGCCAACAGCTTCTGAGCACCCACTATGGGCATGACTTGGAGGTAGACAGCTGAAAGGACCAAAGGAGGACAAAGGTAGCACTTCTGCACCTGAAGAACTTACAATCTCTCTACGTAATGGTAGATAAGAGATGCGGTTGGGAGGAGGGGCGGGGGGGGGGGGGGGGGGCAGACCAGTGGTTGTTATATACATTTTTAAGGGTTTCCTTCTTAATTCTGTCCCCTGTTTTTTCCCTTTCACATATTAAGAGTCTAGATTGAAGTCCCTCCCTGGCATCCACAGAATAATGTAACTTCCCACACCTGGACTGCCTTTGGCCTGTTCTCATGCTCAAAAGGTGTTAGCAGGCAGTAACAAATTCCTGACAGCTACCACCAGTAACTTGAGAAGAGAAAAAGTATTCCAGTATTCCATTTCAATTTGCAGACAGGTCTGGCTCAGCAACAAAGCAGCTGAAGGACAGGGAGGGCAAATTTCCGGGACGACCCTCCCCTCCCCCATGAGAGCCATGAAGTTGTTATGGGCGGGGGGGGGACAATCAAACGTCCACCCCAACCCCGAAAAGGCACGCACAATCTAATTCCATTCCTCTCACGAGGTCACATCCAGGGAGCCACCATGTATGTATGACCTCCCTTAACATGAAGTCTCCAACTCATTTTTCTTGGAGCTAGAAGATCTTCCACCTCTGAGAAAAAGGAGAAGCTTCCAAAGTGAATGGGGCCCCTCTCTCCTTGAGAGGAGATGTGGAGGGAGCTGGGCATGCCTATGGACACAGCACTTCCAAACTACGTGAAGAGCACCCAGAGGGGAGTCACAATGACATCATCTCAGCCTAGACCCAGCCATCAGGAGTCAGGAGATGGTAGTCATTTTGCTATGAAAATTAAAGTAAGTAAAAGTTGAGAGAGAAAGACTGTTACTCAGACACAATAATCCCCATTATATGAATTTTGATTGACCTTCCTCTGTAATTTAATTATAGACCTTTCAGTGTGAGTGAGCAATTGGGAGTATTTATTTAGCTTGTTTTATGAAATGAGTAGCTAGAAGAAGAGCAGAAGCTGAGCTAACTTGGCCGCCGTGAGCCCGCCATGCAGAGAGTTCAGATTGCACCCTGTGGACAAATGCAAAGTGCCATCGCTTGCGCTTGAGGCCAACGAGCACTTTAAACATCCTATCTGGACTCTGGAAGGGAAATCTAGCTCTGGAATGAAGATGAGATGGAGGGGGCTAACTGGAGGCAGGGAGGGAGGCAAGGGGAACAGAATTTGGGAAGTAGCTCTGAAGAAGCGAGAGAGGACTGGATCAAGGGCTGGTGCTACCAGGTCTTCTTGACGGGTCTGGTACGGACGGAAGGGACAGACTTTGATGGCAGCGGACGGTCTTGGCTCCAAGATGGTACTGCATCTTGGAAACAAAGAGTACAGGAAAATCAAGACAGTGGAGCAAGGGAGTCAACCAGTTTCATTTGGGCATTTGAATTTGAGGGCAGAAAAGGAGTTCTATGTGGGGCCAACCAACAAGCAGCCAGAGATGCAAGGTTAGGGATTAAGAGATTCAGGCTGAGCAGGAGGCACAGGTCCAACGGTCAGCCTATTGCTGATAACTAATTGCTGAGAGCTACGAATCACACCCAGGCAGAGTGCAGAAGGAAAACGGAGCTGGGGAAAACAGAGGGTGGAACAGAGGAAAGGGAATCAGCAGAGGAGGCTGAGAAATAGAAAAAAGAAATAGATGTGGTCAAGTAATATCATGGAAGGCAAGGTCAGATAAAGTTTCGAAAAGAGCTTAAAAAGTCACCCATTTAAAATGCTGCAGAAAGGTCAAGTAGGATGAGAGCTACGAGTGTGCATCACGGGACACGTTAAATTACTTCTCTTAAATGCTACAATAAACAGGCCCACGGACAGAAGTAGTTGTGGTTGTACGTGCTGCCCACCAACAGTATGATGTAGGATGAGTCTTGTTTGAGACAAGGCTTCAGAAGTGAGGTTCCAAGGATCAAGGGCCCCTTTGGAAGTTACGTGACTCATATGGTCTCATATGCTGGACTCTGGTCACTGGCCTAGGATGTGGAGGGAATGAATGGAAACGAAATCCAAGAGCAGTTACTGAATGGTGTGTGGTCTGGGAAAGAGTGTCCACAAAGTGTCACTACCATTGGTCTGGCTAAGAACACGAGAGATGATAGTGAAAACATCCTGTGAGCATCAACTGGCTACATGGAATCTACCCCCAAAAGCACTGTACGTTTTGTTAGTATTTGTAGATTGTGTGCTACATGCGCTTTAAATTAGTGAAAATTTTCATCACGGGTGTGCGCGTATGTGGGTGCATGAGGGAGTTTGTGTGTGTGGGCATGCGTGTGTTTGAAAATGTCTGTCAGCAAAATAAATACCTGTCAGCATATCACCGGCTAACCACCCTCAATTCTAGTCACTGCTTCGAAGAGTTCCACCAAAGGGGCAGCAGGTTCCAAGTCAGATAGAGAGGTCAGTGACATCTTGCCGGCGAGTTTCCCGGGGGTGATACAACCAGAAACCCCACAGTCACACCTGGCTTCCTCTTATGGATCTCCATCACACAATCCGTACGCAAACATGCAATTGCATACACACGTCCCTCATGCCCATCCACACCTCCAACCCTCCTTGCCTTTTCCGAGGCCTCACCATTTCCTTAGGAAGCAGCCTCCCAACTGCTTCCTGCCATTTCCCCCACTTTCAGCCTTCCTTTGAGGCTACCACCACAGTGAGCTTCTGTGATCAAAATACCAAGTCCTCTCCAGCTGCCTGCAATGCCTCCTTCCCATCCCTGGGCTTTGTGTATCAGTGCAGTTCGCTGCATCTAGAACACCAGCTCTTATAGCCACCTGCAGACTGCTATCCATCTATCCATAAAGCCTTCCACAACCCACAACTGGGTATTTTCTGCTCCAGCGCCCTGTGCTCTCCTGCTCTCATAACCACCCCCAACATCCATCATTTGTTTCCAAACCTCCTTCTCTAGTAGTATCCAGGGTACAGGGGGTCAGGGGCTTTTTCCCATCACTCTTCTATCCCCAGCCCCCAGGATATCACCTAGCACATGCAAGATGATCAATCAACACTGCCTGAATGAATGGACCAGCGATATACACATAGTGTGCATCATACTTCTTTCTGAAGCTTAGGATCTTAAAAAGTTTTGTTGTTGTTGTTGTTTTAATAAGTTGGAAGGAAAACACTATTTTAGAAAAAGAATATATTATGTGATAATTTTCCCAAGTCTATGAAAAAGACTCGCTCAGAGGTCTTTCATGATTTGCTTGTGTGGTAACATGTTTCCTTTCAAGAGAAACTTATAAGTCTGTTTCTCCACTTTGAGCTACACAGAGTTTCTGCTGAGAAACCCTTTTATGCCATGTGTATGGCTTCTCATCTACTCAAGTCTCTTAATTACAAAATATTATCACTAAAACCAGCAAAAAACAATGAAAATATTTGTCACCATATTGCCTGGACTCTCTTAGAAGAACTGTCTTAAACACTTTAAGAGAATCAGAAATGTTTGGCTCTAGAAGACACTTTAGGGATAACTTCATCTAAGAATTTCAACTTTATTTTTGCAGGTGAGAAAATTAAAGCAAGGAGAAGTCAAAAGACATGCCCATGGCCACACCCCTCACTGAGTTAACAGTGGGGAAGAACTGAGGCCGTCTGACTCTGAGGCAATATTCAGTTGAGATCCACTCTATAATAAACATTTGTTTTGTATTGACTTTTTACTCGAATGTTAAATTTTCTCTTTCAAGGGCATCTCATCATTAACATTTAGTAAATGCATAAAACAGGCCCTAAACTTTGCTTCCAACGGATTTAAAATCCAAAATTCTTCCTAATTAGAAAGAAAAAACTAACCCGGATATATGTGGAATTACGTCCCAGAGTCTATCCTGATCACCATTACATAACCAAAAAGTAAAGGCTGTTCTCCCCTTAAAGTATCAGAGGTCTTCAGTGCCATGTAGCATCATCCACATTTGACATTATCCAAAGACAATCCATTGTTACAAGTGCCCCTCCAAAGTGGCATCCTGTCACACAGTCCTCTCGAATGTAGTCCGTTTCACTAAAGGAGGTCCCATATCCACACTGAACACTTCTATTATTTGGATTCGTAGGGATATACTGCATGTCAGGAGGCAACAGTATTGCTTTCAAAATCCCATAGGTTCCAAAATTCCTCTGAAGAGAAAGAATGAACTATCTTCTCAACCAGATTGACGGTTCAGCAGGAGGTGAAATGACTCACCTTGAGCAAATTCACAGTGCATTCTCAAACATGAAAGATGAGGAGTAAAGTAGTCATGTGAGTCCCTGCTTAAGAGTCATCTCCCAGGGTGTCCATGGGCTCATCCCTCCCGCCCCGTCCTCTCAGGCCAAGCCCACCCTGGATGGGCACCTACGATGTTCTCTGCTAGGGGAGGCATTCTGGTCCTCCAACCATAATTTCAGCCTTAAGAAGTTAGAGTCTTCTCCCCAACTACATTGCTTCTCTGAATCATTCATTCTCTGAGCCATTTTCTACAAATCATTCCTTCATCCACAAAATATCTGAATCACTTAAATTTCAGCTACTGAGATATGCAGAGTAACAAGATTTGATATGTATTATGCAACCCTCCGCCTAAAAATCTTTCTTTGTAATTTCTAATGGCATCTACATTCAAGCATTTAGGACAATACTAGATGAATCTACCTTTACCCTTGACGATTTTAAGCTTCCTTTATATCTCCCTTCCGACTTTCTTCTTTCCAGACAGAAGGGCCAATGTCTTCAGTCTGTCCTTACCCAAGGGCAATCCCTAGGATCACTGTCACTGCCAGGAAGTGTGCTTGTCTCTTCATAACCTCCTGCAAGAGCAGCTTAACACTGGGCATGTTATTCCAGGGGCCAAAAGAAGATGGTGGGATTAAATACTCGTATAAAAACACAGACACCGGATCTTACAGAAAAGGCAGATGGTTTATCTTTAGGAGCACCAGCCTCGGTGCAGGGACACCTGGTTCAAATTTCAGTTTGAACTTAACTGAACCTCAGTTTTTTTATAGGTAAAGAGGGTCTAAAACTCCCTGACAGAACTGTCGTGAGGATCAATAAAGAACATTCCTATGAAATCAGTGGGCAGAGTATCTGACACATCACAAACACAATGTACCCCTTCCTTGGCTGAATCCAAAATCAGGTATAAATAAAATTCCTTTCTCATTACCACTATGATTTCTCATTCACATCATTTTCAATGCAATCTGAATGCAACTACTCCCCTCAGTCAAACAGAAACAGGCCCACGTGCTTCCAGCATTCCTTGCTGCCAGTTAGACTGGGGAAGGGCGAACACTCTTTCCCCCGTAAAGCACCCCTGCACCAACAGAGAGATGGTCACAGGACTTGGAAGGCTAGCTCGCTGAAGAAACAGAAACGATTTGATAAAATGAGAAAAGGTTCCTCCTCATGGGTAGTCAAGTCAATGCAATGCAAAACAGCCATAATCCTCCCTGTTCCCAAGAGCACATGTGGCTGTTGGAGACGTGCACAGATATTCTGATCCAATCCTTTTGGCCAACAGTTTGATAATATGTATGAAAAGCCTTAAAATGACCTTTGCTCCTAATGTAATTTAGGGACATAATCTGGAATCCTGGAGAAGAAATGTGCTAAGAGGTGTCTGTCCACATAAGTTATCTTGGTGGGGGAAAATAAGAGAAACAAACTCAAGATAAGGAATTGTTAAATTCTCTCTGGACAGAACATTAAATAGGCATTCAAAGTATTATTTAATAGGAAAGGTTTATACCTTACAGGAAGAAAGCACAATTAAACATACAAAGAGGATGATCGCAACTTTGTAAAATAAAAATAAACTCATATGAAGGAAATGACACAGAAAGCTAACAGTGGTTGGCTCTGGGTGGTAGGTGTCACGGGTGGGTTTTTTCCCTTTCTTTATTTTCCTACTTTGGGTCTGGGGAATCCGTCTCAGCCCACCGTGTCCACCTGCTGAACACAATGCCTGCACGGTGACAGCACCTGCTTGGGGTTGGGGGCGGGGGGGCGAGAGGGCGGACCTGAAACCCACCAGAGCAGCACAGGTGTGTAGGGAGAAGGCTACTTGGTCAATCCCATTGCATGACCCTGACTCTCCACGGCTAAAATCTCACTTTCACACTGCGCACTGCTCACAAATCCAAGGACAAGGCACACCGAGTTCTATAGAGCTGATACAATTCAAGACTCTAACTCGTGTGTGCGTGCATTCAAAATCAAGACTGAAGAAAAAAAGTAAGCTATTTCTAAATCCAGTCACACTGGGTTATGTGCCGCATTCTCTCTCATGTCTTCTGGGCCTTTAAACATGGAGCTTGAGATACTTCCCCCCTCCTTCTCTGCCTGGCCAACTCCCACTTCTATGTCAATTCCCATCTTAGACAGCCCTTGACAATGAACATGGTTTACAGACTAAACTGTGGGTCCCACCCACCCCCAAGTTTATAAGCTGAAGCCCTAACCCCCAGCGTGACTGGATTTGGAGACAGGGCCTCTAAAGAGGTAATTACGGTTAAACGAGGTCAGAAGGGTGAGGCCCTAATCCAAGATGACTGGCATCCTTCTAAGAAGAAGAAAGTATTTGCAGAAATTAAAATTACTTTCACAAACAGACAGCCTTAGAGTATGATGGGAGGGGCTTCATAGTAAGGACCACCACACACGCAAAGAGGGGGATGAGAAGGTAGCCAACCATGTCGGTCCCTTTTGTTCTAAGCAGATTTTAAAATATGCTTGCAGTGTGAACTCTTGGACATTATAACTAGTTAATTTCCAGATAATTATGGATGGAGAGTAAGTTAATTAAGTTGTTTGCCTTTATGCACTAGGGTATATCTGAGTGTGCCTGGCTTGAGAGAGAGTCACTGTGGGATGTGCAGCACTCATTAACTTGGGCTTAGTTGCTGAACATAAAAAAAGCAGACATTAAAAGGCTGAGTTCGTTGTATTTAAGGAAACTACATTTCATAATACAACACTTTTCAAAAGGTGATCTCTGCCAAGGGAAAAATAGACCTACCTTTTCTTCTTACGACAAATGTGCCTTTACTCTCCACCTTTCCCCCACATTGTCTGCAATATGGTGAAGATTTCTCAAAATAACCCTTTAGGCAGAGAAAAGAGGAGGGGAAGTACCCAGCATGAGAATGGGTTGTTTTCTATAGCTTGAAATCAGAAATTGAAAGGTAGTATTAACTGCCCCTGGAAAGACAATGTGCACACTTACATTTCCAGCTGGTCCACAAAATCTTGAGCTCATAAACCCAAGACCAGTCCACAAAAACCTATCCAACCCACAAGAGCAAGACTACGAACAGTGACCACCTGTCCTTCCTTTCCGAGGTACTAGAAGGAAAAGGGGGCTTCATCCGCTTGCTCCCTGATCTAGGAGGAAGCAATGGTTTTTTTCTAGTTCTCCTCCCCCCTACCTTTAACTTCTTTTCCAAATCCTATTTCTTCTTTCTCCCGGTGCCAAGCACTCTAGCCCTCAAGAGTCAGCTAGGTTCAAAAATTATGAAGCCCCCTCTCTGCTCCAATATAAAAGAGCATTCCTGCAATGCCAGGATCCCAGCAAGGGGTGGGGAGGAATCAATCTCACTGACCTCATTTACACTACACTCAGTGCCCTTTATTTGTCATTGCAGGTCATTATGACTCTCAAATGAAACTTCAGTAGCATTTTTAGGCATCCGTCCGTCCATCCATCCATCCATCCACCCAACAACTAAAAACCTCCTCTGTGCCAACCCTTTCATTTGGAAAGGTGCAGTGTCAGACAAGTCCACAGGTAAGTACCAGTCTTAGTTTCCCAAAGACCAGGTCTCTGAGTTTGCCTCCTTGTAGAGGAAGTCTCATTGCTAAACCAGCAGGTAACAGAAAAACAATACATAGAAGCCAAGTTTTGTATAAATGTCACCATTTAAAATCTCATTGCCAAACACATCTATTCTCCTATGAATGACAAAATGTTTTGGTAAGTATGAAATGCTAGACCTAGATTGGGAGCCTACCCCCAATTCAGTGGAAATCAAATACTGTCTATATGATGCTTTCTAGTATAAGAAAACAAACAAGGTTTGATATTACATATTTCACTACCCTGTGTTGGCACATCCCCTCCTGCCCTCCCTCTGCTCCGTTCTGAGCTACATGACACAATGCTCCGAGTCCTATGGAAGTGACCCGTGGTCTCACAGAGACAATGACCATCTTATGCAACCAAAGGCAAGGTTAAAAAAAAAAAAAAAAATCACAAAACTCTAAAGCCCTTCCTCTAAATACACACCTATATTTAACTCACCATCCTTCTGAACTCTCAGAAGGAAGAACCAAAACATTTTTAATCAGTCATGGGTATCATTTATTGATGCCTACTGTATACCAGCCACTATGCAACACATTTCCCAAATATCTCTTTGCACCATCACAGAAGTTTTTGGTTTTTTGTGTTTTGTTTTTTTAGATTTTATTTATTTGACAGAAAGAGCGAGAGAGGGAACACAAGCAGGGGGAGTGGGAGAAGCAGGCTTCCCGCAGAGCAGGGAGCCCGATGCAGGGCTCGATCCCAGGACCCCGGGATCATGACCCGAGCCGAAGGTAGATGCTTAACCCACTGAGCCACCCAGATGCCCCCATCACAGAAGTTCTGTAAGACAGCTGCTATCATTATTCCCAGTTCACAGACGAGGAAGCTGAGCCTCACACCAGTTAGAGAGCTCCCTCAAAGCACACAGCGAATAAACAGCAGAGCTGGGGTTTGAGCCCAGGTCTGTAAGATTGCGCTGCCCTTAAACGGAGGTTGTGTCAGACGTTCACAAGTCCAGAGCTTCCATGGGTATCTGTTCCAGCCACTGTCCAGCCTAAGTAACAGATGACCTAAAAAGAACGAATCACTTAAGTAAGTCAAACGCTAGAAAATCTATTCTACCTCCTATCTCACCCTCCCCTCTCCGAATGGGAACTGAGTAATTTCTTTCACACCTCCAAGGGTCCGTTTTACACCAAACTGTAATTACCCCCAACGCTGGTTGCTAGCTACTTGTTGACATTGGCTAGAATACATATTGCTTGATGTCCAGTTTTATCCATGTCTTCTTTCTTCCATTCAAACTTCATATTCTCATTCCTCAAGATGTAATACTGCAACTCAATTTGACAAACACTTATTAAGTCGCTGCATAATTATATTTGTCAAGTACACAGATATGGCCACAGCTCAAGGGCTAACTCCAACTCCAGTTGGGGAAACAAGGCACCAAATGTGTAAGCCAAAGGAGGAAGCAACTCATCTGGTCGGAGAAATTCTAAAATGGCTAAATCATCATAGACCTTGGAAATACCAAGCGATTCTGTGGAGCTCAAAGAACAGGGGACTCAACAGTGGTGATAGGCTGTGGACATCTTCATTTTCACCATGAAAAACTCTACCCCGCAGGAAAAAGGGAACCAAAGCTCTTTTCAGCAGCATAGCGACAGTTTCAGGAAGATGTGACAACTCATCCCAACATTCTGGGGGCTGACTGGCTCGCTAACTAAGAGGCACAACAAATTCCCCATCTTCAGATTTCACATGCCTGGTTTGTTAGGCTGCTAATGATGAATGTCAAAAAGCACTATTCATCTTTCTCCTTTTTCATTATCTTAATTCACATACAGCACTTTCCTGCCTCGCATCTATCAGATACAAGCGGCACCCTGTATTCAAACATCTCAACCCCAGAAGGCGAGGGGAGAGGCAGACCTGCATTTCAGCACACCTCTGAGGGTCGGAATACAATGTTCACAATTAAGATGATCTGAATTCCCCCCCAAAGCTTTTTTTCTCCCCCAATTCATTGATAAAGTCTTGATTAAAAATACAGACATTTTGTCATCCTTACTACATTTACCTCATCTCAACACTCTCCTGACTGGGTGAAAGCTAATGCTGCTTCTTCTGTCTGGTCAATTATTGCATGGACACAAGGGACCAATTAATGCCATCCATAAAAGCCTGAATCATTCTGTCAATTAACGAGAACTAACTATGTCATCAGATATATTACTGGTGAGCAAGTCTATTTGGTTGCAATATGTCTTGAAGGAGAGCAGTATCAAATGAATCACAATTGACTTGGACAACTGCTAGCATAATTTCGGAAGATGAAAAGACAGATGTGGTAGTTATTAGTGGTCCCCTGAGGAATTACAGCCAAGCAATTGCAATGTGCTAAGACCGCACTAGCAGGTGCCTGCAGTACAAATCAGACAGAGGGTTAAATCAATATTTTCAATTTCTTAGGATCAATCTGGTGTTTGAACGAGATGGAAACTTGTTAGCGATTGGCAGGATGTGTAAATGAAAAGTCAAACTTCTTATTATTTGTTAAAAAGGAATGAGTGTACTGAATCATGCCCTTGGCACAAGGTAATGCTTTCATGATCCAGTAGCTAGGGCATTCACTGAGAATCAAGCAGTTCTTAAATTTTAATAGAGTGCAAAAGGTTAGCTTTATAAAGGTTGAACATTCAAGATCTTTAAAAATGATTAAAGTGTCAGTAGGAAAGTTTTGAGCTGTGACAACAGTATAGTTATTAATGATTAGTGCAAGGACCAAAAGGAAACCTTAAACTCGATGTAAAGAGGGGGTAGATAAGGTCTTACCAAGAATGTACAGATTAAACAGAGCCTTGGGAACATGACTGTTTCTCTCTTATTTTACTAAGAAGCAGCCTGGCTTGGAAGACCACTTACCAAAAACTTTGAGTATTTTCCCCCAGTCGTCTATACTGAATTTCTAACCCTTGCTGAGTGTCTAGATTAGCTGAGTGACTATCTCTGACACTGCATTTTGCTTTTTGTTACTTGCCTTGTTCTTAATTTAAGGATAGACAATCCTTCATATGCCTCCAAATTATGAAGCTCCAACACAGACACAGAGAGCTCAGAACCGTAAACAAGTAAAACTTGTCCTAATGCATTTTGTGTGTACATTGTGTGTACATAGTAACCAGCTTAATCATTACTAGGGGGCAGTGTGGTTCACAGGAAGAGGAGTCAGAGAGATGTGGGTGGGAATCTGGTACCTGGGGCTTCCTCGCTGTGTGCCTCTGGGCGAGTCACATGACTATTCTAGAATCAGTTATCCCCTATGCTATAAAGGGAGGGCAGAGGAGGGTATCCCAGAGAGGATATCCCAGCCTGGCATATCCATTAGAAGTGTAAATGTTTCCTTCCTATTTAAAATGAAGCGGCATATTTCGATAAGAAATATGTAATAAGTACAATGTGAAGCTTAAATATGCAAAGCCAATTTAAGTAGTTACACATAAATTGAGATTACAATATTTTCCTCTGGCTTAAAAAAAAACACTAACTTTCCAGAATCAATAAAAAACTAATCCAAACAAGCATTTCTTGACTCTACAAAAGCAAAATTTTTGAGACACAAAGATAATGAGGCAGAGCATCTGCCCTCAAGGAGTTTGAGGGGAATATGCACCCAATTAATGGTAAACAAAGCAGATCTGAGATCAGCCCAGGTCACTGGGGGAATTCGGGGAAAGGAGAAGGCCTCTAGGTGGCAGAGGGCCAGGAGAAGAGCCGGCTCTGTAGAAAAGTCCACGAAAAGTCCACGGAAGAAGCAGTGTTTGAGACAGCCCCTGAAGAAGGTAGAAATGCTGATGATGACGGGACAAGCAGGGAGGGAGTTCCAGGGAGGGAGGGAGGGAGGGAGGGAGGGAGGGAGACAGGGCGGGAGGGAGACAGGGCGGGACGCTTGGAGGAGGGGGTTGTCGAAGTCCAGTGATTGAAGCCTAGGTGAAGGGAGGGATTTCAGGCACAGAGAGTTTCATCTGCCAAAGAGATTTCATTTGTGGAACTGAATGGCGGGAGCTGGCCTTCACAAGGGGTGGAGGGGCGGGTGGGAGAGGCAGCCACCTTCCTACCATCAGCACAGCGGGGGCGGGGGGAGAGGGGGGGCGGCGCACAGGTTCAGATGACAGGGCCATGGCAGAAGGCTCAACCAGAGAAACAGTGGAGGCAAGAAGACCATGGGTGGGTGTGGAGGGTGGCTCACCCCCTCTCCCTCCGTCCCTGGCTTTTTTTCACTTTTACACTGGTCACCTATAGGAACTAAAATGTGTGTGTGTGTGACATAATGATAAATATAATTAGTATAGAATATACATATCATTCATTTATAATTAATGTGTAAAAAGTGTGTGTGTATTACACACAGGCTAACAGATTTTTTTTTTAAAGAATGAACACATTCTAGGTCTTGTGTATTAAACACACACCAGCAGCAGACATCGAAGAGCATGTGGGGCTGGGCTGTACTGCACAGAAGGCAGTTCTCCTACATGCAACAAGGCTCTGAGACCTTGGGTACCACTCCCTGCCCACCTCTGAGTATGAGGATCTCTGGGCCAGGAAGTAACGGGGTGAAGCCTTCCCTTCGGTGGCTTGTGCTGAGGACAGATCAATTCTCAGGCTGCCCCAGCGGGTGACCAGGTTTGGGCTGAGTCCTCCTCGGGCCCAGGGCTCGGGGGATGCGGTGCCCCGGAGAGCAGCAAGCTGCCCGGGCAGCCCAACCATGAGGCAAGCCGACCAAGACCGGGCTGCCCACTTCCTGCCAAGACAACATGGGTAGATACGATATAAGCAGAGAAATAACAGGCAAGCAGTGCTGACTTCACCAAGGGACTCAGAAATTAAAATAATTATCGAAAAAATTCATGTCTTAGAA
The DNA here is from genome assembly GCF_011800145.1 of Mirounga leonina. Lineage (NCBI taxonomy): Eukaryota > Metazoa > Chordata > Mammalia > Carnivora > Phocidae > Mirounga > Mirounga leonina. The sequence continues at coordinate 4,656,097 of NW_023270852.1, forward strand.
CTCAGTCTGTATTTCTTTTTATTAGAGAAGTGCTCAAGAACTCATTGGAAAAACCATGCATCTTGGAATCTGCAGACATGGGAGAATAATTTGACTCCCTAAAGCACAACAGGGTCTCCCCACCTCTGTACCCCTTGCTCACCCCCACTTTGTCCATCAGAACACCCGGCACCCCCAGCAGCCTTTGTGAATCCCTGCAGGGCACGCTGTCCTCTGGCCTTCCTGACCCAAATGAGATGAGTGAGGCCCAGCCCATGTTTTTCTTCCTTATGTGGTCACTGTCACTCTCAACCACCTCATCTTTTTCTCAATTCCCTCCTCCAATTTCCGCAAGGCTAAGCTCTTCCATTTCCTAACGACACAGGGGGCCTCTCCCACCCCCAAAGTCCTTTCTCTGATGCTCCCCTGGCCTCCATGTCTTGAACCTGTTCTCCCTCAATCTCTCCACTCCCGAGGCACAATTCATCAAACCCCTCTGATCTTGCACTCTTTGGCAGACAGCAACAAACTCTCTCCCTGCCCAACCTTTTCATTAAAAAGCTCTTAAATGTCTTGTGGTGAGTGTCATGGAGGAAAAAAAAGATGGCCTCAACTGTCTCATGACGCCAACATGTGTATGTCCTGTCCTGCCTTACCTATCACCTAAGTGATTACAGGTAAGGCGCCAGGCACTGTCCTCAGGATGTTGGCAGGTGCTCAATATATTCTAACTCTTGTAGCTTTTATGATGAGTGTACTGCGAACACCCAAGTTCACGCCTAACCTGTACAACTATAGTAAGGGGCCAGGAGAACACCACATTGGGGGATTCTCATCTCCCATGCTGAGGCAGAGCCTCGAATGTAGAAGATGCTCAGTAAGTACATAGATAAAGAAAGAAAACTATTGGTCTCGAGGATCAGTACGAGCATGATCAGTCAACATTCAAAGTCGGCAAGAATAAGGAAGAAATCGAGATCCTTTTCTTGAGTTGTTTTTCTTCTAAAGACAAACAGCAGGGTCACAGCAATGTATGCTTGAATCACAGCCGGTGTGGACCGCTCTGGAGGGTCCAGTTGCTCCCCAAGGCACACCCACGGTCCCATGGTGACCACAGACAGCCACATGGCACCGCCAAAGGGTTGGGGGGAGATTCTCTGCTGTCAGTGAGGTTTAAGGGATGCTTACACAAGGGAGGGAACGGTCGAGCGGGCTCATCTGCTCATTCATTTTTCTCATATAGTTTCTGAAACTCTTATCTTGGGCCAGGCACCATGAAAGGTTCTCAGGATTCAAGAGGAATCATGCGTCTCTGCCATGCAGAACTGTATGGTCGACGGGGGCAAAGTGCACTGGGTAATCCTGCCAGGTCTAGGGGGAGGTCCTCTGACATGGGGGCCTCCACATCCACCATGGCTACATATATTCAGCAGGTCGGAGAGATAAAGCCACAGAAAAGGAGACAGAAAGAAGGAGCAGGAAAGAAATGTTTCTTTTTCTTCTTCTTTTGGATCCATTTTCTTTCCAGTATTTACAAATCCTCACAAGCTGAAACAGTGAATCTATGCTTCATAAACATCATCATTTGCAGAAATAGTTTGTGAGACGGATATAACAGAATTTAACTAATTTATGTATACTCCTACTCGTTCTGGAAAGGGTATGAGGCAGGTTCCAAACAAAATACACAGTTGAAGACAACAATGAGACATGAGTAAAACTAAGACAGGAGTGAGATTATCCAGAAAAACGCAAAGCAAGAACTCTCCTGGAGAGTCTGTGATGAGGGATACCGGGAAAGAACTGTGAGTGGAGAAACCATTCACTCAGATTTTTGGTTAGTGTGTACTGTAAAAAAAATATGTATCATCCGGCTGGGGAGGGAGGGTGTGTGGAAAATCACAGTGCCGTGGGGTGGGCAAAAAAAAAAAAAAATCACAGTGCCGTGGGGTGGGCCATGTGTGTATTTTCTTGGCTTCGGTTCGGTGAAAAGAAAAGCTGTGCCTTTAAGAAATCCAACTCCCAAACGCCAGCTTTTGAAACCAAGGTTCAGCAAAGAAGAGCCAATAAAAATGCTGTAACTCGAAACCAGCCCACACAGCACAGAAAGAAAGGAGAGAGGTCGCCGGGCGCCCTCCGAGACACACCCTTCTAACTGGGTTCTAGAAGAGCAGTGCCCAGTCTGCAAGACAAGAAGCTAATTGACTCCGCTGTCTGCTGCATAAGCTATAAAATAAGTACATAAAGGACAATATGAACATACAGCGCCATCAGTTACATAAAAAGGCCTGCTGTCCGATGCCACACTGCGCACCAAACAAGCAAGGCAACTGTTTCAGCAGGCTGCGCAGAGGAAGAATGAATAATCAGCGTACTTGTGAATTAAGTGTCCACCAGGAAGGGAGCTCGGTCCTAGAGCAGTGGCAGGGCAGCGCCCTCGGCCCTCAAGACTCAAGCTGGGGGTTTCTTAAGATCTTTATTGACAATCATGATGCAAGCAAATACATTCTTGGGCCAAATCAACCAACCGCTCACTCTACTGTGACCATTTCTTATTCGCTGAAACACACACGCACCACACTTCTCTTCTAAAGTTTCACCAACTGCTACTTTCCATTACCAGGAAATGTCACTTTAGTTTTTCATTGGTTAGGGACCCGACTCCTGCCAAAAAAAAAAGGAGGAACGGTGACAAAAGCTTCCATTGGAGCTGTCCTGGCACAAAGAGGGCAAAACACAATGTCAAGTCCTTATGCGGTTATCCAGAGAGTTGGGGGAGGGGTTGGGGAGGGGGTTAGGAGTAAAACTACCTTTGGTCCTAGGATTTTTTTCATTCACCAACACACTGAAAGCGAAAAAACTTTTTTCTTCCCCCGGCAAAACTGGAATGAAGCAAGCAGGCTGTGTAGTCTGTCGCTAGGACAAAACCCATTGATCTGGCCATATCTGATGAACGAGAGAGTCTGCAACGTAAGCACCATAAAGCTTATGGCCTAGAGTCAGTAGATCTGAGTTCAAATATCTGCTCTCCCTTCTTAAGAGCTATTACCGTTTTTACCAAGGTGCTAACTTTCCTGGGCCTTAATTTTTCTATTTGTAAAATACAGACAATAAATGTTGTCCTCTCAGAATCTTTCCCACCAAGCATTGTTGAGAGAATGAAATGATATGTCTCAGGGCGCCTGGGTGGCTCAGATGGTTAAGCATCTGCCTTCGGCTCAGGTCATGATCCCAGGGTCCTGGGATCGAGCCCCGCATCGGGCTCCCTGCTCCGCGGGAAGCCTGCTTCTCCCTCTGTCTCTCTCTCTCTGTCTCTCAGGAATAAATAAATAAAATCTTAAAAAAAAAAACACTGTAAAGAAATGATATGTCCTCTGAACGCCATTTGACACGAGTAAGATTCCAGAACTTTCTCTATTTGGAAACTCAGAAAATGCCAGGCACAATCCTGGCATCTCATGGGGGCTCACTGTTTGCCGAGCACTGAGGAAGATGTCTAGAGATGGAGAGAAGTAAAAGGTACAGTTCTTGGCTGTGAAGAGCTCGCAGGCTAGTTAGAGGCAGGATATCTAAGTTTAGGGCTAACATGAGAGTAGGCAGGGTTCGCTGGAAATAAAGTCTAAATGCTTGTCCCTCACCTCACTTAATTCTTCTGCACTCATGAAAATCCACTAGGTTCTATCCGGAAAGCTTACGGCCCTAAAAACAATAGTAACAGAACTGACGAGTAGCATCTCACCAGCACCCAGAGGTATTCTCAGAGACAGAGAGTTGAGACGAATTCCCTCTTGCCCTTTAGTTAGTTACTCTATGAATTCAAGCCATAGGGAGCACATCAGCCCCAAAGGAAATCACGTCTGGAATGACAAAAAGACTGTGCTCCCAACCTTTCGAATGAACAGTATTTTAAGAAGAAGCCTCTGCATGCAATGTGTGGGAAAACCTTATTCAGGAAGCTTCAAGAGTCAGACTTCCAAGCCCAGGGACCTAAAACCCAATCTATAACAACATTAATTAATAATGGGTTCCTATATGCCAGGTACAAGGCTAAAAACCCTTACAAGCATTACATCATTTAATGTTCAAAGCAACACTAAGGGAAAAGTAATTTTCCTATCTCGGTTTTACAGGTAAAATTACAGACTTGAGGAGGCTAAAGTAACTGGCCCAAAGTTTGCACAGCTGGTAAGAAGTAGACCATGACCTGAAACCAAGCAGGTTGGTTTCAAATCCCGTGCAAGTTCTTATCACACCTGATTACTGTATTAGTCTGGTCTGTGTGCATTTCCTACTCTAGTGCTCTTTCCTTGGAAACTATTTACTCACACTATTTTCTTTGAAAAAGGACAAAAAACATGATGGATTTCCTTCTATGCGGGCCCCACTGGACCCACAGTTGACACGGAAAAGTGTAATCCAAAGTACAAAGCCCCACAACAACTTGATGTTCTTCTCCAAGGAAATATTTCTCCTGAAAAGTTTGGTAAGTTAGGAAAAGATAAGGACAAAGATCTAGAACAGCCCAGAGAGTTTTAATTTTGGGTGGTTGGTTAATAAATTTTAAAATTCAACCTTACTCTGAACAAGAGAATATAGTTACCTAATGTGTTCACTTTTCACCCACTGAATAAAGAAAGATTTTTAAAATGACAATCTTTTAATGTTAGCAAATGTATACTGAGATGGTCCCATTTGCACTGCTATCCAACCTTTTAGAAAGCAGTTTGGCAAGCTGTGCTTCTGGTTTCATATCTGAGAACTCTTTGCCCAACCCGAGGTCATAAAGATTGTTTACTGTGCTTTTTTTCTGGAAGATTTAGCTTTAGCTTTTACATTTAGGTCTAGGTCCCATTTTGAGGTAATTTCTGTGTATAATGTGAGACAAAGTTTAAATTTATCATTTTGTACATGTGGATCCAGTTGTCCCAGCACTATTTGTTGAAAATGCTATCTTTTCTCTATTAAATGGCTTTGGGGTTTTTTTTTTTTTTAAGATTTTATTTATTTGACAGAGACACAGCGAGAGAGGGAGCACAAGCAGGGGGAGTAGGAGAAGGAGAAGCAGGCTCCCCACAGAGCAGGGAGCCCGATGCGGGGCTCGATCCCAGGATCCCAGGATCCCAACCCCCAGGATCCCAACCTGAGCTGAAAGCAGACGCTTAACGACTAAGCCACGCAGGCACCCCAAATTGCTTTGAGTTTCTTTAAAAAAAAAAAAAGGGGGGGGGATCTTTGTAAGAAGAAAAAAAAAATTGACAAGAAATATAATGGTTAATTTCTAGACTCCCAACTCAGTACCATTAACCTATCCTTACATCAGCAACAACACACAGTCTTGACTACTCTAGTTTTGTAGTAAATTTTGAGACCAAAAAGTGTAAGTCCCCTATCATATCTTCTTTTTCAAAACCATTTTTTTATTCTGGGCACTCTCCATTTCTGTGTAAAAAGTTAAGAATAGCTTTTCAATTTCTACCCAAAAAAAAGCATGCTGGGATTTTTACAGGGATTACACTGAATCTATAAACCAACATGGGAAAAATTAACAACACTGCGTCTTTCAATCCATGAACACAGATTACCACTCCATTTATTTAGATCTTCTTTAATTTTTCTCAGCAATATTTTATAGTTTCCAATGTACAAGTCTTATAATCCTCTAGTGAAACTTATTCCTAAGAATTTTATTTTTTTTGATGCTATTTTGAATGGGATTGTGTTCTTAATTTCATTTTCAGATTGCTTTTTGCTAGCATATACAACTGATTTTTGTATATTGGCGGGTATCCTGAAAACTGGCTGAACTTACTAGTTCTGGTAGGTTCCTACACCACATGGTGTGGTGTAGTGTGGTGTGTGTATTCCTTAAGACTTTCTACATACAGGCTTAATTCGTCTGCAAATAAAGACAGTCTTACTTTTTCATGTATAATCCGAATGTCTCTAAGGCCTCAGCCTGCAGTACAATTTTGAACAGAAGCGGCAGGAGTGGACGTCCCTGCCTGTTCCAGCTCTTAGGAGGAAGCGGATCATAATCTGCACAAAGTAGTCTAGTCGCGCTTTCCTGAGGACCTTACAAAAGAGAGCTGGATAAATATTTTCTTATACTGATGACCCATGATCCCACGCAAATGAAAAACATACTTACATCTTGGAAAAAAAAAAAATCAACGCGCGTTTTAGATTAAGAACAGAGACCCAAAAATGTCACCCAATAGATAAAACATAAAAAGTTACGAAAAACTAAAGAGATGGAGAAGCAGTGCTGTGTCATGTACTGATTGCGTACAGCGAGGAGAAGGTGACCTAGGAAAGGGCAAACAGAGGCACCACTGCCAGCCCCCGCAGGTCAGCATGGCTCTCAAGGCCAGGGACCTGCCCCACCAACTGCCTCCACACAACGGGTCTCTTATCTTAACAAAGCACGCAGATTTCTTTAAAACCAAAAGCCAAAAAACAAAACTTGGTTCCAGGACAGAAACCATCAGGCAGCATCCAGCACTGTTTGAAAGGATGCGCGGGCCCCAAAGACCTTGTTTTCTCTGAAAGGTAACTGAAAGTTCAAATGCCCCAGCAGGAGGCACAGATGGGGGTTCAGAATCCCACTGCTGGAGGAAACGGGCTCTGACACACACACACACACACACGGGCTCTGACACACACACACACACACTCTCTCTCTCTCTCTCTCTCTCTCTACCTGGACTGCAGCACCTGCCTGCAGGGACTCCTGCTGACACTCCCAGACCAGTCAGGTCCGCAGACAATGGCTGAATGCCGACTGTATGCAGAACCCGGGGCCCACAGGGTGCCCTTGGTTATTTGTAACTTGCCTATTCCATCCCGCGGTGCAATCAATCTGACGGATGAATCAACAAGCTAGACGTCACAGGTAGGGATCTCGTAGGAAATAAATCTCAAAATAAAACACTTGCTCAAAGGATTTAAAATCTAGCTGGAGGGGCACCTGGGTGGCTCAGTCGTTAAGCGTCTGCCTTCGGCTCAGGTCATGATCCCAGGGTCCTGGGATCGAGCCCCGCATCTGGCTCCCTGCTCCGAGGGAAGCCTGCTTCTCCCTCTCCCACTCCCCCTGCTTATGTTCCCTCTCTCTCTGTGTCTCTCTCTGTCAAATAAGTAAATAAAATCTTAAAAAAAAAAAAAAATCTAGCTGGAGAGAGAGGAAAAAACAAAGCATGTGGGCAGTACTGAGCTGATTTCCCTAATTGTATAGAAGTTCTCCTTTTCCAGTATCTCAGAGAGGTGGAAAGCCATAATCACTTAGCTTCCCCAAGAATCAGAAGAAATATTCCTTCAGGGTGGGGCAGGTGGACCTCCGTCTGCTAAAGGGAAAACTGTCAATACTTTGGGGCTCCTCTGGGGCTCCTGGCTCACTACACATTATCACACTTTCCACAGTAACCCTGCAGTTCCCCGGTTTTCATACTCTGCACCCCCAACTGCACCTGTCCCTCTCAGCTGAGTCACCCCTGTTCTCTGGTACTTGGAAGTGCCAAGCAAATGTTTCCCTTTCCTTCTCTCTGCTAATGGTACTTTGGACAATAAAAGCGACCCTGGACGGGTCCCATCTGGGCTCACACTTTTGTCACGTAACACGAGAGCGTGCCGCGAGTGGTGTGCGTCACAGCCTCGAACCCCTCCCCACGCAGAGCTCGGTCCGCTGTCAGAAGGATCTGGAGGAAGAATTGATTATTTGTGTCGAGGAAGTGCCTGCTGCCCTTTCCTTCCTGCTCCTCCCAGCTACAGAAAGCATCTCCGGATGGAAAGGCAGAGAGGCCAGGGTCTCCTAGAAGGGCCCCAGCAGCCCACCTGGGCAGCAGACTGGGCAGCCTCAGCACCTGCCCGGCCCTGGAAAAGGGCCTTCAGATGCCTGCTCTGGACAGGTGCTTCTCACAGAACGACTTCATTTAAGCCTCAGCACGACCCCGTGAGGCAGGCCCCACCTATAAAGTGGAAGCATTTTATAAGCAAGGGTATCAGAGCTCAGAAGTCAAGTAAACTGCCCAGGATCACACAGCTGGCCAAATGCCTGCAGTTTGGCTTTGCCTTTTAGAGATGACCCCGAGGCTCCACACACAGGTTCCGCCAGGTCTTCTTATAGTCATCAAACATTACCTAAAGAGCTCAGAGAGGTGGCCCGATTAGCAAGGTGAGGGAGAACCAGGACAGCGGCTCTCTCTTCCTCACTGTTACTATCAAAGATGAGACGTGCTGGGAGAATGGAAACGACAAAACAAGTGAAAATTTGACACATGCCAAAAAAAAAAAAAAAAAAAAAAAAAAGGCTGGACAATTACCTATTAAGAATGCTGTCTTGAAATGTAAAAACTACAAATTAAACCAGAGCTAGGTTTAAATTGCTTTTTTTAGTTCACTTGTTATGTAGTCCGTACAACATGTAATCAGGATATGTTCTGAAGATTACCCCAATAAGCTTTGAAAAGAGCAGTCATTAAATAAAATCATGAGATAATTGCATGGTTCTTACGGCTGGGCGTTACTAATATGGATGCTAATTTTATCTGTGCAACAACACTGATATCAGAATGAGGGCGTTCCTAAAACGCAGGTTCCTTTTTTTTTTTTAAACATGGGTGAAGGATTTTTTTAAAATTTTTTAATTATGTTATGTTAGTCACCATACAATACATCATTAGTTTTTGATACAGTGATCCACGCTTAATTGTTTTCGTATAATACCAAGTGTTCCATGCAGTATGTGCTCTCCTTAAGACCCATCACCAGGCTAACCCATCTCCCCACTCCCCTCCAAAATGCAGGTTTCTTTAGCAGAGCTCCACCGCACACCATTCTGCAAGGCAGCGTGGCTGGGGAAAGCTCGGGGGCCCCTGCTCAGCTGGAACCAAAGTGCCTATGCAGATCACCTTCCCAGGCCCTGTCCTGGGAAGAAGCCTTTGCCTCCTCCAGCTACATGCCTCCCCTGTCCCCGCCCCCTCCCAGGAGAGACACTTCACAGGCAAGGCCTCCATCCCACCATTTTCCACTGGACTCCTGTGGAGACACCAAGGATGGAAGGCTTAGAATAAACGATCTGAGCTCTCAACCCTGAGAGGATTTGACACACCCCCTGCCTCTCCCAAAGCTCACACCTGGCAACAACAGGTAGGTGCACCGTGGAATGCAGTGGCTCCTTCGAAATAATGAATAGCTGCTCTACGCTTGTGAGGGGGGGCTCTAGGTTTTCACTGATAGTGGACCAGTGTGTGGGAAACTAGATGTCTCGTTTCCCTGCAGGTGAGGCAGAGGAGAAACAGGAGGAGGAAGTGCAAAGAACACAGGAAGAGAACAGGAGCAGGAGAGGTGGAGAGAGGGGGCGGGAGGTCCAGTGAGAGCACGTGCTCACCCACGTGGGCACCCCGAAACACTTTACCAATGCTCAGCCAATTCGTATCTGGCCAGAGATTCTATGCAGGCAGCCAATTCGTATCTGGCCAGAGATTCTATGCAGGCTGATCAATAGTTTAAAAATACATGAAAATAGATCTGCATTTTCTATAAAGCCATTTTCACATTCTCAAAAAGCTTCCATTGAGTACCTATGACATCCTTAGCACCATGGACTCAAAAGACAAAAATCACGGTCCTCCAGAAGAGCTGGTAGGTCAGGGTTCCAGATCATTTGCTGCTATGTATAACCAGCAAGAAAGGGGTATTGGGGGCTGTGTGTGTGTGCTGGAAAAGCCAGGGGCCAGAACCTATATGTTGCATAGAAAAGGAGGATGTCTACAACCGGGTTAAGAGAAAGCAGTAGGAACTGTGGTCTGTGATATCCCTAGTATACAAAGGCATAGTTGTTCAAGCTCCAGAGATTATGCGGTCCCCAAGAATGGACCCAAACAGCCAGTCTCCATGAGCCTCACCATGTAACTTGGGCATTGTTCAAAGGGAAGCTACACCACCATGCGCTCCCTGGAGCCCTGGGAGATTCTACTGAGCACGGAACTCTAACTTAGGACTCCGTTACCGAGATTCGCTTCCTCTCATGGTAGTGCACACATGTTGCACGTTGCCAAAAGAATGGGAATCCATCAAGTGGGGGAAGAATATCATACCCAGCATATCTGGAGTGCATTAACTTGAAACAGACTGGTGTGGTGGTGAAGAGGAGGGACTCTGGAGCCACACCGCCTGGGTTCAAATTCCAGTTTTTCCACTTCCTAGTTCTGGGACTTGATCTCCGTGTCTCTCGGTTTCCCCTTTCCATGAAACCAGAACATGGCAGTACCCATCTCGTAAAGTAGCTATGAGGATTAAAACAAGTCCATCTGTATAAAGAGTTGTATGTAAAAATGTTAACATGAGAGAATTTATGTACATGGTTTCCTCAATGTACAGGCTGAACGAAATGTTTGGGTCACACATCAGCCCAAAATTCGTATTGAATCCTAATCCCCAATATAATGGTATTTGGAGGTGGGGCCTTTGGGGAGCGATGAGGTCAGGAGGGCAGAGCCCTCAAGCACAGGATCAGTGCCCTTCTAAGGGGCTGAAGAGATCAGAGTGCTCCCAATCTGCCATGGAGGACACACAGGAAGACAGCCATGTATGGGCCAGGGAGCTGGCCCTCGCCACTGGACATCAAATCTGCCAGTGCTTTGGTCTTAGACTTCTAGCCTCCAGAACAGTGAGAAGTAAGTGTCGTGTAAAAGCTACCGGGTCTGTAGTGTTTTGTCACACCAGTGTGAACAGCCCAAGACAGCACACATGAAAAACATTAAATTCTTATGTCCAAAAGAATTCCCCCATCACAGAGGTTAACTGCTAACATTTCATCTTGTCTCTTTTGATCTCCCTATGTCTGTCATTACACATACTGGATGATTCACCTGAGCTGCCGGGGGTGGGGGGACACAGACACATCAGCCAAGCAGAGTGTGGCAGATTTGTGAAGCAAGGGCTCTGGAACCTCACCCATCCCCCTGGCCCTGTGCTACCTCCACTCCCACGTGAAACAGGGATTTCCTGTTCCGTGAGTCTGACTCGGGCCTGACGAGATGCACGGTATCAGTGCTCCCCACTCATCTGCCAGGATGCCCACGTTGTTGACCAACTTCATCTCTGTGGTGACACGGTTCTGACACACCACACAAAAGCAGTGCACTCGAAACTATAGTTCCAGCCCACATGGCGAAGTAGAATCCAAAGAGATAAGCTATGAATGAAACGAGATGCGGCCTGCGGTCCGTTCAGAGGTCCGTTCAGAGGCCGCCCCCTGTAGGACTCAGAGGCCTGTTCTAAACCCAGTGCTACCCCTAGACCGTTCCCTCACAAGACAGGAGGCAACCTGCTTCCATCCCGAAGACACACCAACCACCCCAGGGCCACGGAGATGAGGTTCTGAATTTCCATGTGCACGCTGAAGGAATTCCCAGGGAAGGCCTGTCATGGTCCCACTTTACTGAAGAAACTAAGCTCTGCAAGAAGTTAACTCTCCTCTCTGTCCCTGTTAAGATATGATGCAATTATAGGGGCGCCTGGTGGCTCAGTCATTGAGCGTCTGCCTTCGGCTCAGGTCATGGTCCCAGGGTCCTGGGATCGAGCCCCGTGTCGGGCTCCCTGTTTGGCGGGGAGCCTGCTTCTCCCTCTCCCTCTGCCTGCCGCTCCCCCTGCTTGTGCTCTCTCTCTCTCTCGCTGTCCCTCTGTCAAATAAATAAATAAAATCTTTAAAAAAAAAAAGAAGGTATGATGCAATTTAGGGGCGCCTGGTGGCTCAGTCGTTGAGCATCTGCCTTCGGCTCAGGTCATGATCCCGGGGTCCTGGGATCGAGCCCCGCATCGGGCTCCCTGCTCAGTGGGGAGCCTGCTTCTCCTTCTCCCACTCCCCCTGCTTCTCCCTCTCCCACTCCCTCTGCTTGTGTTCCCTCTCTCGCTGTCCCTCTGTCAAATAAATAAATAAAACCTTTTAAAAAAAAAGAAGGTATGATGCAATTATAAATAAAAGTATGCTCTCACAGGTGGATACAGCTTTTGACAATTTCATCTGTATCACTTCATGAGACCCCATTAAAGCCTTTTTTTAAAGTATGAAGGCTCAGGAAGGTTTCAGGACTAGGCCGAGGTCAGGGGGCAAGAAAAATAAGTGATGGGACCGGGGCCAGAGCTCAAAACTCTGGCCTCCTGCATATTCACAATAAGGAATGGCAAATCACTGGTCTGCAAGCACCACATGCTACTAAAGCACTGGGTGTTAAATCACACACTTCACCTTGATGGCTCATCACGCCGGGGCCTTCAAGAAAGTCATCCCACCAGGAATCTGGCTTTGGATGGCAATGGAGAAGTGGACAAACTGAAGAACAGGGGCTCTGCTTCTGGAAGCCCTGACCTGAAAGCAGCAGGTGTTCAGTTCCCCAAGTTTAAGGGCAGACAGGGTAGGGGAGAGACCGAGGCAAAGACTAAACAAAGCAGGCGGAGAGGTACAGCGCCCCCAAATGGCTGCAAACACTTCCCTTGGTTCCCTTTCTGTCTTCAGCCTTGGACAGACTGATGGGTGATATACCTTCCAGGGCTCTCAGCTGGATTTTTACACTCACGCCTGCCATCTCATAATTATTCACATTTGATTTCTTTAAAGCAATGTACATCAATGGCCCAACAAAATCAGTGCAACAATGAACTTATTTTAACTTGGGAAACCTGCACTTGCAGTCCCACGGCCCCTTCAGGCCAAGGGATTTCATTTGTCTGGGTCCCTTTGGGTCTGGTCCTTGTCCCCTGTAACAGAAGCCACGATCCTGGACTAGGCACCACTCTGTATCCCACTTTTTCCATGTAATCGCATTTCCTGTCTCACGCCGAGCATGCCTAATGACCCTGGTGAGCTCCTGCTCCAAAGGCCTCTTGTAGCGTTTCGATTTCATCACCCATGTAGACAACTGATCTCAAAGAAGCTCCGTGACATGTCTGACTTGTAACTCTGAAGGTCTGAGATCATGGTTTGGGTGAGAAGGAGAACGCTTTGGGGGTGGGAGGAGATGAAGAAAGGAAACACAACTGTGCCTTTCTTCTCGGGAGACAAAGTGCTATTAGACGGGAAGGCTCTGGATGCCCCCAAGGGGGGGTGGGGGCAGGGGGCGCCCTGGCGTTGCCACAGGATGAAGCTGCTCTCCATGCCCCGCAATAGCAGCACCCTGTGGGTTGCAGGAAATGACTGTCGGCCAAGGGCCCTGAGCAATTTCGTTCAAACTGGATCACGTCACACCCCAAACACACTTCCCCACTTAAAACCTTTGCCATCCGGCTCCACACTGATGGAGAAGTTTATATGCCACAGCCCTGCACACAGTGTCCCTCCAAAGCCTTGACACTCCATCCCCTTGCCCTTCGACCTCCTCCCTTCACCAAGCAAGCCCTACGCTCCAACCACCACGTTCCTGGCCACCTGGATGATCGAGAAACTGGCCCCCGTCCTTAAGAAGCTCACAATCAGGGTGAGAAAGCCAAGGTTTTGGGTGTATGTTTATCGCAGGAAAATCAATAAGCCATTTAGTTGTCTGTAAAACAGTGCCATCGTTTTAGGGACGCCTGGGTGGCTCAGTCGTTAGGCATCTGCCTTCGGCTCAGGTCATGATCCCGGGGTCCTGGGATTGAGCCCTGCATTGGGCTCCTTGCTCAGTGGGGAGAGTCTGCTTATCCCTCTCCCACTCCCCCTGCTTATGTTCCCTCTCTCGCTGTCAAATACATACACTCTTAAAAAAAAAAAAAAAAGTGACATGGTTTTAACTCATCATCTCCAATAGTTTAAACTGATCCTGTGTGTTACAAAATACGATTGCTTCTCAAACATCTTCTACTGTGAACTAGAACACACACACGTAAAAGTAAGACCTAAGTGTAAGGCTTAAATGAAAGATTATAAAGTGAAGACTCATATAGGTGACTCCGTTTTTTGAATTACTGACAAGAGAAACTCCCCTCTGTACAAGCTCATCAGGGTTTCCTGCTGGTGAGGACACCGCGACCGTGCAGCCGGTGCCCAGCACAAGGGCAAGGGGACGACCCTGGAGCACAAACCATTCTTGTAACTGGCCGGTCGGTCATCTGCCTCATCTCAGCACCCCACTGTCTGGATTGCAGTCAACATACATTCCAGGTTCCCCAGGACAGTCCCAATTCCAAAATTTCAGTTCTCTGTCTCCATAAACCATCAAAAGTGCCCCAACTTCATTCCTACAGATCTCCCAGACTTCCTGTTGAGCCAGAAACAACATGAAAAAAACAAAACAACCTTGAACATACCAGAAGCCCCAGTCTGGGGTTCGAACTATAGCTGCTGTTACTCCAGCCTACTTTCTGTGTCTGCTATTTGTAGTTCTCTTGCAAACCTAAGAGGGTTCGGTCGCTTCACTATGGGTCCTCAGCCAGTCCCTAAGCTGACTCACATAGATTTTCTCATTTCCACCACTAAGCGTGATAAAGGTTACAAGTATTTCCGGTACAATTATAAATTGCATCTGCACACCCCAGCTTGTGAGTGCCTCAGGACAATTTCACACTACTCTGGTTCAATGTCTCCCTGTCGCCCTCTAAGCTTGAGAAACCCATTGATATTGAATCTCCTTTGACAGCAAAGGCAATTATAAGAGTTCTGTGTGAGGGAAGAGGGGAGGGCCGAGGAAGGCATGGACAGAGGGCAGTTGTGAGGAGCCAGACTTTACTGACCCTCCGGACTCAAAGGGCTTTCATCTCCCGAGGAGCCGGACACCCCAACTCTGGGTCATTAGCACCACCACTGATCTCCAAACCAGACATGTCCCCAGAGACGCCCCAAACCACTATTTCCTCAACTTTTAGTTTTTGACTCTGAGAAAAAACAAATCCCATGTCCTTTGAAAGAGTTTAATGAGATGTGGCCATGCGAGAGAACTGCTCAAAACACATCCATTCTTTATACAAATGTTAACCGTGGTTCCACAGACCATGCGTGGGACCCCACATTTAATAGAGGCAGGATGACTGGGGCACATCAGCCGCAGAGTATCGTGTGGACAGAAAGTCGGCACTCGATTTCATTCTCTCAGGAGTTTAGAACAAAGGTTAAAAATAAAAGGTGTTTAATGGTTATTAGGTGCAACCACCCGCATATATGAAAAGTAATGAGAGCCTGTCTCCCAATTTCCTATAGGTTGTCTGCCAAATTCCTGCCTCCTTCACAAGAAGACAGAATCGGCAGTGTTTTCTTTGCCATACAGATAGACCCCATGTCACTATAAACAAACGCTGCTTTCTTTGCAGCTAATAACCACAATGTGTGGGTAAGAAACCTCTCCAGTATAAATCCATGGGGACAAGGCTGCATTGTGGGCATTAAATAATTATAACAATCTGACATGAGTCAGAGGATTGTTTTTCAATGGCCCTGTGCACTTCAAACTTTCAAGTCAACCCCAAACTCTCTTTCCTGGCACTCTGTCCATGTGCTGGGCTATTGTGAAACAATCCTCATTCTTTACAGTTTGGTCCCATTGCAAGGAGCTGGCAACGTGGGCACTCATGAAATATTAACACGTTACATTGATTTTTTTTTATAAGTGTGGCCAACAGTGGATCAATTATATTACTATGAAAAGCTTTTCATAATTCACTTGGGGGGCATCAAGATCTCATTTTGAGACAGCACATGGATGATGAAGTCGACAGTTTTGAAGAGGCCGGCGCTCACATGCACAGAATACATTAAATGTGATAGAGTAGTAATAATACACCGTTCACAAAAGAAGAAAAATGTTTAAATCTGGCAAAATGATAAAAATAGGGTACACTATATCAACAAGTTGGGAATTAAATCCATGGCAGTCTTTCTGTCGACAAGAATAGAAAAATCCCAAATGCTGGCAATGTATGCCCCTTCTGGCTGACCACCATCTGTTCATCCCCACCTTTCTCAAAAGTAAAATTTGCTAACTTCTAGATAACAGAATTATCTTGACCTACCCTTGCTCTGAAGTACCTTTGATTCCAAGAACATTAGCAGTTGGCCAGAAAGAACGAGTATCTCCTGGCTTGCGTGTGGCCACGGAGCACCTGGCTCAAGATTCTTGTTGATCTGGCAGCTAGTGACCAGGAGAGACTTTTCTCTTTAGTTGTGCAGTGTACATAAACTTCACACAGGCCAAAGATAGGCGTATCGAAGAGCTGGGGGTGGGGGTGGGGGGGCGCCAGCAGTTCTCAGATCTTGAACTCCACATGAGAATGCTGCAGAGTGAACCGGGCCCAACTTTGTTCCCTCTACCAAACCGTGAACATATCAAGAGCAAGAACCAAGGCTTCTTCATCTTGTTACCCCCTTTCCTGGCACTGGAGATGTGCACAAAAGATATGGTAAATGAGAGGCACCTGGGTGGCTCAGTTGGTTAAGCATCCGACTCTTGATTTTGGGTCATGATCTCAGGGTCCTAGGATAGAGCCCCATGTCGGGCTTGGTGCTTGGCATGGAGCCTGCTTGAGATTCTCCCTCCCTCTCTCTCTACCCCTCCCCTTGTGCATTCTCTCCAAATAAATGAATGAATGAATGGCAAATGAATGGACACAGGGTGTGGCTTCTCCCTCCCACTCTGGGGAGTCCTGCATCTGACTTGTGTGTAGAAACTGAATTTATCCTCTTTCTTGCACAGATAAGTAGCATCGCCAGGAGAGAAAAGTCACTCAAAGGGCCATCTTCCAGATCTCCCAGATTAGGGGCCCAATGTGGAAATGCCCCCTAATAAGCCGACAAATGCTTTTTGTTACTTTAGGGCTCTAAGCCATTAGGAATACCAAAAAGGGCTTGCATGCATTACATTGTTGAGCCAACCCTGAAACCCCCTGGAAAATAAATATGCAGAAGAAAAGAGGCTCCCAGAGGCAAACGATTGACAACCTTGGTTCCAGTGTCCTAAAAATTGAACCACTGCTAAAATGCCTTTCCAAAACCCTACAGGGGCTTTCCAGAGGGCTGGGTGGGAATGTGGTCACACAGGCACTAAAATGACAGAGGGTGACAGCAAGGTGGGCAGTCTGAGTTCCATCCAGCCCCAGGTGCAACATGGCTGCAAGGGTCTTAATGCCGATAAAAAACAAAACAAAACGCCCAAGAGCAGGCCTGGCGTGGATGTGGAAGGCTCCCGAAGTCACTTGGCCTCAGCCTGTTAGCAGCTCCCAACAAAGAGAGGACAGGGCAGTCAGCAGCCTGCTCAGGCTCAACAGAGGCCCGGCCAGGGCTCCTAAGAACCCTCCATCTTCTGAAAAGCGGAAAGGACTTCAGTCCGGGCCAAATCAAAACTGAAGTGCTATAAAAAGCAATTTTAAAAAGATTAGGTTTATGTCATACTTATGATCCTAACTTGCTGCCTGCCTTCTTTCCCCTGCGCCAGGGAAGTAACAGAAGAGAATCCTTCAACCTTAAGTCAGGCAACACGGTTTAACGTGTTGGTGTGGCCGGCACCTGCTCTCTCCTGGGCCGCAGTGCTGAACGCATCCGCCTCTCCTTCGGCTCCGCCTCCGCACTGAAGAGCAGGGAAGCCACGCGCACGCACGGGCACGTGACGCATGTGCACGTAACACGCACGCGCACGCGCACGTAACACGCACGCGCACGTAACACGCACACGCCCGAAAACTGCCAAATCCCTATGCTTCCGCTGAGATTACAATGTAGTCCGCTCATCACCCAATCATTAAAACGGCTTATCACCTGGTTATGTTTAGCTCAATTTTTCACCTAGAGCACCTGTTACCTGGGACATGGCCTCATGTCCATGCTACGTGTTAATTAAGGAGGAAAGTCGGTGCACACACAACCACACACATGTGTTTTTTTGCAGGGTGGGCTCATTACGATCCTGGGACTATTTTTCTTCTCCAGATACCTGTATTTAATATCCATATTTTCTGAGTTATTTTAAAGGTTGTGTTAAGTAGGAATGAAAAATTTTGAAGAACACACACCAAATGGAAACTGTTGGGGGTGGGGGCAGAACACTGTTTCTTTCGGAGGCAGTTGCAAATGAGGACACTGGCCTGGCTGTGGGGGGGGGG
>NW_023270852.1:4674229-4820145 GCF_011800145.1 Mirounga leonina
TCTTCCAGCTCAATGGGAGAGACACAGCTTCCATTTTAAAACGCAGTCTCCCTGAGATTTGGGGACAGGGGCTCTGGAGCCCACAGAATGAAACCTACTCTTATCTCTAAAACAAAACTGGCTTTGATGTTGGCCAGCTTGCTTGCCTCTTTCCCTTTTCAAATGTGGTTTATCAGCAGCAATATCTCCATTAAGCACTTAGTCAGCAGCCATTATGGGGCCCAGTTCTGCACTGGGTGCCCATCCCTGAGCAATAAAAGGAAAAAGCGTGTGCCTTGTGCACATGGAGGGAGCGTTCAGTGATGGGTCGGTGGGCACACACACACACACACACACACAGTGCTTTTGGTCCGTCGAGGGCGGCGGGACCTGAGAGGAGAATTCCCGGCTCTCTCACTCTGTGCCCTTCCCGCCAAATGCACACATGTTCTCCAGTGCTGTTGCTTTATTCACTGACTTGACTTCTCCATCACTTCTGCTCTGGACTTCCCCTCCACTACCCTGGGGATCCTTGACGAGGCCAAGCCCCTCAGGTTCCCTGAAGCCAAAAGTGCCCTCCCTGGCCCAGGCCCAGAGGCCCCCCTCCCCATGCCAGCTCTCCGGCCAGGCCAGCAGGGGCTCAAGGGGGGGGGGGTGCCGAGCACGTGTACCCCACCTCTTCAGGGCCACCCAGAGCCCTCACACACTCTCACGTTCGTCCCTGCCGTTGGCTACATACACATGTGCTTCCAAGACGAACAAACTCTCCAGGAGCGGAACCAGCACTCAAACACAGGCACAGTGGCCCAGGACACTGCCCTCTGAAGACAGAAGCTCCGGTGCACTCCCAGGGTGCCCAGGGCACTCTGCGGCCTCAGGACGGGCCTCTAGAGCCAGAGTGTGGTCCTCAGCCTCTGCCAGACATCGTCCTTCCACGGAGAGCAGACAATGACACACACACTCAGCACACGGCGGCTTTCAGCTCCGGTGACCAGCAAGGGCGGCGGGCCGCAAGCAAGAGACACAGGGGAATGAGAAACGGCTTCCAGAACAGTTTGTTTGTGTCCAACTGTCGAGAACCTGGATGCACAGCCAACAGGGAAAGAAACAGCTTCCTTGTGGCACTTCTTCAGGCCTTCAGACTTGTGGTTAGCACCTCTCAACCTTGTCCAAGAGAGCCGGACCCAGGCCGGACCCCACCCTGTCTCCTCCACCGTGGGCAGTGCCTCCAAGACTCTGCCTGCCGGAGGAGGGGACACCGCCCCCCCCGCCCCCCCGCTAAATCCAAACACGACATGGAGATCCCAGGTGCACTTGCGGCTCGGCATGCTGTCTCCGGCACCACTGAGGAGGGGATCCCCTCGAGGCCTTACACAGGCTTGCAAAGGAGGAGCAGACAGAGGCTCAGAGAGGTTAAGTAGTTCACACAAAGTCACACAACTTATCTCTTGTCAGAGGGCTCCGAGGTCCTCATGTTTCACTTCCAGAAATGAAAAGCACAGCTCTTGGCTTTAACATTACACTGTTTATCAATAAAGTACCGCTCTAAGGAATGGAAAGCACATGCACACGCTATGGGAACTATTATTCTCCCGGGCCAGACTTGGGATGCACAGTGCATACGGGCAGCAGAAGGGCAGAAAGTGACCCATGGTGCTCACTCCACCTCAGCAGCTCCTCCCTCCCTCCTTCCCAAATTTGGCTCCCCGACAGTAGATGGAAAGATAGCATTTCTACTATTTTATTGGGGAAAAAAAAAGCCAACAGGCTTCCCTGGCTTTGTTCCACTTCTCAGGCATCTAAGGTGGTAGGAGCTGCTGCCGGGACACCCAGGGAGCCCCCTGCTTGCCCCCACTGCCTCCGCAGCTCCAACACCCTCAGCTCAGGGAATGTCTTCACCAGGACGGAACCCCCTTCCAGCCCCAGGCCGGCTCTAGCCATCTGGCTCAGTGGCTCTTCCAAGGCCACGTCCGTCCAGCAGAGCCCACTGACAGAGGTTCGGCAGGAACATTCAGTCACCAGCTCTTCTGCCCACAAATACTTGCCTCGCTCAGACACACCGTATGCCCTGACTCTTGGTTCAGAACATCATGGTCACTAGCCCTTTCCTTTATACCAGCTACCACATTAGCCCTTTCTTCCAGCCCAGCCGCATGCCTTCAGAGGTATCGTTCTATCACTTTATGGCTGTGTTCACAATCTCACTGGGTATAGAGATGACCCGCTCTGAAGCCTGTTAGGGCTGATTCTCCGGCTTGGTGTTCCTGAACCCAGAAAAGCACAGAGCCACCACCTCCCCAAAGGGCCTGAATTCAGTGGCGACGCATAGCTGATTCTCTCTGGCCCTGAATCTAGAGGCTTCATGCTTACCAAGAGGGAATCAAGAAAAATTGTAGGCCTCCAACATCTCTGAGATTAAGCTTTCTCCTGATAAATTTCTTAAGTTTCATATTAGACATTATATTTGAAAGACTGGCTAAAAGTAGTAATTCAGAATTCTCCTTAAAATTTTTCATTGTTTAAAAACTTGTGCCAGTGTGACTCTGTCCCTCTATTATCACTGACCACATTTATGACACATCTGTTGTCCATAAGAGGCTGAGGCTCCTACAGGATAGGGACAGATACCTGTATCAGTCCATCTCCCCAGGGACCAACAGATAGAAAGTGTTCTTTTAAATGCCACCTTTTTAGGATTCTAATTTTGAAAGAATACCAAATAGGGATTATCCCTGCTTGAGGATGTACTCTTCCACCCTGTCTACCCAGGCATCTCTCTGTAAACCCCGGAAATCCTGCCTGTCACTCACATCCATCCCCACATGGCCCCACACCAGGAAGCCATCACTGATTAAGTGGTGGCAAGAGGGCCATTCCCCTACCTTCCCTGTAAACCCAGGAAGCAATTTTCTCAGTCCACAACCACAAGCCCAAAGCCACAAGCTCAAAAGCCCATGTGCATCATAAGACAGTATTTCGGAGCACGGCCCCAGCCCTGTGGTTAGCTCTGGCCAGTGTCTAACTGCTGAGGGATAGATGGTCTATCCAATCATATGTATGGGTCAGTATCATACCCCAAGGGGGGCTTTGAGGGGCTCTTCTCAGCATAGAGGCCAGAGCTTCACAAAGCAAAAAAAAAAAAAAAAAAGTACAGCTCTCTTTGGGAAAAATACATTTGTAACAACCCAGACTCCCCAAACAGGATAGAAATTGGACCTCCCCACCCCCACCCCCATACAGTCTATGACAACTGATGACCTACACCTCCATCCTGGGAACTTTATTTTAAAAACAGACTTTAGGGAATTTTTAGGTTCACAGGAATACTGAGTAGAAGGTACAGAGGTTACCCATGGACTCTCTGTCCCCACATATGCATAGCTCCCCCTTATCTATCAACATCCCCCAGCAGAGTGGCACGTTTGCTAAAACTGATGAATCTACACTGACACATCATTATTATCCAAAGTCCAGAGTTTACATTAGGCTTCATTCTTGCTATTGGACATTTAATGGATTTGGACAAATTAATGACACATACCTATCCTGGGATCTTTGGTAGATGCCACTGTGAGCAGGACCACTCCCTACTACCAGTCCAAGACTTCCCACTGCTCTCTTCCAACCCACTCTTCCTCTCCAGTTCCCTGGGTTTCTGGGTGCCACCTCAGGCTGCCTTTCTCCAGAATCACAGATGCTTATCTCTGGCCTTGGCCTCCCTGGCACAAGGTAGAAGCCATGCTCTGAATACACCTGCCGTGGCTGAAGGGAGGGAGGGTCCCTTGTCCCATGAGTGCTGACACCGAGCCAGGATAAGGACTTGGAAGGATCTTGTTGGAAATTCTTCAACAAATCTCAATGGGAAGAGTCTTCATATCAGGTTACTACATTCCAAGGAACAATTAAAACTGGCTTTTAAGCAAAGAACTGGGGAAGGGGGATTAGTGGCTCTTTTAACTAAGAAGTCTTGTTCTAGCAGCTTCAGATGACATCAACACAAATCTGTTCCCTACTGGGTTAGCTACTGGTTCCCACCAGTACCAGTCCAGTCCACATGTAGGTTCCTTAGAAGAAAAATGCTACCATAGTTACAGACCTCATGTCCTCACACACCATCCAAAGAATGTGAGACATTCAACCAAAATCTTCAGCAAAAGAAACGTTTACTTTTCCAGAAGCCGGCGGGGGCAACCATCTCATCTACTTCACTGACTCTGACTGGGTAACCAGTCACTGTGTACAGAAGTTGTTTGGCTTATGTCAATCATGGCCCACCTCCACAGTTGTGAGTGGGGTCAATCCCTCCCAAATCATATAAAGGATAAGGAAGAAGGCTAGCCTGTGTGCTTTTGGTAAGAAGAGCAGAATGGATGCTAGGAGGCTTCCAAAAAATGTCCTCTACAGCATCTTAAGGAGTGCGTAAGTTGCCCTGGGCCACCTCTGTACGAACGACTCCCAGCCTCACAGGTAAAGTTGAAAGGAACCATCTCACCTGTGCAGAGAAGGAAGTTTTTCAACTTCTTTAAAGAATTGCAGGCAGCCACTGGACAAGGAAGAATCAGTAGTCCAAAGAAATATGTCTCAGGGCCAGGGGAAAGGAGATAGTTTCTTTTGGGGCACAGACCTATCTGAGACCTCTGTGACCAAAAGCTCTGGGAAGAAGGTCATAAGAAACCCCCATGGTGACTAACTGGGTTCCTGAACCCAAATCCCCATGTGTACAGGGAGATCCCACGCCACCAACAAGCAATTCGTGGACACCAGTGGTGTCCATTCTTAAGAAAATTCTCCTCAGAGACAGCATCAGGTTCCATAGGTCAAGGGTTCAGTCCCACAAAAAGGACCCCCCAGTTCAGATACCAATCACACGCCCAGGTGCGTCAGCTGGGCTTCTGACCAACTGGCTATAAAGCAGAGGTTCCCACGACCCCCTCCTCAGGTGTGATTAATTTACTAAGCAGTTCACAGAACTCAGAGAAACACCTTCCTTACTAGCTTATTTATTTTTATTACAAAGGACAGAAACTCAGGAACAGCTGGATGGAGAGATGCGCAGGGCAAGGTACGGAGAAAGGGTATGGAGCTTCCGTGCCTTTTCAGAACGCACCATTTCCTCCAATCTCTACATGTTCACCAGTCTGGAAGCTCTTGGAAGCCTGTCTTTTTGAGTCTTTGTGGAGGCTTCTCATTACACAGTCATGTGTGATTTTTTTCTTACTTAAATTCAATTTATGTGCTCACTTCAGCAGCACATATATTTAAATTCAATTTAGTTAACATATAGTATATTATTAGTTTCAGAGGTAGAATTTAGTGATTCATCAGTTGCACAGAACACCCAATGCTCATTACATCAAGTGCCCTCCTCAATGCCCATCACCCAGTTACCCCCTCCCCCCCCACCTCCTTACACAGTCATGGCTGATTAAATCATTGGCCAATAAAGACTGATTCAACCTCTAGGCCCTCGTCCCTCCCCAGAGGTGGTGGGGGACAGGATGGGACTGAAAGTTCCAACCCTCTAATCACCTGGTTGGTTCTCCTGGCACCAGCCCCCACCTATCCTTAGGCGGGGCCCAAATGTCACTTCATTAACCTAGCTAGAGACACCTCTGTCACTCTCAACAGGAAACTCCAAGGGTTTGGGGAGCTGTGAGTCAGGAGCGGTGGATGGAGACCAAATACACACAAGAAACACATTTTGGTCATCGGAGTGAGCAAATACGTATTTTCCTTATAAATCACAGTAGTGCAGTAACGTTATCTCTACTGTGCTCATCAGGTGAAGGACAGAGCACTGGGCATCAACCCACTGCTGGTGCCACTGCCAGACCCAGGGAGGTACAGCACTGCTCCTGGGCACACCAGAAAGCACCAGAAATCCCGGGTCTACAAAGACGCTCAAAAGACTCAGAGGGACGTGGAGAGGCAGGAAAACGTGCCTCAGCCAGAGAGGTCAAGCAAGACAAAAGCTTCCTCAGCTCTCCTGTGGGCAACGAGCCCAGACTTCTCCCAGCAGACCCCTAGTTTGAGAAAATAGGAAAATGTCTCTAAGTTCAATCTGGACATTTTCCCAGGCTTAAACCCCAACAGAGAAAATGTTCCAGCTTCCATACACTTGTCTCTAAATTCCCAAGCACCTTCACTTCTAAAAAGCCTTCACCTGGTAGCAGTTACTTAGGATTAACAGAAGAGTTCTTTCTTTTCTGTATTTCTTCCTTTTATCGTTGGTCTAAGGAAGACGCCTTTCATGCCTCAGGGGCGTTTCCTAAACAACATGGCCGACTTATCTACCAGGCACAGGGCTGGGAGCTCGCAAGGTAAAGCCAAGCTCCTCACGGCTGAAGCTGGAGCTAGAGCTGAAGCAGAGGGTTTTCCTTAACCTCTCCTGCATATAGAAGTCTCCACACATCTTAGCGGATGCCCACAGGCCTCCAGTGGTAAAGCACAGGAAGTCGGATTTTGGCAGCCGCTCCTTAGGCTTAAGTGCAGCCTTGCCATTTTATATCTGCTGCAAAGAACATTATCCCTGGAAGTGAAGAAAGGCTGCGCCCAACGTCCCAGTTGTGTCTAAAGCTGCCAGTGGAGGGGGTTCCTGTGCCAGATCAAGAAATATGGTCTTTGAAGATCTGGGGGATCTGAGGAGAACGGGGGGGCCAGAGAAGCTGGACACTTGTCTCCCTTCTTACAAAGGGCAAAACTGAGGCTTACAGAAGACCAAGACACAGGAGAGGTGCATTCAGAGGGGCTGCTAGAAACGAGTTAAGTAGCACTTGCTCCAGAAAAGAGGTCGGACTCCTGTATCCCCCACCGGACAAGGCTCCAGGGCAGAGCTGAGGACACAGGAATGGTAGAAGTCTGTTGCCCTGTTCCATGCACAATCCCGAAGTCCCTCTAGGCACTACTGTAGGAGCCTGCTATGTATGCCTTGTAACTTCCCCGACTACGTCTGAGACCAGTATTTGACTATTCCTGAGGGAGACTACTTAATAAGCATAAATCACTAAAAATAATGATAGCTACAAGTTACTTGGGAAGTGGGATGAATAGGGCATTTAGAAACAAAAATAATTCTCCTTCTCATCCTTTCCCCATATTTTTTGAGGCTGTGCATTGTATTCACTTACAAAAAGAAACTTCTGGTTTTTCCTTCATCCTCTTCCGTTTTATACTCAAAGAGGAAAAATCGTATCCTTCAAAACCACATTGTGGATAAGCACTAAATCACATCTAGGGCTCTGGCTACTTAGGACTCTTTGTGGACAGATGAGGACTACAGTCTGCTCTCGAGGACGGGAGGTTGTGAGACACCACTGAGCCCTCGGCACCTCTCCCAGACACTTCAGAGCATTACTTACTTCACCTGAACAGGTAAATTCCAGGAGAAGGCAAATTATCCACAATGGGCCTCTCCTTGCAGCCCTTTGGAGTTTTCATAGGTTCTCATGGAAAGGTTCTTTTACCATGAAATGTTGCCTTTGTAGAAACCCTCAGACCTTCTTCACACAACTGAGCCAGTGGTGATTAGTTTCCATTTATTAATCTATGAATCAGCTATTATTAATAGTTTACTATGGGCTAAGCTCTATATCTGTATTTTCTAATCCACAGCCACCTTATGATACAGATGCTATTATTCAACCCATTCTACAGATGAGAAAACTAAAACTTGAAGACGGGTTAACTACCTTGCTCAAGGTCACACAGGTAGCCAAGAAAGGGCAGAGCCAAGAATAAGAACCCATCCAACCACATGAACCATGATACTACACTGTCTTCAACCACGTTTTTTTTTGTACGAAGACATTTTAAGGCACCCTATGAAGACTTAGTCTTCATAAAGACTGTGTTTTGAGCTGACAAAAACTTAACTATACCCCCTGTATACACTAAAGGTTGATCAGCTGCACTTTCCTTGAAAAATGAGTAAGACCAAAAATTATCTTATTCTGACCAACTCAATGTGCGTATGTATACCAACATTACTGCTTCCAAATAACCTTTATAAAAAAAAGAGAGAGAGAGAGCTTTCACATTTGGGGATTTTATTGTGAAAACTGGCATAACATTTCTGTGCTGTTATGCTCAGTATTTCCACATCATTCTTTAAAACAACCTGCAATGTGATTTGCTTCACCCAGAAAAATGTTATTATATTTGATTCTTACTGCAACTCACTTATTACTAGTTATATTTTGTAAAAAAAATTTTCCCCCGAACAGCCTCAGGATTTTGCCTACAGGAGCCAACCCACCAATTCATTTGATTGTTCGGCACGACCTACAACTCTTACAGGCAATTTCACAGTTGTAGGGATTTCATAGTACAAGTCCGCACATCCACAAACTAAAAAATATGACAGAATTCAGATCTGACCTGACGATCCCACCTGTTTTTTACTCAACTCTCAGACCATGATCTTTAGATCATTTATAAGGTTAAATGGCAAGAGTTATTTAGGCCAACCCAACTACTCAGTTGTAACCAGTCAGTTACAAACTGGTCGTGTTGTCACCCATGTTCAGTACTGTCCTTACACCCAGGCCAGAGGGCCCAGCTGGAGCTATAGGCTAAGAAGGCCCTGCCCTGGTCCTCTGAGTCAGCCATACTCTTCCTCTCCGGGTATAATCTGTGAAGGTCATGGGGACAGCCTGCTCAGGCTTACCTTTTGGACCATGGAGCAAGGACCTGTGGCTTCACAATTCCCAGACCAAGATCCCCATTCCACATCCTGGGCCTTCACAGACCACTTCCCTGAATGTGGCCTCAGAAGGGCACTTGGGTCACTAGCTTGTGTACCCTTGGAGGGGAATGGCCAAGGTGCACCTGTTTGGGGAAGCAGGGAGTGGAGCAGGGCTTGCCTGTGCTGTCTGGAGTATCCACATACCCAGAGGTGGGACATGAAGGGGGCAGGCCCCAAATTTTGTGGTTCCAAGTTACTATCAAGGTATACTTATCTAAGTAGGAGATTAGAAAATAATTTATTTCCTCGATTTATAACTTTTAATTATTTAGACATAGGGAATAGGAGCTTCCACTTCTACTCTTGCTTCAGGTTTCATGACTATTAGGGGCAGGTCTGGTCACATTCAAACACGAGAGTGCTACCACTGTGAACAGACTAATGAGAAGCTCACACAGACCCTCAAAATTTATAAACTAGTCTGTCAATTCAGGCGTTAAAACGTAGTCAGCAGAACTCCTAGTGAAAGAATATAATACTCCATAAAACTATCTAACCAACCTAAAGAAACACCAAACAGAGCTGTGAAACTAACTTAATTTAAATAGATCAATTTTTCGGATGGTACAGGTGAATCAATGATTCAACAAGTTTCTGTAACTACTTATCTTTAATCACTCAACGCCTGATTTTGCAGACATAGTCTCAATTTCTAAGACTCCCTGGGTTACTCTGAAAATGATAAATAACTATCAAAAGCATAAAGATCACTATTCCATCTACCATGCATGGAAATTTGTACCATCTTTAGGATCAAGCGTTTTGAAAATAAACAGGACAATTTGAAAAAGAAAAAGAAAAGAAAATAAACAGGACAAACTCATTATAGAGAGACCTAAGACCCCAACTTGAATGGTTCTACACAAAAGGTTGTTTTATATAATCATTGCAATGCTTTTAAAATGGCCAGGATAAAAAAATAATAATAATAAAATAAAATGGCCAGGATATATGTTATGCAATCTTCCCTCCTAGACTCAAAAAGGAATGAAGACCCCCCCACGGCATGTAATTATGACATAACGACTATCATGAATTGGCTCTGTGCTATGGCTCTGAGAGAAAGGATCCTCCTGCAATAAACAGTGGCCATCGTGTAAACTATAGTTACAAATGTCCAATGTCTTTTGGGCGCCTGGGTGGCTCAGTTGGTTAAGCGTCTGCCTTCAGCTCCGGTCATGATCTCAGGGTCCTGGGATCGAGCCCCACGTGAGGCTCCCTGCTCAGCGGGGAGTCTGTTTCTCCTTCTCCCTCTGTCCCTGCCCCCTGATCATGCCCCCTCTCTCTCAAATAAATAAAATCTTAAAAAAAAAAAAAAATGCCCAATGTCTCTCAATGGATCATATTCAGCTGCCTCCCAAAAGAGATAAATAAGCAATAAAAAAAAAGTAGTCTTGTTAATGGTGATACACATCTTCCTTCACTACTAGCATTTGTCTCCTGGGCAGATAACAGGTCTGCTCTAGGACATTTTTATGACTAGAAATTTTAAAGGAGACTCACTTTATCATTTGATCTGCACAGCAAACCACCAAATAGTCAACTGACCCCTTCAACAAGTTTGAAGCTTGAACACTTCTCACCAAACTCTAAAACAGAAGCCTAAGTCCACCTTTGTAGGATGATTAGAAAATAATATCTTTTAAGGAAGAGAGGGCTCAGAGGGGGACGGAGAGAGAGAATCTTAAGCAGGCTCCACCCCCAGCATGAAGCTGGAAGCAGGGCTCCAGCTCACCACCCTGAGATCATGACCTGAGCTGAAATTGAGTTGGATGCTTAACCAAGTGAACCACCCCAGTGCCCCTAGAAAACAGTATTTTTATAACTAAGCCAAAATTTGCTTCCATTATATTTAGAGCCTATAGGACAAAACTGCTTCCTCTTGACCCATAAGCGTCTTTCACGTTTTTGAAAACAACTCTCCTATCTTTAAGAGTCTTTTCTAAGCTGGGCCAAATACCCCCAATCCCTTTGATGATTCTGTGTAGCATGTGGTTTCTTCTTCTCTTCATCGCCCTCTGAACGAGGTCCGCAATGTCTATATTTCCTCTGGAGGCAGCTTGCTTTCATCCCCAACACATGGAAAGGGGCCTGGCACAGAGTTCACAGGAAGGAGGGGACCAGGGAGGGAAGGGAGGAAGCACTGTCTAATGGGGTGACCATCCTCTTTTTTTCTAACAGCAAAGCCCGAGACAACATTCCCTTCTGCAAAGGCCGCATTTATGAACTTACTGTCATCTCATGGTCAATAAAAACTCACAAAGTACTGCCAAGTCACATGTCTACCAACCACGCTGGGACTTCTGGGTACCTTTACTCCTCTAAAATATCCTCTTTCTTAGATGGACTTACTTGCCAGCATGGGCAGAGTTTTTGGACTCTGAATCAGGCCCACACCAAGCATGCTCACCCTCTCCAAGCCTCACGTCATCTCCACCAGGACACCATACAAATGTTGGCCAGGACACAAGATCTGGTGGACACTGTGTTCCTACCTGCTCATCACCCTGAGGCTTTCAACCAGCCGTGCTTCAGAATCACAGTCCTTGCATTCAGCACACAGGTTACGTCTCTATTTTTGACAAAGTAGATATGATTAAAAATCATACAAAATGCCTTGTTTATGCTCCACATCAATTGCAGTTTTCTGCTCTATGAGTCTCCTAAGCTTTTCAAAGAAAGACACTCCCTGGGATGAGCTGTTCTTAGTGAATCCATGCTAGGTCCAAGTGATCACCACGAGAAAAAAGCCATACTCTTCAGCCCACAGTTATAGGAGTTCAGTGCCCAACAATACTCTGTTGAACAGAATTCAAAGCCATACGACACCATACTTTCTGCCACAGAGGTGACTAAAGAGGTCTGAAGAACGGAAATGTCATAAAGCATTTCCAGATTAATAATTTGAAGAGAACATTTCCTTAGGTACCTAAGCTCTGGAACATGTGCCTAAAAATAAAACTCTACTACTCTAACACTGGACCCAAGAAAAGCTCACAAAGACCTGGGCTTCGTGATTTTTCTGGACGTCACTTAGGCATCTGATTACACGCATGCACCACCATATTCTAGCCATCCCCCTTGGGCAGCAGTCTCCCGGAAAACTGCAATGCGTGATACACACACCTGGGCCCTTTACCAAGGATGGGCAAATCCTGAGTCAGAAGGCCCTGCGTCCATAATGCTGCTTGACGTCAAGGCAAAAGCTTGTGCCGTGTAAACCAACAGACCTGGGTTGGCATTCCACAATCCTGGGCAGACAACAGCTCCTCAAAACACTGATTTCTCCTGTCCTTAACATACTGCGTAGAACACAGTTTGCAAGGTTGCTGTGAGGGGTACAGGAGACCCCACTCTGTG
Source organism: Mirounga leonina (assembly GCF_011800145.1). NCBI lineage: Eukaryota > Metazoa > Chordata > Mammalia > Carnivora > Phocidae > Mirounga > Mirounga leonina. Next base: position 4,686,312 of record NW_023270852.1, read on the forward strand.
AAAGATCTGGCCCCATGACAGCGAGTCAGGCAGGCACTCAGGAAGAGTGATCTTTCTCCCCCCCCCCACCCCCACCTTCCCTTTGTGGGTGTGACCTGAAGCTCCTCAAGTCCCAACACAGTGGCCCACGCGGTGGCATTCAATCAACAAAAGCCATGGAAATTATTATCTTCATTGCCCAGCTGATGAAGAGGCAGAGTTCCTGTTCCTTTTTACCAACAAGCTGCCTGACGTCTTCTTGCTCACACACGGGTGACTTCAACCACCTAAGCCACAGGTAACAAGGAGAAGCCTTTCCTCATTAGGACTAAAAACAAAGCCGCCCTGACTAATTCACAGGCCGCCTCCTAATCCTTCATCCAAGGACCTTCAGAAATGCCAAGACCCTCAGGGAAGTGAAATCTCCTCGAATGTACAGGGAGCACCCAGGGTTTCGAGATGACTAATAACGGACACGTACTGTAAACAGGTAATATTAAAGAGCTCAGAAAGCCTCTCAGGGAAAGGGGGTGGGGGATCCTCCTAATTCAGGGCCTGATGGAGAGAGTGGCAGGTTTCTGGCAAACACAAAAAGCATAGGTGAAAATGCTAGGCCCTCGCAACTTCTGTTTTCACAGAATCCGGAGCCCATGTCAGTCGTGTTAGGGAGAAGGCTCCCCGGCTTCTGGCTACCATGGTGTTTTCTCTATCTTGACAATTCACTTCTCCAACAGGCACGCCGCCAACTCAAATGAGACTCAGAGCAGTGAAAAGCCCTTCAGGTAAACAGTGTGATAAGCTAAACTGAAAAACTAGACAATGTTTTTGGACTATGAGGTAGTTGCTATGGAGACAGTTGCTAATTAACTGCTTTCAACCAGGAGAACAAAGGGCTCAGGGCAGGCAGGCCTCTGTATCTCCGAGTGAGCAATGCTTCCAGCCTTGTGCAATCGGCACATCGCTCATATCTGGAATACCTGAGACCCGGCTGGGTCTGCTACATGCCTGAAGAAATGACAAAAGTCCATTCTCTCCATCTTGACCAGGGTGAACAGCACCTGGCCACCAGTCCCTCTTGGGGAAGAAGGCTGCACAGTGAAATGAAGATTCACAGGCACCACCCTGACCCCTACACCACGTGCCGGGCACTTTCATAAAGACCATCTCCCTCCCTGTCCACAGACAAAACTCAACCATGTGGATGAAGGGTTGCGGGAGGGGGGAAGTGTGGGCGGGGAACTCATGATTGTTTCCAAGGATACATTTTATTTTATACACTTCATTATAAAGAAAGCAAAACTCATAAATTCAAAGGGGAACAGACAAATCTACCCTTTTCTAGGATGATCTTCCTCCTGTGGAAAAAAAGTGACTGGTTATTTCTCAAAAAGAAACAACAAAACCCATAATCACTTCCTATTTCTAAGACCCACCACACACTGTGGACACTCAACAAATAACAACAAAAAAGACTTAGTTGTAATCTGCTTATCGCTGATGGATTTTCTCTACCGTCAAGCTGGCTGCCCCAAACGTGCTCTCATCTCTGGAGGTTAAAATGGGGGCCCTGAGACTGAAATGATCTGTTCTGAAGGGCTGACCTTTGAGCTACATCCAGTTGAAACCAAAGATCTACGTTCCCTTCACGAATATTTAAGGTCAAGCGTGAAGTAGGAGGGGAGTCGAGCGTAACTGCCTCTACTTAGTCCACAGCAACCCCAGAGGGCCTATCTGAGCCCTCTGCCTAATTTCAGCTTACACTAAATGTATCTACATTAAGTAAACGTCAAACTCAACCAAGCTACTGTGTGATCCATTCTGCCTCCCCAGAACAGAAATCAAATGGGTTGGGTTTTTTGTTTGTTTTTTCGGGGTTTTTTTTTTTTTTTTGCTAGTCAGAAGTACAGATCACTACAGCCTGTGAGCCACCCACCTTCATTATCCGAGGCAGAATGTGGATGAAGGCATGTTATGATGCTGAATGAAACACAATAATATGACTCTCAGTGTGGCTCTGGTGATAATTCACATAAACATCTTCAGAAAAGTCCAGTGATCAGGACTCCCTGGAATCCATTTAAGAGCGTGAGCTCTGGAAGCAAACAGGCCTAGATTCAAAACACGGCTCCTACCTGACTAGCTAGCTATTCAACAGGAACCACATTCGAGCTCCCAGATGCACATCCTGCAAAGTAAGGACACTAAAACCTACCTCAGAAAGGTACACGGAGAATTCAGTGAATTAAAGTGTTTACCGCTGTCCCTAGCCTATGGCAGATATTCAAGATATTGCAGCTATTAATTTTTTTTTAAAGATTTTATTTATTTATTTATTTGATAGAGAGAGAGACAGCGAGAGAGGGAACACAAGCAGGGGGAATGGGAGAGGGAGAAGCAGGCCTCCCGCTGAGCAGGGAGCCCGATGCGGGGCTCGATCCCAGGACCCTGGGACCATGACCCGAGCCGAAGGCAGACGCTTAACGACTGAGCCACCCAGGCGCCCCGCAGCTATTAATTTAAAGCCTCCTTGAAGTTACTCCTTTCCTTAAAAATGGGGTAAAACTACTGGAGGCTCAGCTTTCTACCCCCTCAGCCCAATTCATGAAAAGAGAAAAGGAGAGGACTTTCAGGCTGAGTGGGAACCCCCACCATCACCCCAGGAACCCAGGTCTCTCCTCTGTGGCCCTTTCACACCAGGCACCAACTAGAACTTGAGAAGCTTCCACTAAAGGGCAAACTGCAGGTATTAGTCCTAATGGTCAAATCAAACCATTTCTGGGGCAAACTCAGTCTTTTCTTGTGAAACCAAGGAGTTAAATTCTTGCTTTGCAGATGGCAGCTTTTGAATAAGGTTCTAGCCCAACCCCCTCCCTGCCTGGGTTAAATTTCATCAGCCATTGCCCAAGGGCCTCTCACTTCTCTGCAATCCATCAGCCTCTTTCCTTTGCCCTTTCCAGTAGTGCTTCCAGCAAGCTCCATCCATCCATCCATCCATCCACCCACCCATCCATCCATCCATCCACCCACCCATCCCACTCAACAGAGTTTATCAGCCACCAGCTCTGTGTCAGGCACCATGCTGACACAGAAACAGAGCTCTAACGGACTCCAGAGCAAGGGTTCTTAGGCCAGTGTGGGATACGGTCATCTGCACAGGGTATTTATCAAATTTATCAACCTATTAGGTTAGCCCTGTGCTGGGAGAAGCAAGCACCTGGTCCTCCGGGGCACAGATGGGGAGCATGGGGGAGAGATGCCCACAGTATTCCCAGAGGAGAAGACCATGGCTCCCAAGGCTCTTCTTCCTTTTTGTACCACCATTCACTTTTATCACATTCCCTACCATCCCCATCTACAAGCTAAACACCGGGGTCAAGGAGGGATACTATAGGGAAATGAAGGTGGGGCTGGGAGGCAGGAAGAGGAGGAAAGATGACTTTACTCAACACATTAGGCAATATTCCCTCATGGGCGCCCAGCTCTACAGCATGGCTTACTACCTCCCACCACCTCTTCAGGCCCCTGGGCCTATCTCCAGCGCAGCAGGAACATCGCTGTGTTTCCTGGCAGTCTCCTGCTCTGGTCTGGGAGCTCTTCAAGAGAGAGAGACCTTATCTAATTTGTATTTCCATCTGGAGCACCTACCACAGTGCGTGGCCCATAGTTGTTCCTACACTGAACTGAACTGAGGTCTAGAGCATGTGGGTGATTGATGCAAGATTACAAAGCTAAGTGGTGGGATGGACAGGAACCCAGAACTCTGACTCATTCATTCTGGATGGGGGTCACAGCAGAATTTTTGGAGAGATTATTTAGCTCTGGAAGTACAGGAGGTAATCATCTTCAGACTTGGGCATTTACATGCAATTGGGGTCTCCAGCTTCCAATATCTCCTTAAAAGCCTCTCACCCAATTTTGTAGGCCTGTGCAGTTAAACTGAGAGCACTCCCTTATTAGAAACCATATTTAATTACTAGCCTTAGGTGTGTATTCCCCTGGGGTATCAAGAAAACCCCGGCAAAACTTTCAGTATTTAGTTACCAAAGAAAAATAGTAAAAAAATAAAAAAATAATGCCTCATGGCATCTGATAATCTCCCCGCTTTCAGAAAGGTTGCATTCTCAAACCCCTACTTTCACCGTCTACCACACAGGCTTGGGATATAGGTAAAAAGACATTTTTGATCCAGGTGAAAAGAGCAAAGCACATCGAGAAAAACAAATCGAGATGACAGGACCTCCCAAGTTACAAGCAGCAGTTGGTGCGGGGAGAGCAACGGATTAGGAGGACTTGGGTTCAAATTCCAGCGTCCTAGTCCTGTAAAAGTCACAGCCCCATCTCTTCATCTCTCTAAGCCACTTACTTCACTCGTTAAATGGAAATTAATAATAACGCTACTCACCAGGCTGTTGGACGAAGGGAAATAACATGTGAATAAAGCCCTTACAAACTGTAAAGCACCGTAGGGGATTTTTTTCAGTCAGTGCTGAACTACAGACACACACACAGTTGTTGCCAACCTTAAGAGAGAAATAGAGTGTGGCCATAACCATAAAAAGGAACCAGAATGATCGAGAGGGATAAAAGTTGTAGAACTGGACTTCTGATTGGGGTAAACAGACATTTAGTCACCTTGATAGTTACTGGAAAAATAGTCACTGTTAAGAGTCTTTTCAAAAATAATGGCCCTGAACTTGAATGTGTGATCGTTCACCAGCCCCTCAAACAGCTCCGTGCCCAGATTCCTTATCTGTGAAATGAGGATAATGAGAGTATCCATGTCACAGAGCTCTTGTGAAATTTAAATGAGTTAATATCCGTAAAGCACTCAGACCAATACCTGGCATACTTTTCTTCCTTTCTTTAAAGATTTTATTTTTAAGTAATCTCTATACCAACGTGGGGCTTGAACCTACAACCCCGAGATCAAGAGTCACATGCTCTTTCCACTGCGCCAGACATTTCTAATTTGATAAACAAGGTGGGCAGGTAGATGAACCAGCGAACAAATACCGAATAAACTTGTTTTCTTCACTTTTCTACCACATCTATTCAGTCAGATTTCAATTCCCTCACAGATGAGGGAGGCCTGGTGTGACACCTCAAACTTCATCTGAGGGAGTGAACAGATACAAAGTGTTCAAATCTTTCTACTTTAATACTGGACTAGCGAGCAGAACGCCAGATTTTTTTCTTTTTCAGGTGGGAAGGTAGGGGGAGGAGGAGAGAAAGGGCAAACCAACCCACAGACTGAGCCTAGATCAACACTACTCCTGCTTCCCTAGTCGGTGGGATGGCACCGCCTCGAGACATCGCCATAAATCACCACCTCCACAGAAATTCATGTTCCTTTTACGGAAACAGAGCATTCAAGGTTTTATAACATTCGTACCAAAGAAGGAGAAACAAGGACTGGTCTGGTGCCAAACTCAACTGTAAATACAAAGTGTTTTTTTTTTTAATTGGTAATTACAGATGAGAACTTTACACTTTTGGCATACACATCATAGTCATGCTTGGTTTACATATTTAAATAAATATACCCACCACAGGCTCCAATTTCCTCCCTGCACGTATTTGACCATGAGGCACAGAGTTCCCACTCTGTGGAGAGGAGGCCCCTGCCCGTGTGTGTGGCGGGGGGGACGGGAGGTACACAGGCAGATAGCTGAGAAGAACACAGTAGAACACCACTCAAGCCCTGCCCTTAGGGAGCTTCCAGTCTAACTGGGGAAACAGAACACTAGTCCTATTACAAGTTAAAAGTCAATTACAAGTGAAATCAAAACAGTTCATGAAAAGGTGCTCAAGAAGATGAGTACTCCTCAGGTCTGAAGGGTAGAGAGAGAAATCAAGGGAGGATGGAGTGGTCAGGAAAGACCCGGTAAAAATGGAACTGGAATGAGGAGTCTTCAAAGACAGGAAAAGCATGGCTAGGCAAGGGGGAGACAGACTGCTTAGAGGACGGGTATGCATCGCCTCCAATCAGCAGTCCGCAGACTTCCATGGGGCTTCCCATATGCCAATCACAGAGTGTAGGTGCAGAAGGCAAGTGGGGGGAAAGCGAAAAGAATAATGTGGTGAGAGCTGAGGCCACCAAGACAACAGAGGAAGATAAAAGTGGGAGTAGAGGTAGAGTTTACATTTTATGCAAAAAAATAAGGTCACACACACCACACAGACACACACAGGGGGAGGAGGGAGAAGGAAGAGGATGAAGGAGAAAAAGGAGGAGGAAAAGAGTTGCAATTTCTATGACAGTCACAGAAAGCAGGGTTAGAGGCTCATTAGGTATCAGGCAATTAAGATTGGGTGGCAGGAATGATAAGGAAGATGTGCAAGTGCAAGATGTCCCAGAGGGGAATGGAGCAGTCAGGCACTGAACCAATATCTCACAGGGTAAATCAAATGGTAGACCTAACTAGGAGGTTTCGAAGATAAGGGGCTTGGAAAAAATGGGAGATTGCACACACTGACACAAAAAAAGACAGTTGGAAAACAAGTAAGTTGGAAGGTTCCATTTTGAGTGTGTGGAACATTCTGCAGACAAAAGGACATCCACCTGGCAGGGAAACAGCAGTCCTTCACATAAAGATGGTAATAAAGTTGGCCAAGGGGAGGAAACTCCTAGAAAGAGGAGAATAAAACCCTGAAGATAACCAGTTAGTGGAATTAAGAAGAGAAAGAAAATCCCGTAAAAGAAGACAGAGAAAGCCCCCAAGATGTAAGGACTACATGGTGGAATTCAAGGAAGGAGAGACGGTCAGGATGAGCAGGCAGGCATCATGGACACAAAATGTGGCACAAAAGTCACCAAGTCCAAGGAATGAGCAGAGGACGCCAGCACTGTCCATGAAGAGGTTCCCACCATCTCTGAGAACCCTGCTCACAGGTCTGAAGGCATGCTAAAGCAAAACCCAAACTGAATTGGGCTCTCCCCCCACACTCTGGAACTTTCCAAAGATCAGCGGGGGGAGAAGGAATGATGAGATCGAGTTTGAGGGGAAAGCAGAAGCAAGATGCTCTGAACATGGTCACCTTCCTTCTCCAGGCCTACTGTGGTGAAGGATTAAAGCCTAAGAGGTCACCTCAGGAATACTAATCTCTCCCCTCATCCTGAGAGCAGCACCTACCGCAGGAAATAAACCTCTAGGTAGTAAGAATTATTCACATGTTAGTCTCAAAACCTCCAATAACTCACTCATGTTTCCTGATATAACAAGGCTTACTAAACTTATCTGAAGTGTTTGGGGCAGTCCTCTACCTCTGCAACTTTCCCTCGTACCCCAAAGTAATACAGGGACTTCTCTGTAAATGACAAAACTCAGACAAACCAGGCTGTTTTTGTATGTCTTTTTGCAATTTAATTCGACAAATACTGATTGTCTGCTCGGTGGTGAGCTCCATACCACCTCTCATGCTCCCCGCGAGCTCCCGGTCCCAATAAATAGATTGCTACCTTTCGCTTAGTATTTGTAAGAGGTAAAGTCAGAAAAGAAAAGCAATGTGATTTTCTTTGCTCCGATATTTAGCCTTCCCTGAAATACATCCCCTCCCCACCAAGTTTCTGTCCTATTATGGAAATAAGAAGACAACCCTACACAGAATTCTCAACTCGAATACTGAAGGTTCTTGACGGTCTTCCAGAAATGAGCCCCTCCAGCCCCCAGTGGTTCTTGACTCGCACACTCAACCAAAACTGCCTAGGCAGTGTTTTGAAAATGCAATGCCCACCGCCTCATCAGAGAGCTGATTCAAATGGCCTGGGGCAAGGCTGTTGTCATTGTTTGTGTTTGTGTGCTTGTTTGAAAGCTTCTCAAATAATTCTAATAATGGAGTCAGCGTGGAAAAGCCGCTCACTGCCCTAAGCCAGGTGCTTCATGGATCTGAGTGTGTACACAAACGCCCGGGGACGTTAAATGCACGCTGAGTCAGCATGTCCGCGGCAGGGCCCGAGAATCTGCATTTCCAACCAGCTTCCAGGACGGCGTGATGCCGCTGGTCCACGGACCACAGGTGAAGGAGCAACCGTGGAGAGCCAAGGCCTCTGAGCTTCTTATTAGCTCTCCAAGGGGTTGTGATGTAGCCATGTTTAGTGGAAAGAGAATTAATTTGCTTCAGGGTCAAACTGACCTGGGTTACAATCCTGACCCCAACACTTCCCAATTGTGACTGTGGCCAAATTACTGATCCTCTTTAGACTGGCATCCTTGTATACAACATGAGCATTGTGGACTGAATTGTGTCCCCCCCAAAAAAGTTATGTTGAAGTCCTAACCCTCAGCACCAGAGTTTGAATTCACTTGGAAAGAGGATGGATGCAGATGTCATCAGCTGAGGTCACTCCAGAGTGGGCCCTTAACGCAATGTGACTGGCGTCCCTGTAAGAAGGTAGAGCAAAGACACACTTGGAGCAAACACCATGTGACAAGGGAGGCGGAGGCCGAAAGGATGCAGCTGCAAGACAAGGGAGGCCAAGGACTGCTGGGGATCCCCGGAAGCTTAGAGGAAGGCAAGGGACAGATTCTCTCCTAGAGCCTCGAGGGGGTTTGGCCATACTGACACCTTGACTTCACACGTCTAGCCTCCAAATGATGGGACAATAAAGTCCTGTGGTTTTAAGCCGCCCTGCTTGTCGTCCTTTGTCGTGGCAGGCCTGGCAAACTGATACCAAGCAGCACCGCCAAGCCCCTCACAGGGCAGCTGGGAGACCGAATCTGGCCATCACTGGGGAAGGTGCCTGCAAGGCTCATCCGCGCGGGCCAGATTTCCTTTCCTCGTCAGAAGTCGGAGCGGAGAGCACCAGGCGATGGGCATTCTCCTTTCAAGGAAAAGTAAGTGCCCAGAGACATGTTCCAGAACCTGCCTCTCCGACGGCTTCCCCCGGCTGCAGCCTCGGCCGCGGGGCCCGTCATGTATCAGCCAGGAGCTCCCAGTGGGTTAAAGGAGTAGCTCTGCCCTGTCATGACTGGGAACACTTACAGGCCCGGCTGGGTCCTGGCGGCCCACTCTGGCCCAGGGGGTCCTGACAGCCAGCCAGCTGGCCACACGGCGGGAGGTGCGGGGGTGGGGTGCGGGGACGGGAACTCAAGGACAGAGGGCCCTCCTGGGGAGGAACGATGAGCACCAGCGCAATATCGGCCCTGGCCCGAACCCACAGACGACCTGTCCCAAGTCCCAAAGGGAGGCTTCTAAGCCTCAAATTATGCAGCATCCTCCCGACTCGGTGTACCTCGATTACCTCAAAGAGGTGTTTTTTATGGCCTTACATAGGTATAGAAAAGTAATATACAGAGAATGTTTAAAAGTCAATTCCGACTCTTCAGAAAGCCACCACACCCCATCCCACCCCTAGCCCCATTCATTTGCTACTCAGAATCACAAAGGGGGCACTATATGCATGAGGATACAGAGATGCATATGACACAGATCAGGCCTACAGAAGCTCCTGGTCTGGGAGGAGAACAAAAATAGTTGACAAGCATTTGCTGGATGCTTAGGACATGCCAAGTGGATCACATAGATCATTCATTTTTAACAGCACAGCAAACCCAGGAAATTGAGATTAAGCAACATCACATAACCTATGCAGGGTCACAAGGCTGGTAAGCAGAAGAGGTAGGATTTGAACTACTGGTTCCACGCCCTTACCACCCTCCCACAGCTGTTTCCCATCAGACTTAGTGAACCCAAACAAAATTTAAGATGAGTTAGGGAAGACCGAAGGTCATGGCCATTTTACTCCAGAGCCCTAAGAATGTAAGGTGTGCTTCCACCATCCTATAGTCATCCCAGACCAATTCTTCAAAGCAATGCACTGCACACGTACCTGGGATATCCTTAAGGAATATCCTGTGTCCTGATTTTCCCAGTGAGCAAGGCTTCTGAATAGTTGAGGGAAATCACAATGAGAAATGAAGCTCCCGATGTTGGGCACTCAGCAAGATTCCCATCTACCCCACTGCAACACAGACAGCCCTTGGGCTTGAATAAAAAAGTCATCCAGGACAGATCTCTTTGTATTCATATTCCACATCCTGCATGCCTTTTTCCTAACAAAGTCTTACCTTACCATGTCAGTGGGTACCTAAAAATGCTTTAAAAAGCGCAGGGCAGGGGGTGGAGGTGGGGGTGGGTGAGTAGAGTGAAATGCCAAACTCAGTATATCTGTAACATGCATGAAAAGGGTCAACGTCCTACAGATTAATAAGGAAACAATACTGTATCAGAAAAATTGGGGAAAATACTAAATAATTTATGAAAAATATGAGTACACTGTAAACATATACAATTATTTAAGCTCATCTGTAACAACAGAAGTACAAATTGAATTAACAATAAGGTATTTTCTACCTATCAAAATAGCAAAGACATTTAAAAAATTAAATACCCAGCACTGATCATGGACTGGAGAAGTGAGCATTCCGTTACTTTTTTAGTGAGGTGGACACAGGTAATTTGGGAATATTACCACATAGCTCTTAAAGAAAACAATCTACCCTTTAACCATACCATTCCACTTCTTGGAATTGGTCCTAAAGAAATAATCACATATATTACTCCAGAGAGTTCACTCTGGTTATTTGTGGAAGGGAAAAACTAATTGCTATTAAAAAAAAAAAAAAAAAGGCAAATGGTTGAATAGTCTACATGCACAGATACACACACATATTCTAAGTAGTTTTTTAAATAACCAGAGATTTTTTTCAATGATATGCAAAAATCTAAATTAGGATCTCAATGTTCAATTATATAAAATAAAATGTATATAGGTATAGAAAAAAGCTGACCAAATATAGAGCAAAATGTTAAATCGATTAATTGCCGGATGATAGGAATTTGATTTTTGGTTTTTACGTTTTTCAATTATTTCTAATGTTAAAGCCAGAAGAAAATAAATGGAAGAAATGAAATGAAACTTAAATCTAGACATTCCCAATTAAAACTTTTACAAGACAACTAACTACATACAAGATAAATGGAACTAACACTTAAGCATTTACCATGTTCCTGTCATGATAGTGGACCCTGTGCTAAACATCTGATTTAATCCCCACAGCAACCATACATGTTCAGTATAACTGCCCCTTATTTTACAGATAAAGAGAGGCTGGGGAGCTTGCCCAGAGTTGCTCGGCTAACAGCTGGCTGTATGTATCCAGGCCTGATGTTCTAAAACCAGGACATCATTTAACAGAACAATGCGTTGGGGGTTTCTGAGAACAGCTCCGTATCTCTGTTTCAGTGCCCATCACAAGGACATGACTATACACGGGCTTATATCAAAGAGGGCAAATTAAAGAAAATATCAGCAAGTTTTCAGATTTGCTTGTATTTTTGTGTCTGGGCCAAAATGTTCTCCATAGTACTATGGAGTTTACATTCTAAACTTTTTCCCCCTTCCTCTCCTGGTTACCCTTGTAATACCCTTAAAACTGCCCCCCTCCCCAAAGATATAGAGTCCATGACAGCTGCCAAGAAAAAAAAAGGCCCAGGGCAGAGAAGTACTATTTACCTACCAAACAAAGCCTAATAGAGATCTCCCTTAAAAATACCTCCTCGGTTTTGTCCAATTTCTGTACTCACCAAACAACTTTCTAATCAGTGAGGTGATCTCCAAGTGTCTCCATGCACCTGGAGGACAGCTCATAACACCTGCTCCACACCCATCACCCTGCAGCCCAATCTCCCGCCAGGGGCACCTCTAAATGCGCCCCCCCACCCCAATCTTTAGTTTCCAGGAAGAGCAGAGCCATGTCTTGCTTGTTTGTTCCTTTGGAATTCCTGTTATTCCTTTAGCTTTAGGTTCCTGTAATTATACGCTGTGGTTCGTGCAGAAATTTCAGTTTGACTTGCTTTGTGTACAATAAACATTTCACCTATGTTCTCCAAATAAATAAGGCTGCTTGCCTCGTGCTTGCTATCCTCTGCCTACGGTTATCTCGCTTTATTCTGCCTGTTATTAAGGAAACATTTCCCCCTACTCCATTATAGTTTTATTACAGGAGGAACTTGTTTCTCTAATGCCAAGAAAATAACTACTCACAGAATTGGCTTAAGTTGGTCCCAAATCTCAATCAAGAAGCCCTTTCCTCGAGGCTGATACTCACTGACTCCTAAACTTCATAGACGCATCTAAGATCTTCCATCTCCACGCCCACCCACCTATAACCCATCAGTGGTCAGGGCCAGGAAAAAAGCCTGCTGATCAGGTATCCCAGTCACCAGAAACCTCTATAAGAAGGACCTGCCCACCCTGAAACCAGCAAAGCCCTTATCAGTACCTTCCAGAGATATCCCATTACTGCCAGAACCTTCCATCAGACCAGGAATCCATCTTCAAAAGCCTGATGTGTTGAGAGCAACTCACATCACAAGAAGGGGTCCTCCCATGCTGATTACAAGGAATGCCAGAGACCAAAGTCTGAGAGACACCAGATAACTTCAGTTGATAAGGGTTTCTACAGAAGCCCTACAAGATACTTCTTGAATTTGTGTTCTTAAAACACAGACCAAACTGAAGCTGTTCTCTGAGAGTTACAATGATGAAGGCCTAAGCTAGGCCCATAGAACAGACCCAACAGGAGAGCAGCCAGCCTCAGAAAATCTCTACAGCATGTCCCAACACCCAGTCTGTATCAGAAACCAAGGCATTCACACACGGCCCGTAAGAATAATGCTGCAATGTCCACAATAGCCAAACTATGGAAAGAGCCCAGATGTCCATCAACAGATAAATGGATAAAGAAGTGGTATGTATGTACACACACACACAAACACACACACAAAATGGAGTATTATGCAGCCGTCGAAAAAATGAAATCTTGCCATTTGCAATGATGTGGATGGAACTAGAGGGTGTTACACTAAGCGAAATAAGTCAATCAGAGAAAGAATTATATGATCTCACTCATACGTGGAATTTAAGAAACAAAACAGAGGATCATAGGGACAGAGGGGAAAAAATAAAACAAGACAAAATCAGAGAGGGAAACAAACCGTAAGAGACTGTTAATCATAAGAAACAAACTGACGGTTGCTGGAGGGGAGAAGGGTGGAGGGATGGGGTAACTGGGTGATGGACATTAAGGAGAACACATGATGTAATGAGCACTGGGTGTTATATAAGACTGATGAATCACTTGAACTCTACCTCTGAAACTAATAATACATTATATGTTAATTAACTGGATTTAAATTTAAAAACATAAAACCAAAAAAATAATGCTGCTATAAATATGTGCACACAAATATTTGTGTGGACATAGGTCTTCATTTCTCTTGGACAGATACCTAGAAGTGGAATTACCCTGTGTTTGACATTTTGAGGGACCATCGGACTGTTTTCCAAAGAGGCTACTCCATTTCACATTCCCACCAGCAAGCGGATGAGGGTTCTAGCTGTTCCTTACCAACACTCCTGAGTGTCTGTCTTTTTGACTACAGTCATCCTAGCGGGGATGACACGCTATCTCGCTATCTCGTTGTGGTTTTAATTTGCATCTCCCTACTGTAATGGCTAGTGATGTTGAGCCTCTTTTCATGTGCTTTTTACTATTTATATACCTTCTCTAAAGAGATGTCTGGGTCCACTGGCAAAATGAGCAAGTCTGAATTAGTTAATGAAGATAGACAAATGAGTTTCTTTTTAAGTCCTGAGTGTCTGAGATTTTTTTTTTTTTTTATGTTGGGGACATGAAAGGAGTAGAACCTAAGGGAAAACCAGAGTGTCCCCTTTGCCACAGTTTAATCAAAGTACATGAACTGTCTCTCCTCCTCAGCACAATCCAGGGATGTGGGCAATGTCATCCTCATTTTACAATTTAAGTTGTTGTCTACTGAGCACTGACTATGTCCAGGGGACATGGAGATGAAGATGACACACTACTAGCCCCCCAAAATTCCCTGCCTATTTTTTTTTAAAGATTTTATTTATGTACTTGAGAGAGAGAGCACAAGCAGGGGAAGTGGCAGGCAGAGGGAGAGGGAGAAGCAGTCTCCCCGCTGGGAGAAAGACCTGGGGTTCAATCCCAGGACCCTGGGATCATGACCTGAGCCGAAGGCAGACGCTTAACTGACTGAGCCACCCAGGTGCCCCACTGCCTATCAACAGAGAAAACATATCCCAAGAGGTAAGATGACTTGCACAAGGTCACTTAACTTGGGTGGCAGAGTTCACATCCTCTTGATGCCCAAGCCCTAGCGTCACAGTCCCCTCAGGCCAGGAGAAAACAAAATCCCAGGTTCTTGCTCTGCTTTGAAGAGAGGTCCACGGAGGCAGCAGAGGCACGGCAGGCGTAGAGGGGCGCCACACTGGGCCCCGGTGCAGCAACCCCCTCTGTAGGGTTGGTGGCTAATGCAGGGGGCTGTCGGGCTGGCCTTTCCCGCACCGGGCCGCTGGGCAGGAGCCCCGCAGAGGTAATGAGCTGAGACCTGTAGCGCGCACACGCACCCGGCCTCCACTTGGACTGGAAGCAGTCACCAGCAACGATGGATTTAAATAGCAGAGCAAGGGCTCGAACAGCCCTGGCCTGACCGAGGCTGCAAAGCAGCTGGAGGCCACAGCCCCCCCCATAGGGTGGGGGCAGTGTCTGCACACCAGCTGAGACCCAGGCAGACCCAACCAGGGCAATGCCTGCCCCGGCCCAGCTGAGGCCGGTTGCATATCCCAGCCCGGCTCGGGCCTCCTGATGCCACACACCCCTCACAGCCCACAGCCACGCCGCAGAAGAGCAGCCCGGGAGACTCGGCGCGCGTCTGTGGCAGCTAATTATCAACCTGGCTGAATGGCCATCTGGAGGGCCATGTCAAGTGTAATGGCACATTCGGCGGGAGTCTGAGTTCCCAGCTCCCACCTACTGTGAGCCAAACTCCCCTGTCTGCTCCCTCTCTCTCAAGGCATTCAAAGATGCTGGCTGCCCACCCAAAATTTGAACTTGGGTGGCCTTGGAAATCATTAACGAACATAAATTGTAGGTCTCTGTCAGCAATGCCAGTAAGAATGACAGGGGCCACCACTCACCAAGAGCTTATTGTGAGCGGGTCCTGCCCAAGGACCCCATACAATTCGCCTCTCCATGAGGTAGGTTTCAAGACCCCCCATTTTACAGAGAGAAAAATAAGCCTCGAGATACCAAGGTCCTACAGCTAGAAATGATACTGCTTGATCCTTCTAATCCTACAGTGAATGTATTTCCATACTGTAATTCCAAGTTCAGGTGGCAAAAATCTCAATTTATCACGCTTAGGGACTCAATTACAAATAACGTGGTTTACACTGGATTCTAGCCACTGCTTAAGGAAACAGTTAAAATCACTAAAACAGGCTTGATCTAAAATGCCCTTCTTTTTAACTGCACAATTTACATACCTGTGTTTTACCACTCATTACACTTTATCTGATTTTTTTTACAGCAGTCAGCCCTGAGATTCCGTATTCTTAATACCCATCGCATGACCTGGCACAGGACGGCCCCTCAAAAAAGTCTGCTTAGTTCTTTCTTTAAATATCAACTTGGTCTTGATATATTCTTCACAACTTTGGCAAAATAGTCCATTTTCTTATTTGGAATATCTGTCTATACTATACATTTTAAAAAGTGTTTCCTTTTTGCATCTTCTCAAATAAATTTTAGGGATATACGTAAAAATTTAAATACTTATTAATATTATTCACCAAAGTTAATTTGCCAGTATGCTGTCTCTAAGTCAACAGGCTTGCTAAAGGTATTTAGAAAATATTTGCTACCCCTTTCAGAATTATAACTCTCGTCACCCAAATTGTTGATGTTTAAAATGATCTTACTTAAAAGTCAAGCTTTTACAGCCTCAGTATTTATCTCCAAAGAACATAAATATTTTATAAAAATAAATTGCATATATGCTTTAATTTTTATGTGCTTTCATAGTCAATGTGAAATGTGTCGGGTCTTTTTTTTTTTTTTTTTTCCATTTTAAAATCAGACTTCAGCCAGGTAAAGCAGAAGAAAGTTACACCCAAATTATGGCCAGCTCACTCTTCTCTTTCCTTTTCAGAGATTGGAAACAAAAGACATGCTTTTGAGTTCTTCAAGATCTCAAAAAATTTCAACTTAATTAGTCCAAGGAAAAAGGACTTCCTTCAACACCAACAAAAAACTGATGTATTTTAGGCTGTGGAACTTCAGATGTGTAAGCTGTGTCCAGCAGGGCCTTATTAAAGCTGAGTAAGAAACATTACAGGACTATCCCTCAAGCCAGATAGATCACACAGCGGTTGGCAAAAATGTATCAATAATCACAACACATCCTTCCCCTTGTGTAGGAGGAAGGTTTCTTTCAGATGGAGAAGACAGAAAGGAGAAAAGAAGGCAAAGATCCTGTAAAGTGCTGCTTCATCCCCACAGCAATGTCCTTTTATTCCAAATGACATGCAGGTTTCCAATCCCACTGCCCACCTCTGCAGGCGGGGTGACAGAACGGGACCCCAGGCCAGCTTTTGGTCTGTTCTCCACCAACCGCGAGCGACTCTACTAAGACCTTATCAAGATCCAACTGTGAGCGATTCTACTAAAACATCAAGATCAACAGAATACCGTGTGTTAACTATACTGGAATCAACAAACAAACCCTCATCAGATTACACCCCCATCCTGCTCAATACCCTCCAAAGGCCTCCAGGTCAGAGTGAAACCAAAATCCTTACAAAAGCCTACAGGACCCCATGAGCTCTGCTCTCCAACCTCGCTGGCTCTGTTCCCACTCTCTCCCCGCTTACTGACTCCACTCCGGCCACACTGGTCCTCATGGCTTGGCAGACGCACTAGGCACACCAGGGCTTGATGTGTATGCTGTCCCAGGCCTGGGATGCTCTTCCCCAAACGTCTGCTTGGCCTAGTCGCTCAACCCCTTCCCCTTCTTCAGCTGCGAAGCCCCTCCCCACACTCCCTCCCATCCCCCTTCCTCACCTTATTTCCCTCTTGACCACTTTCACCATCTAACATACTTATTTATCATCCTTAGTGTCTATCACGTCCACGAGATGAAAGCTCCATGAGGCCACGAACTCTTCTTGGCTTTTGCTCACTGAATAACCCCAGTGCCTAAAGCAGCAACTGACACACTAGTTGGGACTCAATAAGTTATCTGTTGAATGAAGGTAGCACTGTGAATGATTACACCATGTTCCAGAAGAAAGCAAACTCTGGCCAGGCCCTACTAACGAGGGTTGTCATTTAAATACAACCACTGTTGTGGGATATGCTGACACTAAAAAATTACTCATTCCCTGCAATTTAAATTTAACAGGGTACTCTGTTTTTATTTGCTAAATCTGGCAATCCTACTCCTCCCTCCACAGTGGTCAAATCCAGGCGGTCCAGGTCACCTGGGGAAGGCAGAGGTTCAAGGACAGAGTCAGAAGACCAAGTGAAAAGCTATTTCCTCTCCTCAGACCTTCCCCTGTGGCCCCATGGTGATGTGGGTGCTGCCAGCTCTGGGCAGAGAAGCGGGCCCATGCAGGCTGAGAAGGCCACCAGACAAAACTCTCATCACCTCCTCGACTCTCAAAAAGGAACACCTTCTTTTCCTAAATCCCCATTTGGCCTGGTCTCAGAAGAGGCCCAGACGCTCATGTTCCCTCCCACCCTCCTCTTGTAACTGCAGAAACCAAAGAGAAACAGCATAAACAAGTCACGGATTCCCCTGCTCCCTCACAGTCCTGTCAAGAGCCCAGAGCCCAGACCCCTGACTCAAACTCTGGGTCAGAAGACAGTGGCTGGGTCTCACACTCTACGGAGGGCCATGGGCTCTCAGAGTGGGATGTTTCTCTCGTTACTTGGACCTTACCAGCAGGCCCCCTCATGCTGCATGTGAGAGAAGACTAAATATATGTGAAGAACAATTCAGTGCTTACGATAAACATTAAGTTAGTGAATGAGGACATACCCACACTATCTACTGGAAATCTACTGAAAAAGTTCCTGGACTGAGGTTCTCAATAGTCATGGATTTTCAGGTATATGTTCCTGTGTTTACTTCCAGGTTTCCCTTGTGCTGGGCCTTCCCAAGTAGGAGATCCCTGAGGCTCCTGTGATGTAGACTAAATCTCAAAGGACCAAGATCTAGAAGTCCCTGGCATGCAAAGTCACATAGGTCATGGGATCGGGGGAACTGGTGGGAGGTTTGGGGGTGTGGGGCACATAAGAACTGAGCCAAAAGTGAAAGCACAGGGAGGAAGATCATATACCCTGGTTTGCCTGGGAAGGTCCCAGTTGATTTCTGTTTTCCTGGTGTCATTCTTAATCCTGCCCCATTTGAAGCTCTGAAGTGTTTTAGCTTGGACATTAAAATACATGGTCATCCTAGGCACAAGCCAGATGGAATGATCTTTGTGCCCTAAAAGGATCTGTGGGACAGGAGGGAACAGCATGTAGGAGCACCTGTGACCAAGCCGCCGGGCCAGCTCGCCCCCAGGACTGGAACTGGGAAAAGAGCATCTATGGGCAGCAGCATCCAGTATGAAAACCAAGGAGACCAGACCCTTCCAGCTCCGGGTTCTAAAAGAGCAACTGGAAAAGGCACTTGCCATCCCCTCCCACCCCGGCCCACATGGAGTACATGCAGGCCCACACGTCCCCCACTGTTCATGGACACAGGCCACCAGGAGCCCAGTCCTGGCTCAGAAACATCCTCACATTAGGGTGTTAAATGACTGAAACGTCCCTCTTTGATCTGACACAGAGAGAGAGGGCAGGCCCTGCTTCTGCTGACAGGTCCCGCCTCCTGTCCCTAGGTTTTCCAGGCTGGCCCCAAGAAAGCAAGCTGGTCCCCCCAGGCTCGCCCTCACCCCCAACATGCCTACCTGGGACTTCAGGCAGCTTCTCACTTCTATCCCTGGCCCACTGCAGTCTGCACTTCTTAGCCACAGAAGCTACACTTAATGCAGGGGGGGGCTGATGCCTTACAACTCAAACTACCAAAGGGGGCCCAGGCAACACCCTCCAGGAGCCTAGGAGGAAGGAAATCATACATCAGACCCAGAACAGATCTGGTTTAAGAAAAAGGAAGGAGCTAAACTAGGATTGGGGTCTCACCCATTAATTCACCCTAGGGAGCCACAGAGTAGAACATGTCTGCAGACTCAGCACTCCGTTAACCTATAGGAAAAGTACCCGTGCTTCCATCAATGCACTGAGAAGAGGCAAACTTTAATATTTCAGCATACTTAGCACAATAACATGCAGGAAATCAGGCTCCCTGGCTCCAGCATTTGTAAGGTTTCGTGTGACAAGCGGGATGCTTACAAAGAAGACGTGCACACAAGCACGAGTGGGGGCTTGAGATAATGACTCTTATTGCTTCAAATGGTTCTCACCTAAACCTTCCTTTCCTTCTTTTTTTCCCCCTTTTTTCTGTCTCCCAGACAAGCTCATTCACTTTTAAGGCTTTAACTCCAAACCTTAAGATGTTATCTTCCAAACTGTTCTCAACCCAGGATGCTGAGTTTCCAAGTACTTGTTGATCTCCTCCCCATGGAGAGCCCCAAAGCCCTGCCAATTCCATACAGCTCAAACACATGACTCCAATTCTACCCCCACAGAAACTGTTCTTATGTGTCTGGAAATACACTGCTGTCCACACACATGAAACACCTCCACATCCCTTCTCTTGCCAGCAAGCCCTAGCAAGCCTTCTGATCTCTCCTACATGTAATCTAAATGCCTGATCACTAATACACTAACCTAACCTACCTTCCCATCCTAGCCTCTCCCTGCCACTTCCACAGCCCCTGACCTAGAGGTGAATGAAGCCTTCCTCCTTTCCTGCGGGAGCCCTGTAGTCCCTCGGCCTCCCTGTGGGTCAGTCATCAGGCTTCCAGAACAATTCTTCTTGTTTTTAATAGGTTTTTATTTATTTGAGAGAGAGAGAGTGAGAGAGCACAAGCAGGGGGAGTGGCAGAGGGAGAGGGAGAAGCAGGCTCCCCGCTGAGCAGGGAGCCCGACGTGGGACTCGATCCCAGGACTCCAGGATCACGACCGAAGCCGAAGGCAGACACTTAACCAACTGAGCCACTCAGGCGCCCCAGAATAATTCTCCTTAAACACTAGCCAAATATCCTAAAAATGATGGCTCCCATCCCTCTTCCAGGAATGTGCTACTCACACAGAAAAGTTGATCTTCAGTGTTCAAATGCAACCGTCTGGCACATCACCCAAACTCATCCTCCCTTTCCCAGCATTAACCCCTCCATCCATCCTTCTTGGCACCCCACACTCCAGCCCTACCAGATTCACTGTTCCTGAAGACATATGTTTTCACACCTCTCCTTCCCTCTGTGGTCCATCCCTGACAGGCAGTCCAGCCTAGTGCTTAAGACTAAGAGCAAACTGTCATAGCAGTCACATGGACATGGGGGTATTTTGAGCCCTGGCTCTACCACTCAGTACCATGTGAACCTGGGTGCCAGTGTGTGCGGCTAAATATCTGAAAAGCAGCTCACCTGGTTTTCCCCAACACTGAAATAGGAAATTCCTGCCATAGGTAAACCCTTGGAAAAAGTTCTGTGAGCCATGTTGGGAGACAAATACATCTTAGCAGAGAGCCTTCCTGCCTAGTTGGCACACATATCCCAAGTCCTAAAGGAGGAGCCCGGGGTAACCAGCATGGGGCATCTATGGGTGCTGACCACAAAGCTTTCGCAAGGACTGACTTCTACAGTATGAGGACTGAGCTCTGCCTGTCTCCTTTTGAGGGCTTCCAACACTCAGGCCCAAAGGCATCCTGTCAAGAGCAAAGCTGTTTACCACTGGCTGAGAGGAAGACAGAGGTTCTCCAGACACCACCTAGAAAAATACATAGCATGGGGCACCTGAGTGGCTCAGTTGGTGAAGTGTCTGCCTCTGGCTTAAGTCATGTTCTCAGGGGTGTGAGATCGAGCCCCGCATCAGGCTCCCTGCTCCACGGGGAGTCTGCTTCTCCCTCTCCCTCTGCCCCTCCCTTCTGCTCATGCTCTTTCTCTCTCTCTCTCTCTCTCAAATGTTTAAAAAAAAAAAGAAAAATATATAGCACAGAACTAAAACCCTGGTCTCTATCAGACGTACTGCAATTTAAAAAGGAAACACACACATCTGGTTTAGTGACTCCTGGACAGACACCCTGGCCTTTACCACACAAATGGTGATTATTCTTTTGTGCAGAACATCTGGTTTAGTGACATCTGGGTCCTGAGCCCTAAGTTCTACCACATTTTCAGGGTAACTCAATTAGGATTTACCTCACAGTTTTGGGGTACCTATTATATGCCAGGCACTTGCACATTTAACTTCACTTAACCTTCACATTTGCTCTCCTAAATCAGCACTCAGCTCCCAGCCTAGAGCTGCCTGAGTCCTCCATCCCCTTAGTTGGTATGTTAACCTATTTTCTCACCACCATCCTCTCATTCCATCTTTACTACTATAAAAATGAAGGAAGAGATTATTATTACAATGGTAGCTAACATTTACTGACCGTTTTCAAGCCATTTTCAATGGGCCAAGTAGGATGCTAACTATATATACATTTACAAACTAGCTTTATTGAGATATAATTCACATACCATACAATTTACCAATTTAAAGTGTACAATTCAATGATTTTTAGTATATTCCCACAGTATGTGAATATATACACACACGTATATATAATATATATTCATCATCCCAGAAAGAAACCCCATACTCATTTGCATTTTTTCCCCAATTTCTCTCAAATCCTCCAGTCCTAGGTAACCACTCATCTATTTCCTATCTTTACAGACTGGCCTATTCTGGGTATTTCACAGAAATGGAATCATATGATATGTAGTCTTATGACTGTACTCTGTCACAGAGCATAATGTTTTCAAGAGTTGTTCATGTCACAGTGGATTAGCAATTCATTCCTTCTTATCACCAAGTAATAATCCATTGATTGGATATACCACATTGTCTTCATGCCCATATTTATATATGTCCTTCAGCTGATAGACATTTGGGGTCCTTCCACTTTTGGTCTATTATTAATAATGCTGCTACAAATATTCGTGTACAAGTTTTTACAGGGACATCTCTTTTCATTTCTCTTAGTTTTATACCTATGAGTAAAAAACTGCCGGGTCTTCTGATAATTCTATGTTGAACCTTTTGAGTAACTGTTAAGACTATTCTCCAGAGTGGCTGTGCCATCTTCTATTCCCATCGATAGTACATAAGGATTCCCACTCTCCACATCCATGGCAATACTTATCGTCAGTCTTGTTGACCATAGCCATCCTAGTGGATATGAAGTGGTATCTCACCGTGGTTTTCATTTGCATTTCCAAGATGCCAAATGATGTTGAGCATCTTTACAATGTGTAACTGGTCACCTGTATATCTTTTAGAAGAAATGTTTATACAGATTCTTTTTAATTGGATTACTTACCTTTTTATCAGAGCTGTTCGAGTTCTTTATATATTCTAGATACAAGTCCTACATCAGATTTATGAACTTGAAAATATTTTTCTCCTATTCTCCAGGTTGTCATTTCATTTTCATGATGGTATCCTTTGAAGCACAGAAGTTTGTAATTTTGATGAAGTATCAATTTATTTATTTTTACTTTTATTACTTATGCTTCAGGTGTCATATCCAAGAAGGCTTTACCTAACCCAAGGCCAGAAAGGCTTATTCCTGTATTTTCTTCTAGAGTTTTATAGTTCTAGCTCTTAAATTTATGTCTAAGATCCATTTTTAATTCGTCATGCTGTAAGATGTGAGTCCAACTTCATTCTTTACATGTGGATATCCAATAATCCAGCATCATTTGCTGAAAAAAACTATTGCTTCTCCTTTTGAATTGTCTTGGCAATTTCTTGAAAATCAATTGGCCTTAAGTGTGAGGGTTTCTTTCTGGACTCTCGCTTGTATTCCACAGAGACAAGTCTAACTTGATACAAGTACCACACTGTCTTGATTCAGACTCTATCTTTGTACTAAGTTGTGAAATCAGGAAGCATGAGTCCTCCAACTCTGTTCTTCTTCAAGAAAGTTCAAAGCTATTTTGAGTCCCCTTAATTCCTATGAATTTTAGGATCAGATTGTTAATTTCTACTAAGAAGTCAGCTGGGGTTTTGATAGGGATTATGCTGAATCTGTAGATCAATTTGGGGATGATTATTGTCATGGTGGTATTAAGTCTTCCAATCTGTGAACACAGAATGTCTTTTATTTTAGGTCTTTTATTTTTTTTTAATTTATTTGACAGAGAGAGAGAGACAGCAAGAGAGGGAACACAAGCAGGGGGAGTGGGAGAGGGAGAAGCAGGCTTCCCACCGAGCAGGGTGCCCAATGTGGGGCTCGATCCCAGGACTCTGGGATCATGACCTGAGCCAAAGGCAGACGCTTAATGACTGAGCCACCCAGGCGCCCCTATTTTAGGTCTTTTAAAATTTCTTTGAACAATGTTTTATAGTCCAGCGAGTAAAAGTTTTGCACTTGTCTAGTTTCACTTATTCTTGAGTTATGTTGTTCTTTTCATGCTGTTATAAATGGAACTGCTTTCTTATTTTCATTTTTAGAGAAATATAATTAACTTGGTGTATTGATCTTATAACTTACAACCTTACCAAAATCCTTTATTAGCTCTAATAGTTTTTTTATATATATAGAATACCAAAAGGAAGTAATCTTTCTTCTTCCTTTTAATCTAGATGCCTTTTGTTTCATTTTCTTGACTAAGGGGTTCTGGCTAGAACCTCCAACAAACTGTTGAGTAGAAGAAGCGAACCTTGTCTTGTTCCTAATCTTAGGAGGAAAGCATTCAGTATTTTATTATTAAGTAAACATTACTACATGATGTTGCCTGTAGATTTTTTCATAAATGCCCTTTATCAGGTGTGGAAGTTCTCTTCAGTGCCTAGCTTGTTAGGCATAGAAGTTTGTTTCTTTCTATTGAAGAAGGACTGGATTTTGTCAGATGCTTTTTCTGTATCTATTGAGATGATAATGTGATTTTTGTTCTTTATTCTATTGATAAAGTGTATTATATTACTTTCAGATTTTAAACCAACCTTGCATTCCTGGAATAAATCCACTTGGTCATCACGTGTAATCCCTTTTATATGTTGCAGGATTCAGTCTACGAATATTTTGTTGAGAACTTTTGCAACTGTATTCATAAGAGGTTCTGGTCAGTGGTTTTCTTGTTACATCTTTGCCTGATTTTGCTGTCAAGGTAATACTTCCCTTGAAATGTGAAGCATTTTAACACATTATCTCATTGAATCCTCACATCAACCTTGTAAGATGGGCACTAATATTAGCCCCATTTATTAGATGAGGAAATGGGAGGTTCAAATATCAACATGTCCATGGTTACATACCCAGTGAAGTGGCACAGCTAGGATTTAAACCCAAATATCCCTCACCCCTGACTCCATGCCCTTAATAACCATGATAAACTTACTCGTATGGGCTGACTGACAAACCCCCATATAAGTCAGCAGCTAACAAGCTTAGTGGTAGGTTCAATCTACACTAACCAGATTTTGTGACCTGGTCACAAAGGTCTGGTAACCTACCTTAACACCCTTCTAAACTCCACAGTGGTAGTTTACTTAGTTCATTGTTCCACTTAAGTGGATCATTCAGGATCAACAATGTCATCTTAGAATAATCTGTGGAAGTAACATTCAGACAGCTAAAATGAAATCCAGAGTCAATCTGAAAAAAAGTGATGCACACATGTGTGCACACATACACACCATTTAGGGACCTCAAATAAGCTTATAAACATATTGTATCAGGTATATACTGGGGGCGGGGAATTGTCAAAGGCTAGCTTTCTAGGAGTATGTTTTCAAAAGTAGGGATCCGAAGGGGTACGTGCACCCTGATGTTTATAGCAGCAATGTCCACAATAGCCAAACTGTGGAAAGAGCCAAGATGTCCATCGACAGATGAATGGATAAAGAAGATGTGGTATATATATACAATGGAATATTATGCAGCCATCAAAAGGAATGAGATCTTGCCATTTGCAACGATGTGGATGGAACTGGAGGGTATTATGTTGAGTGAAATAAGTCAAAAAGAGAAAGACATGTATCATATGATCTCACTGATATGAGGAATTCTTAATCGCAGGAATCAAACTGAGGGTTGTTGGAGTGGGGGGTGGGGTGGGAGGGATGGGGTGACTGGGTGATAGACACTGGGGAGGGTATGTGCTCTGGTAAGCGCTGCGAATTGTGCAAGACTGTTGAATCTCAGATCTGTACCTCTGAAACAAATAATGCAATATATGTTAAGAAAAAAAAAAAGAAGAAGAAGAAGAAGAAGGTAGCAGGAGGGGAAGAATGAAGCGGGGGAAATCGGAGGGGTAGACGAACCATGAGAGACGATGGACTCTGAAAAACAAACTGAGGGTTCTAGAGGGGAGGGGGGTGGGAGGATGGGTTAGCCTGGTGGTGGGTATTTAGGAGGGCACATTCTGCATGGAGCACTGGGTGTTGTGCACAAACAATGAATCATGGAACACTTCATCTAAAACTAATGTTGTAATGTAAGGGGATTAACATAATAAAAAAATTAAAAACAACAACAACAACAAAAAAAAAACAAAAGGAAATCTAGGAGTATGTTTTACTACTGTTAATAAAAATCAAATCAGGATGTGAGGAGGGTAGGTTCAGTCACCACAATAACCAAATCAGGCTCAGCAATCCTTTCTAACTACTGAATGTCTCATTTGGGCAGAATCACTGTGATATGGATATACAACTGTAAACTAAGAAAAAGCGTTCTCAGGGTCAACATGGGTCGAACAGAAAAACGCAGACATGGGGATGAGGTGCTATGGGTTCCACCCTAAGTTCTGCTTTGTCAGGAGGTTCCTCAAAATTGGAGGTCCTAATGGAAAGTCTCCTGGGCTCTGTGCCTCAGTTTCTTATCTATGAACTTCTAACTGTTGCCCTCATCATTTCATTAGAATGCTGGACATGTGACAACAGTGATAAGAATGCAGGAAGGAATGCCTTCTGGAGATGAAAGACGGAATTATTATTCCCAACAACTGTCACCAACTGAAACATTTCTGAGGGCTTCATGTGTACCAGGCACAATGCTCAAGGGCTAGAGAGGCAGACATGCCAGTGACACGCACCTGCCCTCCAAGGAGACAGAGATGCAGGCACACGTATAAACACTGAGCCTGGAAAGGCTTTCACACGGGGTTAAATACCTTACTAAACACACACACACACACACACCCCCGGAGAAGGAGCAGCTAGTTCTGCCTATGGAGATCAAGGAAGGGCTCAAAAAAGAGGGGAGTCTTTTTTATAGGGTCTTAGAAGAACCCGTAGGAGTTTACCAGGCAGAAAATAGGCTGAGGAGTATCCCAGCCACCAGGAAAGCACATTGTCCCCTTCTCGTCATGTGCTTGCAACCAGCCCTCTCTCCCACATGAGGCAGGCAATACAGGGACACCGCGGGCAGAGACCCGCAGGCCACTGTTCTGTCACAACTCGGAGGCCGCCAGAGAGCACGGGATAAGAGTCAGGCGCTGGAGCCAACTGACAGGGGTTCAGGCCCGAGATCCAGAAGTGACTAGCTGTGTAACCCTGGGCCATTCATTCACCTTCCCAGGCCTTGCTTTCCTCATCTGTCACAGGACAATGATCATAGGAACTATTCATGAGATTTGTAATGAGGCTCCCATGAGCCGATGTGAAGGGTTTGCAACAGCCCCTGGCACACAGCTAGCCCTGGATCAATGTTCGGTACCGTTACTGTGAATTCCTGTTGCCACGTCTGCCCAGGGTCAGTCCGGGCCTCACACTAAAGACCCGTCCGTCTCAAAAGTCCCCTACCCCCGTGCAGGCGGTCATCCCGCCTAGCAATTTCCTTCACCTAACAACTGTTTGTGGCTGCTATATCTCAGGACACATGGGCACTGAGAGAATGCCTCCTAAGACACGTGGCTCAGGATCCCAGTAACCCAAATAGCATCTTCCATAATCGGGATCGGATCGCCACTGCATTCTGTGCGTTGCCGTGAGACAGCAAATACAAAGGCACATCGAAGTACGGGGACGGCAGGAACAGTTGAATAAACATGCAATCCGATACCTCACATCTGGCATGGCCTCGGCCCCAATACCTACTCACAGTCAAATATGTTTAAGGCTGTGGCTACTTTATAGGTACAAATGTCTTTATCAGGACATTAACGTGCACCGAACCTCTCTCAATAAAAGCAGTCATAAACAACAATCTCTTCTAAGCTGTCACGGAAGCTCCTGTGTTTGTAATAGAACCATTCATCTAAGAGACAGTTGCCAAAGCCTGTCTCAACACAATAGCGAGCTGGCCACACCGCCAAGGCAGATCCAGGGAAGAGGGCAGACCCAGAGTAATTGGGACCTTTCTAAAGGGCTGGAAAAAACTCAGCTTATTAACATATGTTAAATATTACCCCGATGCGGCAAAGCTTTGGGGTGATCAATTACCTTTCCCCTGGAGCAGTCTCTCATAAGGTAGCCTAAAAGTTCCTCTGGCCTTTGCAGAAGGAACGATGTCTATTGAAATTTTCAGCTAATGACCAATTTCACTGCCTGTGAAGAAAAGGCTGTAAGACTATTAAAAAAAAAATGTTTTTTAATAAATGGAATGTCCTCTGCAGCAGGTTTCACTGTCACACCTTTCAGACTGTGCTCTAAAAAGCTAAGGAAAAGGGGAGTACAGTGATACAGAAAGAGGCTTTAACGAAATAATATCTCTATAGGCTTTGAAGAACAAATTTGATTTTATTATTTACCTAGATTTCAAGCATTTGAGAGAAGAGAAGGTGGGCAGACAGAATAATCTGCAGTTTATGCACAAAAGGTAAATATCAAGCAAATCAAACCAACCTGTTATTAATTCCAATGATTATAGCAAATGAAAATTTATAGCACTCCATAGTCTCCAGAGCTATTTTCATAGTCTAAAAGCCACCTACCTCTGCCCAAAGGCAATGCAAGAACAAGACTATTTGCTAGAAATCTGTTATAAAAAATAACATGATCATCAAAAAAACATTTTTAAAAGAGAGCCCCCCCCGCCCCCCCCCTCCAGCATAAAGTGTGGCCACTACTCTTGTCAAGTACAAGTTAAATGACGAACACCGGCTCGGCAGGGAATGCGGTGTGTTAAGTCCTGTTAATACTGGTGGGCCCCTCTGCTGTGAGCATGGAGATGTTACAAGAATGGGCAACACTTTCTTCTATCTCTCCCATCGCCATTTTACCATGATCCATGACTGTCAGAATAATGCCACTGTTAGTCTGGACAGCTGACTGACAGATCCAACTGGCCAGGGCACCTGTTGAACTCCCAGACCCATGTCCTCAAGTCTATAATAAGAACACCCTGTCCCGCTTCCTGGCCCCAGCACCACCACTCTCTGACCACCTGTCCCCCCAAGACTGTTGCCCCAGGCACCCATCCGTGTTAGGAAGGGCTCAGTGGAACCAGCTTCCCTCCCAGCACCACCCTCCCACCCACCAAGACCCTGTAATGCCCACCCCTTCCCCCCCGCATCCCCAGCTGAATCCCTAGTGAACAGCACAGCAAAGTGGACCTAGGCAATATGGTTTGCTTCTAACTCTTGGTATTTTCCACATTTTCCTTTAATGAGTATTCCTTACTAAGAACCAGAAGAAAAAAATAAACTTGATATAATTATTTTTTTCCTCCAATTCCAAAAGCAACATATGTTCACTATTAAACTCCATTAATACAGACATATATAATAGAAAAGGAGTCTCCAATAATCCGATCCCCTGTGGCAACCACTATTCCTATGTTGTAAATTCCTGAAGATTTTTTTCTATGATCCTGACCACACAATACATTTATATATTTAAATTTAGAGTTGGAACATTCTCTACGATAGCACCTTTACTAAAGAGATCAGCCAAACACAGTCATAATAATTATTAAAATGACCACCTTAAGCACTATCAACGGAGTGGGATACAACTGAAGGACAATGGTAAGAACTTTGAGACAAGCTCCAGAGTGAAAGGCAAGGCAAGAGCCACAGGAGTGAGAAACTGAAGCTCTAGAAGTGGAAGTCAGTGGGGGAAGATGAGACCACCGAAGTTCATCCAAGCCCACATCCCCTTGTAGGCTGGGGAGCACCACTGCTCTGGGGCTGCCCAGCCTTTGCACACAGGCTCCCATTGGTCCCCTCCCCCCACCCCCCACCCCCGCATTGCGTGTGACTCTGATCCAGAGAAGTCTGCCCCAATCTCTCCTTCCTGACCCCTTCTCTGGCAGAAACCCTGAAGGGGGAGTGGGGGAGGGAGGGGGCACATGCAGCTGGATCAATCCCTCCTTTAACCAAAACCAAAACACCCCTCTACCTAGGCCAGGGAAACGATCCTGCAGGACAGCTCCACAATATTCGTTCCTACCTTTCCAACAGGCCCTAAGAGGGCTTAACCTCACGGAAGTATTATTTTTAGAATTCAGTTCAAAGCACTTTCTCATACATAATTGCATTTCTCTCAGCATTGTTGAAAGGTAGGGAGAAAGATGTTGATTTCCTCATCCCATTCTACAGATGATGGCAACAAAGCACAAAAGAGCTTGTACGGCTATACAAAGATACATCACAAATAGGTATAGGATGAGAACAGCCAAAGAAATTGGGAGGAGGGAGGTAGGAAACATTAGCATTTTCTTGTGACCCCAAATAGTCCTTCCACCACCTGCTTTTTACTAGGTCCATACCATTCCATTCACATCCTTGGGGTCATGTCCTCAAAGAAATTCTCCCAATATCTGGTCACTTTGATACATCTATTTACAAATTCACACTTCACGACTGTGCACTTCCACATCCAAGTGATTAACGAAGCCAACGCTGATGAGGCTCACCATGTTTAACTTCCTCTTCGCCTACGGCCATCACCCACGCTTCTAGCAGCTGACCACATTTGTGGCCACACCTCGAAACTCATCACTTGAACTCTCTCCACGTCTAATCTCAGACACTGCCTCTCCCATGCGTGACCACAGCCTCCTCTCCTCACTCGGTAGAGCCTCTGGGCAGCACACACCATGATTCTGCCCCTCCAGCTTCACGTCGTCCCTTTCCCAACCTAGACGGGTACAAGCATGCTCTCACTAGCACCTGGTGTCTCAGGTCCCAAGCTTTGACAACTGTCAAAATATGGATGAACAAACAGTCCTGGTGAAAAAAGCGTACGTATCACAAAATCATGCCAATGGGCTTCCCAAAAAGGAACACTCTCTGCCTATACAAAAATTAATTCAAAATGGATTATAGACTTAAATGTAAAACATAAAACAATACACCTTTTTGAACAAAACACAGGAGAAAATCTTCAGGATCTAGAGCTAGGCAATGAGTTCTTAGACATGACATCAGAATACAATCTGCAAAAGGGAAAATTAACAAAACTGGATCTTATCAAAATTAAAAACTTTTACTCTGCAGGATCCCATATGAAGAAAATGAAAAAAGCTACAGACCAGGAGCAAATATTTGCAAACCACATATCCAGCAAAGGACTCGTATCTAGAATAAAAGAACTCCCAAAACTCAACAGTAAAAATATAAGTAATCCAATTAGACAATGGACAAAGGACATGAACAGACAGTTCACCAAACAGAATATACAGATGGCCAATAAGCACATGAAAAGATGTTCAACATCATTAGTCATCAGGGAAATGCGAATCAAAACCACACAAGATATCAACATACACCTATCAGAATGGCTAAAATCAACAACAGTGACAACACCAAATGCTGGTGAGGACAGAGACAACCTCAATCACAGGCGAAAACATGAAATGGTACAACTGCTCTGGAAGACAGGTGACTAGTTTAAAAAGAAAAAAAAAAAAAGCAGAAAGGCACAAGTACCACTCCTGGCCATTTTATCCCACAGACAACTCATGTTCACACAAAAATCTGTATATAAACGGTCATAGCAGCTTTATCTGTAATAACCAAAAACTAGAACCAGTCCATATGCCCTTAAACAGACATACCACAGAATACACTCAACAATAAAAAAGGAACAAGCTATTGATAACATACCAACAACCCGGGTGAATCTCTAGAGAATTATGCTGAATGGAAAAAACCAATCCCAAAAGGTTATATCCAGTATGATTCCATTATGTAACATGTTTGAAATGGCAACATTTTAGAAATTGAAGACTAATTAATGGTTGTCAGGAATTAAAGTGGGGGGGGGAGTGGGACAGAGTTGGGTGTGGTCATAAAAGGGCAACTCCAGATGGGGTGCCTGGGTGGCTCAGTCAGTTGAGCTCATCCAACTTGATTTCAGCTCAGGTCATGATCTTGGGGTCGTGAGATCAGGACCACATCAGGCTCCATGCCGGGCGTGCAGCCTGCTTGGGATTCTCTCTCTCCCTCACCCTCAAGAAAGAAAGAGAGAGAGAGAGAGAGAGAGAAAGAAAGAAAGAAAAGAGAAAAAAGAAAAGAAAAGGAAGGAAAGAAAAGAAAAGAAAAAAGAAAAAGGGCCACCCCAGGGATACTTGTGGTGTTTGGACTGTTCAGTATCCTCACTACGGTAGCAGATACACTCACCTACACACGTGATAACACTGTACAGAACTTCATACACACACATATATACCACACATACACAAGTACAAGTGGGAATGGGGAAATCTGAATAAGATCAATGGATTATATAATGAATTACATATCAACGTTAATAACCTGGTTGTGATAGGATGTAATAGTTTTGTGAAATCTAACCATTGGGAAGAAATGGACAAAGTGTACAAAGGATCGCTGTATTATTTCCTACAATGACACGTGAATTTACAATGATCTCAATACAAATTTCAATTAAAAAAAGAAAATAAGGCTCTCCAGGTTCTCTTGGGGCCGGCCACCTGCCAGTGCTGGGCCAAAATTTTTACTCACGCCACCTCCCCCCACCCCCCCGCCAGCATCTCTACTAAGCCTGCTCTACTTTTCAAGAGCCCACAACCCACCTCAGCCCAACGGCCTTACTCCCCATCTGGTCCTACAATGTGCCTCCAAGTAAAAGAAGCTCCACCCTCTTCAAAGTCGCTTCTGGGTTTTGTGTCATCAGATAGGTCCTCACACCTCATCAATTTTTCTCCCCTGCTAACCAACGGTCTCTCCCCTGTCCTAAAGGAAGTCTTCCTTTAACTGTTCGTGTCCCTCAAGAGACCATCTCATGGCTACTCCTGTGTGTGGCCAAACCTCTCCAAAGACTGGGCCGTGGTCATGCTCTGTCTTGGTAGAAAGGAAACATTAACTGAATAATGTAGTTTACTTCCTGTACCCAAACCTTGTAAAGGACAGTTTCAAATGTTAAGTCTCATTCTCTGCTCATTTCTTTCTTTCACTCACTCTAAAAATGTGCTCCTGTCCTCCCAGGCCCAGGCTGTGGCCTCCTAGCCCTATGGCTCTCAAGCTGGCTGATCACCCAAATTACCCAGGGAGCTTTAGAAAATAGAGATTCCCAGACCGTACTCCCAGAGGTTCTGATTCAATCGGTCTGAGTCAGTTTTTGTTTTCATTTCTTTTTAAGCTTCTCAAGTGCTTCTGCTGCTGCTGGTCAGGCTGGGGAACCACCGATGGGTCTCGCTTTTTCTTACAAAGGCAAGCTCTTCATTCTCCCACTGCTATAGGCACCTCATTTGAAATCCATGCCAGCTTCACAGTGACCCACGGTAAGCCTGTGCCTCACAGGCCATCCCCACCGCTCTCAACAGCTCCGGGGACCACTTTGCTGCTGGCGAGCCCCCACACAGCCTTGGTGGCCACCCGGTACCCTCAAGCACATGACAAAACTCAACCTTTCATTCTTCCCCTCTCTACAAACCTGCTTCTCCTGTCTCCATTCCCCACACTTCATCCTCCAGGCCCCCTGCAGCAGAACCCTGACACCACTCAACTCCTCCTTCTCTTTCAGAAATCCCATCAGGTCAGCCAGTCCTGTTGGTTCCATGTCTGAAACTTCTCTGCCCAACATGCCAGTACCTGGTCCAGGCCTCTTCCTCTCCCCCCTGGGCTCCTGCAATAGTCATCTAACTTGTCTACACGCCTGCACAGCCAGCTTCGTAAGACACAGGCTGAGTCACATCATCTCTCCGGGAAAAACGTAATGGTTTCCCTTTGTCCTCAGAATGAGCACCAGACACCATGGCGTGACATTCAAGGTCCTCCATGATGCAGAGGCGGCCCATGTTTCCAGGCTGGCCCACCATCACCCTCCTGGATACACCCTCGTTTCTCAGAGCACAAGAGCTGTGCCCTTTCAGGGCTCCGTGCCTCTATCACACTGTCCGCTTAGACCTGAATGCCCTTTCCTTCTCTCCCCATGGTAGCAAGTCTAGACCCAGTCTCCAGACATCACCTCGAGTTGTATGCAGCGATCCTACAACTACACGCAAGCATGCCTCTTCCTACGGAGAAGAGCCACAACTTTCTACAGATTCTCAAAGGGGTCTATAGTCCAAAGTGAAAAACAAATGTGAAGTGGCCTTTTCCCATTCCAAGTTAACTCAGAGAAGTCTGCCTCTCTGCCTCTGATTCTTTCATTCTCTTGCATTCTCAACTAGAGACCCGTGCATTCCCCAGTCATGAATGATCACACCTTCCATTGCCCTACCACTAAGCTCTGGATATCTCTAGTGCAGAATAGACTTCCTTCCATACCGGTATGTACAGCTGACCCTTGAACAACACAGAGGTTAGGGGCGCCAACCCCCTGCAGAGTCAAAAATTCAAGTATAACTTGACTTCCCAAAAACTTAATTCCTAGTAATAGCCTAATGTTGACGGGAAGCCTTACCAATAACAAACAGTCAATGAACACATATTTTGTACGTTACGTGTACTGCATACTGCAGTCCTCCAGTAAAGTAAGCTGAAGTAAATTATTTTTTATTTTTCATTTATTTATTTTGTTGTTGTTTTTAATCTACTTTAATTATCTCAACTCGTTGGAGTGTTTTGTGTCCTTCTACTTAAAGTGTGATTACGATTCAGTTGGGTTTACGGCTGCCATCTTTGATTCTTGTCTGATCTCAGTTTTCCTGCCAGTCTACCAGTGAGGACCGTGGGAGCCCGGCGGTAAAGTAAATTATTTTTTAAATCATAAGGAAGAGAAAATACATTTACAGTACTGTACTGTATTTATCTAAAAAAACCTTCATAGAAGTAGATCTGCACAGTTCAAACCCATGTTGTTCAAGGATCAACTGTAGGTAATTGCATAAACTGGCTTGGTTTCAGATTTGGTCAGCTCCACCACTTCTTTACTGTGTGACCTTGAGCAATTAACTTGACCTTGGGCCTTAGCTTCCTCAGCTATAAAAATGGGGATATTTGCAGGACCTATACCACTGGGTTGTCATGAGGATTAAATAAGGCAACACATTCTAAAACAAAAAAGCCCACAGTCACTGGTCACATGGGTCCGCTATGTTAAAGATTTTACATCTGCTGTCCCCATTCACAAAGCACAATGCAGGCCCGCAATAAATGACTTCTGAATCCACGTCTTCCCTGGATCCCAGGACTCATCCACTGCCGTGGTAAAGCAGTTAGAAAGCATAACGTGGTAATACTTCAACATTCTTTTCCTTTTTTTCTCTTATGACCAATTCTTGAGCCATCCTACTTTCTATCAAGATTGTACAAGGGCTCATACCTTGTGCATAAACCTTTGCACGCCCCCCACACATTAAACTCCCCGGTCAAAACGCTGATGATGCTGGCTTTGCTATTCTCACAGGAACCAAACTATTTCAAAACCCCCCATTATTCATTTGTTCTGAGGAGTCCAGAATTAACTCTCATTCTACTACTGTGCCTACTGGGCAGAAATCCTTCCTACCTCTTGAACTAAAGTCTGCCAACACGAAAGCAAAAACCAGGGCTGCTGCTTTCTCAATCTAGGAAGACCATTAAATATGCAAACATCTTTCTCCTTTTTCCCCCTGCTTTCTCCCTTTTTTCTAGCCAGTGCCTCTAACAGTAGAGGCCCTCTGGGCTCAGGATTACTCACCGACCTTTCTTTGTTTTAAAGACTTCTCTTTGTTTTGACCCATTATTCTGATATGCATATATTCAACAAACATTACTGATACCTTCTGTGTCAGGGTGGGATCCTTGCCTTATAGGGCTTCTAGTCTGTTCTAAGGGCCCAGTTCTTTGTGCTTCACATTTGCAGCCAACTCACTCGAAATAATACCCTGAATCACTGGTCAGACAGAAAGAGGAAATCAAAGATGCCACATGATGCCCAGATGCAGAAAAACAAGTTCACCTCAGGCGCCACGTGTCACTTTTCCAAGTGGCCTGGAGATCCCACAGGGCTTGGATTTTATAGCCATTTCCACATCAGGGCCTCCGGGGCCTCCAGACGTAGGCCACCTTCCTGGTCTTGAAAAGGGATGCTCCTCACTTTCCCAAGCAGTTCTCGAAGCCAGGAGGAGCCTGGGGACCACAGATCTCAGTCTCTGACTGACTAACCAATGCTCACTTGTGCCTGCCTCTGTGCACCCATGCTGACATGACCCGCCACCACCTCACTCCAATGGCCCCCTTCCCTCTTCTGTCAGTGCTTCTAGGAAGTAGGCAGAGGGGCCATTCCAAGTCCACTGCTCCCCCAGCTGGCAGGGCTCAGGTCGGCAACTGGAGAGGACTGGCCCAGAGACGTCTTCCTTCTCAACCCGCCCCCCGCCCCCCGAATTTATCCAGTCCTCACAGTTCTTCTCTCCAGGGCTAACCAGTAGGCCTGGCATCACAGCAAGAAAGGGGCCATCCCTGGAGCTGTCCCCAGGCAAGGACCTTGAAGACATTTGCTCATAAAAGGAGAAAACCACTGCCCAGCAATTGCTCTGGCCAGGCCGCCTGTAGGATCTCAGGGCACCAGAATCTTCCAGACAGCTTCCTGGCCACCAGCAGGGCCAGCCTTGTGATCTAGGATCCTCCCTGCTGCGTTATTTGAGAAGCTTTCTTCCTGCCAGCAGTGGGCCAGGTGCCCTGGACGCTGGTGGCCAAGAACAGGCTTCAAAAGGCTAAGTGGAAGGTGACCATCTTCAAAGGGCCCTCCGACTTCCCAGAAAGCTCTGGCACATGGCCCTGACCCGAGGTCAGAGTTTCCTGCAAAGGAACTTGTGACGGCTCCATGAGGGCAGGGACCACATCTGTCTGGTTCACTGGTGTATCCCCAACAGCCCCGAGCCCCGGGCTGGGATACGGGCGGTGCTCAATATTGATTCGTCATTAACATACAATGACCTCCACCAAGGAAGGAAGGAAGACATGTGGAAAGAGCCCAGCTTTGGGGGTCAGACGGACGCAGATTTGAACCCTTCCGGCTCTACTCCTCATGTGCATCCTCATCTACACAGCGGGGATTAGAATACCCACCTCACAATGTTGTTGTGAGCAGTAGATGGAAATCATATGTAAAGCCTGTAGCCCAGGTCAGGGCAAGAGCACTTTCCGTTTTCAGTTCAGCTCTCACCCGAAGCCCGACACGACACTGTGCCAGCGTGGTAGGGGGAATCCCAGAGCACAATTCATTTGTTTAACTCTTACAACCATCCCATGAAGTAGGATCTACTTAAATCCCTTTTGCGTTTGTGGAAAATAGAGGCACAGGGAGGAAAAGCAACTTGCCCAAAGTCTGGTATCTAGAAGTGGCAGGGCCAAGCCTCCTTGCGATTCCAAAGTCCAAAATTTTAGGGGCTACATTTCTGTCTTTAAAGCCATTGGTCAAGGCATGTTTGCACCTATCCCTACCCTGATGTGATATGGGAGATACCGGACCACACTGCTAGACCGGAGTTTTCAGCGGCAAAACAAAAAGGCATCCAGGCATCCCCGTGGTTCACGGCTTTGTTTTAAACTAATGGCCTGTTCCTATGAAATTCAATCTCAGGCAAGTTTGCTGATCAAAAACCTCTCTCCTCTCCTGTCCTCTTGCTATCTCCTCTCCAACTATCTACCAGAAAAAGAGACACACAGCTATGTAAAAGTAGGAAAAAGGAAAGGAAAGCGGAGAGTGAAAGAAAGAGCGTGAGTGTGAGCGTGCACACCCTCAGGAACAGAGAGGTCTCACTCTCCTAACTATCCCTAAGGACAGCTGCCCACACAGAAGGTCCCAGGGCAGGAGTAGTCTGTCCACATGAAGGCCAACCACATCAAGTCTCGGTGACCCCATGCACCCGAGCAGCAGAGAGAAAATTAAGCCATCTCTTCTAATGGCCCAAACCTCTTCATAAAGAGAGCTTTCCGTTTTTCCCCTCTATAAGACTGCATTTGCCCTACTGCCAACCACAGAGGAAATGTCATTACCAAAATAAATCAGTGCTGCACTTGACCTTGCTTCTCAACTGGCTCAGGATTCGTGACATCACAATACACTCTACAAATGCTCAGAAATATTGGAAAACCGCCCCCTCACGTCAAAAACACTTGGTATTTCACTAAAAGGCATTAAATTATTTTGATTTTACTCTATGGAATCTAAAATGCTTTCCAGGTTTTCACTTTCAAAATGCTGAAAAGAAAGAGTACGCTCATAGGACCTTAGG
Source organism: Mirounga leonina (assembly GCF_011800145.1). Classification (NCBI taxonomy): domain Eukaryota; kingdom Metazoa; phylum Chordata; class Mammalia; order Carnivora; family Phocidae; genus Mirounga; species Mirounga leonina. The sequence goes on from NW_023270852.1 coordinate 4,723,911, forward strand.
AAACTTCAACTCCTGGTCTGGTTTGGGTGCTGGTTCGTGGGTGGTAAGATGCGGAGCAGGCCAGAAGCCAGGGAACAGTAGGCTCTCACCCCACACTGCTCACCGACTCAGTTCCCAGGTGGTGGGGGCTTCCCCGTGGAGGCTCCCAAGGCAAATTCCCGCCCCCCCAAAGTCACAGGCAGGTCATCGGCAGCTCCCAGGCATCTGGGGCAGTTCTCCTAAGGGCCTAGTCTTCAGCTCCCAAATCCCTGCTAACCACCATGTTTCCCTTTCAAATTAGCAGAAGCAGCACAACTCCTCCATGATGGCCAAAGAGATGGGGTTAATGAGATAGGGTTGCGGGCAGTGTTCTCTCCCCAGGGCAGCTGCTTGGAGATGGCACAGCTTCGAGGACCCTGCAGCAAATGCATTTCCTGCACACCCCCCTCCCCCAATCTGGACACACGACCATGCAGCTGTAATTCCTAATGCTGCTTGCTCAAAAGACCACCCCATTTTCAATCAGGTTGGTCATTAACACAGTAAGTCAATGGAATGCTGATTTAAGGGAAAAAAGAATTTGTATATTAACAACAAGAGCTCTCGGGAAGCACTGGGAATCTGATTGTCGTGGGTATTAAAGACATGCTCCCACAACCAGCACTGTGTCTGTCAACATACTCCTCACTCTTGCTGAGGTACAAGTCACAAAATCACAGCATCACAAAATGCACAGGTCCCAAGGACCCAAAGACATCAACTACTTGACTCTTTTTCTTCAGGGGAGAAAACAGAGACACAGGTCAAGGGGTTAGACTGTCCACTGGGGGTAAAGGACTCAAATCCCAAGCTTCTCAGTGATTTTTCCATATTTAGCCCAGTGCCTCTGACACCCAGTGACCAACAAGAGCTCTTACACACTTATTTCCACAAAAAATTATTTCTATGATGGTGTTACAGGCAGACGGGCTAAGCCTACCACGGCTGCTACGTAAAAAGTAAAATCAACAGAGAAGACAACCAAACTGGAGTTGACAAAATTAACTTTTGCTCTGAATCGCTCTCAGTGTGAAACCTCACTCCTAAAGTGGAAGTGCCAGGATGAGAAATGAAGGGCGGGAGTCACCCCCAACCAGGATGTCCAACACCAGGTCGATATTTTAGATTACAATTTCTGGGCAAACAAATGGGAGTTGAACAAGATAGAGCAGCCTGAAGCCACCTTCCACAGGTAGAAATGAAATCAGCTTCGAAGAAGGCTCAAAGATTAAAGTGCTTTGCTCTGCCTTTAAAATGGGGGAGCGGGGCGGGGGGGGTTGCATCTTTAGATACAAAGGTAAGACCTTGCAGGTCAATAACCAGGCTGGGGAAGGGTAGCCCAGCAAAGACAGACAGACAGACAGACACACACACACACACACACACACACACACTCAGAGGCCCTGAAACTTTCTGCCCACAGCAGCCGACATGGTTCACCCTGAGTCCATTTCACGAATGGACAGGAAGAAGCTTCTCTGGCTACAAAGGATCACATGGGAGCGTAAAACAAATGAAGGCTTGGGCTCTCTCTCCCCCGTGTGTGTGGCACTGACAGGCTAGAGACTCTGATGCTGCAGAAAGCAACATTTCCCTTGTTTCCATTACATCATCCAACTGGGGAAGGGGAGGGCGGGGACCACAGCTGGTAGCAGCTGCACCACCATCTGCTTTCTCCTTAGCTGCGTGCGCCAGTTTGAGCGGCAGTCTCCTACGGCCCCTGATAGAGGAGGCGCGGTATTAAAGGTACAACACCCTATTATGGAAAAGCTTTCAAATTATTTGGAAATAAATCACTTCCATGATAAGTTAACAACCCCAGGAAGGTTGCTGAGCCAGTTCTCTTTGAGTTTCGGTTATTTGTTTGCATCTCTTTAGACTCAGCTACAGTGCAAACTCTGTCAACTCAACGTGCCCAATTAGACAAGCAGAATGTACAAGCAACCACCTGCCATCTGCTTCCCAAAAGGTAAGCAGCCAAAAAAGTACAGGTCTGCAGCTGGAAGCATTTACGGAAGGAGCAGGAATAGTCAAACCTAGTACACAAGCCCCAGACTGGCAACGGCTACATGCTGCTGCCTTCGGCATCCCAAGCCATTCAGTTGACCAGTCTTGTCTTCTTGGGCACTCCTGAAGTTTCCTTTGAAACACCCTGCTAGGCATCCCCTTGTAGAAGGGGAGACTGGTGAGAGCCCGGGGGTTAACCCCTTGGCCGGCCACTCAACTGCCAACGTGCAACAAAGCAGTAAAATGGTGCTTTGAAGGTCTGATCAAGCTACACACCCATCTCATCTGGCCGATACAGGGCTGTGTTTAAAAAACAAAGTGCTGGCTTTTAAAAATGAGTGATAAGCGGGTGCCTGGGTGGCTCAGTCGGTTAAGCGACTACCTTCGGCTCAGGTCATGATCCCAGGGTCCTGGGATCCAGCCCCACATCGGGCTCCCTGCTCTGCGGGGAGCCTGCTTCTCCCTCTCCCACTCTCCTTACTTGTGTTCCCTCTCTCGCTGTCTCTCTCTGTCAAATAAATAAATAAAATCTTTAAAAAAAAAAAAAAATGAGTGATAAGCATCTATATTGCTACCTCTTCCTGGGGTGGGGGGTGGGGAGGGGAGAATCAAGAGATTTGTCAACACGAGGCCCCACTTCCATTTGGCACCAGTCAACCAGGAGCTACTGAGCGGCAGGCTTCCATGAGATTGGGCACGTGCTCTGAAGAACCATACCCCACCCGTGGGGGTCCGCATACGCCACTACAACTAAATCCTTACCTGGACCCTGAGAGCTCTTCTCTAATGCTGTTGAGTGTGTAGAAGAACAAGAAAACCCCAGAGAATGACTTCCCAATGGTCCTTTACGCACTCTTCTGGTTGGTTGAGATTTAGACCCTTGGATGGCCAACTAAAACTCTACAAAGATCATTCCACCCAATACAATGAATGGATCTCAGTAGAGGGCTAACTGCAATCACCCCTTATCATAAAAGCACATTGTAACATCTCAAAGGAGCATTCCAGACCGCTTACCATACATCTTGCCTTCGTCTGATAAGATGATTTTCCTCCTCCCGCATGGTGGGTAGATAGCCAAGGCTTCCTGAAAGCTCTGCTCAATGTCGGGGCTCCAGACGCCTTCTGCATCATTGTCAATTGGCTTATCCGCAGAGTCGCTCATTCTTTCCATGTTTTCGGCAGGGCTCTCACTGCCGCTCCAGCTGCTGGGCTCAATTTTGGCGGTTGGATTTTCCAAGCCGAAGCCTGGAGCCTTTTCAAGCAAATAAACCTAAGAGAGAAATGAAAAGATAGTATAAGGACAAGGTAATGACCAACAATACTGCTCTTCCTCGCTCTATTACCTATTCTTCGGGCACCAGCTTTGCTTGGAGAAGAACTCCTAGTGGAGAAGACAGAATTTGGGGATCCAAGTGGCTTTTGTTCTTTACATATCGCGTTAAACACGCATACAGGTAGGCAGAAACTGGATAATCTTCACAGATGTGAGAACGGGGCTCCCTCAGAGTTGCAAGTTCACCGTGAATCCGGCAAAAACACTGACCAGATGCCTACAACCTACCAGGAGCACTTCGCTCACGGATAATCAAATGTCCACAGCAAAACAAGCTGTTTCAAAGAAAATAAAGTAAAACAATTGCTGTGGCAATTGGCACGATAACTCGAAAATGTCAAACCATCCCAGTATTTGTCACTGAGATCACTGAAATGCAAGACGGTGGCAGGCTGGAGGAAGGAGGAGATAATTTTGTTATCACAAATACTCATTCCACTAAAACAGCAATACCAGGGGCCCTGCATCTGCTCCTGGACAGCATTTTTCAGCAGGGCTTCTGCCCTACACACTCAGGTCACTTTGCCACTCTCTGCTTCTAGACTATAACCTTGAAGCAGGGACCAAGCTGTCCCCACTCCTGCCTTCCCCGCACCGACTACAAGGGGCCAGCGCATTTGCAGAAATGTTTTACACCTACATGGGGCACTTCATCCGGGAGCCTACCTGGAATTTCTGATCACATGAAAACCATAGGGAGTCTTTCATTTATTTTTCTGTAGCACTGAAGATTACAGAACCAAAAGAAATTTTTCTCAAAGATTTATTCCCCTTAAATTATGCATGTAACCTATGGTCATAATGGGATAAGCTTTCCAAACAAATGTCAAACCGGCACAAACACCAATGTGAAAATGATCTAATCCAGTACCCCCTGCTGTCTGCACACAAACATATCAATATTCCTTTGTTGAAAAGGCATCAGATCATTAATTCAAAGGCTTCCCCAAAAAGGGAGAAGGAATGCTCCTGGGGATGGATCGAAGAGGGGAGGCCCCGGGCTTGAGTGGGGAAGCAGTCACCTGAGAGCAAGCAACCTGTCTTCTCTCTCCTTCTCTCTCCCAGCTGCCGCCCTCCCACCTGCCCTCCCCCAGCTGTGTATATCAACAGATCCCAGGTGCAGAAACTCAGGGGCCCATGAACGTTACACAATTAATGGTGTAACTAGTGGGTGCTTTTGGCTTCGTACCCTGACAGCTTTTGGGATCTAGCAGCACCTGGATAAAAGAAACCCTCAGGTTGTCTGCTTTTAAATGCTGCCATGGTTCCATCACTCAAAGAACTTGTCAGCAAAATATTTACTACTGCTTACCAACACATGTACATTAACACAGGACTCTACAAACTACCCAATGTTGAGAGGTATCAATTATGCCACAAGAAAAGGTTTCGTGATTGACCTGCAGATGAACTCCACAATGCCTCCAGTGTGGGTCTTTTGAATTCTCAAATTATTACTTTTTTTTTTTTTGTGGGGATTTTGGAGGCTCACAAAAATTCAAGCTGAACTGTACCATTCTACCCTAAAGTCTGTTCCGCCTCCAAAGCAGTTTATTGGCAAAAGTATGAGAAGATGAGCAAACGCTCTGAGGTAGTGGCTAATCCACCTTGTCCCTCTCTACCTGACCCAAAACCAGAACAAAACAAAACAAATGGCACACACAAAAGCCCAGGCCTGTCCCTGAGCTCTGAGCCGCTCACAGCAGTATGAACTCACTGCAGGGAGCCACATTTTAGCATGAGCAGTGGATGTGCCCAGCATGCAACCACGAAAGCAGAGGGACAGAATCCAGGACAGTGAGGGCCAGCTGAGGGACGAGGGGATCTCTATTTGCCTAAGAAGAACACCACCGTATAAGTAAGAGCCTCAGTCTCCAGACCAAAGCACACCAGCACCCCCTGAGCCTATGCTTGACATGCCTTCTTCCCCTTCCTTCAGCTGGTCATACGGTCTGCACTTGAACATCACCAATGGCAAGGAAACGGCTACCTCCCTAGTACCACTTCCTTTGTACTGGCATGCTGAAATCCTTCTATCTAGGAGGCTAAAACCCATGTCCCGGTTAACTTCCATCTATCCATCCCTTGGAGGTCTATCCATCCCTTGTGGGAGCAAATCCACTCCCCCACCCCCAACACCATTTAGGCATGACAGGAACAGCCCCCAGGCTCCTGACTGTGATCCAGACTAGACATAATTCACATCGTCCCTCTGCCCAGCCCTCAGAAATGCATCCCAGTTTGTCCACACCCTCCATAAATGACACTCAGAGGTGGACCTATGATCCATAAAACCTCCAAGCTCCCAAGTGTTGTTCCTGAAACTCCTCTCTTATGCAACTGGCTTAGGAGCTAAAAACATGAGTTTATATTTATTCCTACTAAATTCCATTATTTTTACCCTTAAGCCATGACTCCAAGCTGGTAAGATCTTTCTGAATCATTAATTGCCAAGCTTAGTGTCCCTAGACATTGAACAACCTCTAAGAGTTGTCTGTCACATGGGGAGGGTGTAGACCCATTCTGTAGAAGCTCCAAAGAAGATTCTGACTCAACATACAGAAAAATTTCCAGCTAGCTGAACTTCCATGAGGGGTGAAGTACCTTGAAGACAGGTAGTAGAGTCTTGCTGACAACCTCTTCAAGTTACCTCTAAAGCTAAGAATCACTAGTCCTTGGTTAGGGAATGCAATATTAGCTAGCATTAACTGATCCATCCATTTTATTTTTTTTTTAAAGATTTTTATTTATTTGAGAAAGAGAGAGAGAGTGTGTATGTGTGAGAGAGAGAGACAGAGAGAGCACGAGCAGGGTGAGGGGCAGAGGGAAAAGCAGACTCTCTGCTGAGCGGGGAGCACGATGCAGGGCTTGAACCCAAGACTCTGGAATCATGACCTGATCCAAAGGCAGACGCTTAACCGACTGAGCCACCCAGGCACCCCTGATCCATCCATTTTAGTAAATACAGGCACTGTTCTAAATGCTCTCATGTTTTTATTCATTTACTGCAAAGGGAAGAACTCTATGTCCAGGCTCTTGCAATTTGGTCAACTGGAGCTCAGCAGGATGGAATTACCTACTCTGGACAAGGGCCAGGACACAGCCCCAGAAACTACCACATACATAATCCACAGAGTTATACAGGCCCTTGGTTTTACAATCCAATTGTAAGATGAGACCCTGTATGGGCAGAGAGTTTCCGATCACAAGACTGGGGCTGGCTGAGGAAAGCTCCCCGTACTGGATACCAAAATAACCATTCTGGCATTCTATTCCTCAGGTCCCTTCCAGCCCGGCTCAAAATCCACCTCATCCTGGAAACATGTATCCAGTGACTCTGAGAGTACCAGCCACACGTTAGGAATATCCTAAAAATGCATCTAATGGGTAAACTACCACCCAATCTACCTGACTTCTGAATGTATAGCAACAAGCATCTGCTTGTTACCAATAATAAGATCTAATCAAACAAGGTGAGCTTAGAATATCTGTGCCTGCAGAGCTAACATCTTCACCTCCTCATACATCCTTTGAGCAAGGGAGTCAACTTTCACTCGATGCAATAAATGAAGAACACAGTATTGGGGGTGGAGGACGGAGCATGTGGTATTAAGACTCAACCTGACTTGATTTCCAAACCCAGCTCACCGGCTAGCCTCAACACCCAGGCTAAATTAGTTAATCTCGCAGAAGCTCAGGTTTTAACTTTAAAAGGGAGATAAATTCAATTCAATCCCAACACAGGAAAGTCATTAAGGGGTAGAGGGACTCTCCCCTCACAGGACTGCCACAGAGATTTATCGAGATACACTGTGTACCACTCAATGTCCCTGCGTGCCTCCGTTTCCATCATTACCACTTTTCCAACGGCTCATTTTTTCCCTAAAATCCTCCTTGGCTACACTATAATAAATTCCAGAAAGAAATGTTACCAGTGACCCAAACATTCCTGTTAACTGCCCCAATAGCTATATTCCCTAAATGGATCATTCTTTCACAATTACCCACTAACACTTGAGGAGAGGTGACATGATTACAGTGAGATGACATCATATGTATATTTGTCCAATACAAAAAAGTCTGGGGGAAGAAGGGGGCGAGACAGTCCAATGCAGGTGCTTCTGCCACCAACTCCATTCAAGGGACGCACTCACAAGGGGTGTGACATAGGGCACAGGAATCTGCTGCTTCCTTGATCTTAATTCCTGTAGGTCTCTCATAATGTAAGCATCTCACCCACTTACAGGTGATTTAAGAGCTCTTAAATAAAAGGGTTAGCTTTAACTAACCCTCATGATTAATGAAACACCACTGAACATGAGGGTCACAAAAAATCCATACAGCTTCTTTTAGCCAATATCTCAACAGTCTATGAGGCAATCAGAAAAGGGCTGGACTAGGCATTAGGACTGAGTAGCCCAGGACCACACAGCACTTGGCCCCCACATGCCTCAGTTTCCATCATTAACACTGAAGGAGGCCAACTAAGTCATTCATCACCTTGTGTTCCCATATACTCTACCTATAATAAAACTTAGTAAGCTGATTTGTTATTGCACCCCATCCATACCCCAGTCTCCTTGAGGGCAGGGACCACAGTATCCCCAGTGCTAGCAGAGTACCTGGAATAATACTCAATGAAAGAAAGAATAAACCAACAACCAGATGACGTGAACATTCTTTGACATCAGTGTGAGTGAACTTATCACCCAGGCTTCCCATGAGAAGGGCAAGAGTTTCAGCATCCTTTCCCATCCCTCCCATCCCTCACCCTGACTCTGGTCAAGATTCTAATGAGAAGAGCTCCAAAGAAAATTACCAAATTAGGAAAATGTAAGAGGGCAGACTTAAGCCATGCAGAGTTTGGATAACCAAGAGTTGGCTGTCTGATCCAATTTTTTATTTAGTAATCAAAATTACAACCAACAGTCCTTCTGTGGTAAAGACACAAATACGGGGGTGCCTGGGGGCTCAGTCGGTTAAGCGCCAACTCTTGATTTCAGTTAAGGTCATGATCTTGGGGTCACGGCATTGAGCCCTGTGTCAGGCTCCTTGATCAGCAGGGAGTCTGCTGGAGATTCCCTCTTTCTCTCTCCCTTTGCTCCTCCCACCCCGTGCCTTCACGCGCTCACGCTCGCTCTCTCTCAAATAAATCTTTAAATGAAAAAGACACAAATCTGGTTTGGGTACTCAAGGAAGTAAGTTTCTGCTTCAACAAACAAACATTATTTTGAGTGGAATGGTAATTCTTGAGATATAATACTTTACCTTCTTTCTTTTTTCTTTTGGCCCCTAGAGAAAACAGAATCAGAAGATGACAGCTATAAGAAAAGCTATAAGGGAGGCAGAGTGGTGAGGGTGTGAAGGCCAGAAGCCAAAGAGATAGCCAAGGAAGAAATGTGAAGAGGTGAAAAATGGTAGCAAAGCAAATTTGAGTGAGTAGGTGAATGAAAAAGGCAACATAGGTTGTGACACTAAAAGGAAAGCTAAGAAAGATTTCTATAAGCTCAGAAGAATGTGGACATAGGCAACAGTGGGAGCCATTTAAAGAAAGAATCACATGGTTGAGACGATATTTGTAGTAGACAACTCAACTACACATCTGATGGCTCTAAGGTCACTCTGATTTTAGTGAAAGCCAAATTTTTCTTCTAAGAAAAAAGCTGACCTCCAATAAAAAGACTAGGAAAAATTACGTTTTACTTCCAAAGTGAACTGGTACATCAAATCCAAATTCAACCTCCTCCCAATAAACCATGTTTCCAGCACAATGCCAGAAGCTTTCACCGAAAGCATTTTTAATCATTGCACTACTCCCACTGGATATTATCTCCACCTTATGAGGTCCAGAGACCTAAGTAAGTTGACAAAAGTCATATACTCAACAAAATTTGAATCCAGGAGTCATTTCGGCAGCTAGAATGCACCATCCATGGGATTAGCCGACTCAAGTACACTCTCACTAGACAGTGAGTTGGACGCTGGATTTCAAAGGGAGAGAATGTAGGCAGTGCTGAATGCTCAGCTCCGTCTACAACTGACACCCTCAAGCACAGTCTAATTAATTCCTAATGAATAGTGATTATGCTGACTCACCTCCCCGGGTAGTTGGGAGGAATGTCAGGCACTAATGATAGTTCATTGCTTTTGCATATTTAAAGTGGGGCAAGTTACTAGTCCCCATCATTTCAGACACTAGCCAAACCTGCCAACAAGTGGCCGGAGAAATACAGGACTGATGGCCTGGATTTGGGAGGCAGCCTCCAGAGAAACGGAACTGGAGAATGTAAGTCATTGTCAGCGCAGAATGCTCAAGGAATGCCAACACTGAGAACTGAAGCCATGTCTGCCATAAAGCTGGTAGCAGTCAGTGAGCGTTGGTGTCATAAATTCCAACTGCCAACAGGTTCTAATTTCAGCAGGAAGGAGTGGATAATTACTCCTTCTCATTTTCAAAAAATCACTTCCATTATCAACAGGATCCATCAACAAGCCAACACCTCTTCACCAAGACCCAGACGCTGACCACCCCATGAGAGGACTTTGGCATTACCCTTCTGAGATTCCCTGATGAATACTCCTGCTTCATCAGCCCTAAGTACTTGCCCAGGTGACAATTCAAGAAAGGCTTTGATTGATTTCATGCTATGTAGCTCTGTACTACCAGCCTTTAGGGGAATCACTTTCCCCAGCCCCTTAAGGAATCTGTTAGCCACTGAGAACAGAAATTTCGGCCTCTTCCTTTCTGCCACCATCACCCCCAGTCAAGCTAATCGCTGCTCTGTTTCATCATAAGAGACCTTCAAAAGAACTAGGCCATAGACTCAGGTCCAGGCAGTCTATCCAATCTGACCATTCCCAAGTGAAGACTGGATATCAAGACAGTGCACTCATCTGGGAAGCCTGAGATGGATGGCATGACCTGCAGCCTGGGTCATGGATCCCCAGGAGGTGGACTATTTAACACATTGCAAAGCCAGAAACATAAGTTTCTTTCCTGCTCTAAGAGAAAAAGAAATGCCACAAGAGTTAGCATAAGTAGCTGTCAATGGACATTCAAAAGAAAAACTCGTAGGACCCTTCCCAGTCAAAGAAAACCCAAAACTAACCCCCCTCAATTCCAGCAGGTTTGTAGAGTGAACATATATTTCAGGTAGACTCATCAATCATAATGCTTATTCAAAACAAAGAAAACAAACACCATGAAGAGAATACTCCTTAATCACTAAGTTACATATAATGTTACTTTCTTAGTCCGTGAGGTTCACCATCAGATTATTGTGATGCCTTCTCGTTTTAGATGACGAGTACAAATTTAAAAAATCAAGAGTTGACAGTTTATATTTTAAAAGATACCAACACAGCAGGTAAATACATACACTACGCAAGACAAACATTTCAAAAGGGTCCATCTCAACCCCCTACCAAGGAGGAGTGCCTAGAAATGAGCCTCCCGGGGTAGCAAGTCTGTAGGTCATGACTGGGGTGTCATCCTTCTTACAAAAGGCCATGGGGACTCACTCAGTGTTGCACAGCTTGTTGCCAGCCAACTTAATGATATGTTGGTTCTGGGCTGACTCCGAGTCACAACAGCTGACCTGCCCAGATGCAGTTCCTCTGGCTGATTTGGAGTTCTAATTCTATTGCATCAGGAACAGCCCTCCCTAGTCCACACACAGAAATGGTCCCAGACCATCCACTTCTCTAGCTCCTATGACTTGGGGTGCTTCTCTCACTCTGGCCATGCCTATTTCTACCCTGGATTATTGACACAGCATGCAAGGAGACAGAAGCAATAGGTAAATCCACAGCTCACTTCGGACTGGGTCATAAGTCAATCATCAAGAACAAGTGAAGCATTTGAAAGTGCTGAACTGTGAAGTCCAAGCTCTGCTGCAGTTCTTGTACTGGGTACACTGGCATTCAAATGCTGTCTAAAGATCCAACAGACCCACATGAATCTCATCGGCACTGGCATTAGAGGATCCAAAATCAGAAACTTGGTTTCTGCAGGAAGCACTGTTGCTCACCAGGACAAAAGAACTCACCTCAGTTGGTTAAGCATCTGACTCCTGATTTCAGCTCAGGTCATGATCTCGGGATCGTGAGATCGAGCCTCAGCATGGAGCCTGCTTGAGATTCTCTCTCCATCTCCCTCTGCCTTCCCCCCTCCTCTAGCACTCCCTCTCTCTTCCCCTAAGTAAATAAAATCTTAAAAAAAAAGGGGGGGGGAGAAGAACCACCACCACCACCACCACCAAAATCTAGGCTCCAGTGTGTGTCCAGGAGGAAAAAACTACTCTTTTGTGTCACCTTCAGGTAACCAAGGACACAATTCATCACAATGCACTGTGTCCCTTTCCAGCCTCTCAATCATCAAAAATCAGGATATTGCTTTTTTGTGTGGGTGTTGGGTCTGGCCATTTCTAAGGGATCCGAGCATACAGATACTCATCCCAAATCACACATGAGTATCTCAAGTCCCAAAACATGATCCTAAAACTCCCTGGAAGCAGAAATTGAGCCCCTGAGCCCTCTAGGACCTCGGACAGTGGCAGGTGGCATTAGGAGACTGGATAAAAGTGAACACCACAGAACAGCGGCTATAACTAACCTTTCTGATACCACAGTTACCTTAGAGAAAAGGTTTATTCCAGGAGCCCTCGATAAATCACTTTTATGGAATTAGGCGTTTATGCGATGCCACTGGCATACAAAGTCACTGAATTAGTCACTGGATTTCCTCCAAGAAGTTGAAGATGGCCTTCATCACATTTCACAGAGTGCTCTTTACAAAGATCCCAAAGGAAAGTTCGATAACAAGACACCGTGTGTGTGTGTGTGTGTGTGTGTGTTGTTTTTTTGTTTGTTTTTTACCTTGTGGTCAACCAAATAGGCCTTGGCTTTACTCACTGGCTGCCAAGTGTTCTGAGCCACACCGGCAGGCCCCTCAGAGAGAGCACAGAGGTTATTTTGGTCAGCAAGTTTGGTTTCATTCCCAAATCCACTTTAGATCCCTACCTCCCTCCACACCTCCACCCCCTTCTTCTTTCCTGCGGTTCCCTACTTTTAATTTATGCTATTTTACAGCCTTGCAAGCTGCCTTAAATTCATTCTGAAACAAAAGAGGGTAGAAACACTAAAGGGGAAATTATTTCTCTTTTCTAATCATCCATTCCCATGTCCGTCACCATGTGCCAGGCACCAGAGAAATGGAGTGAAATAAATATGCCATCCTCCCTGCCCTCAAGGAGCAGCCTTCGTGCTGAGAGACAGATACTGAAGTTCATTCTTTTTCCTGACTTCCAGCCCCTCCTCTGGGAAGCCTGCCATCCCCTCCCTTGGTTTCTGCAGGAAGCACTGTTGTTCACCAGGACAAAAGAACTTACACCTCACTCACTGCACAGGAACAATTTAGTGCCTGCCATCTTTGCAGGTTTGTGAGATCTTTAGGGCTTAGGTCCAGGCCTTTAGTCATCTCCCTATCCTTGGCCTTTAACAGAATGCCTGGCACACAGTCATCGCTCCCCCAAAATGACGACTGAGTGGATGATGTCTGAAAAAATGAATGAGCACGTGAATGAATGCAGGATGTCAAAGGAGGGATGGCCAAAGTGCTGCTGGAGCACAGACACGGAAGCTGATCCTGCCTCTCGGATCAAGAAGAGCCTCACAGGAGGGGAGGTCCAGGCTGGTCTTGGCGCCTAAAAAGGACTTACCAGGCCCATTACAAGGGCTCAGGGAGCCCTGTTTGGAGAAGAGGGTCCGTGCATGGGATGTGCTAATGAAAGGACAAAGCAAGAAAGCAGAAAGGTTGGAGCAGAGCTTAAAAAAGCAAACTGAGCCACCTCACACAGGGCCCCTCACACGCCACGCCGAAAGCTCTGGGCTGATTCGGACCACGGCCAACATGAGAACAGCAGTGACACCAGGAATGTGCCATCTGAAGGGGCATGTGCATCTATTGGGGAGCATGAAGGATGAAGAACAGATAATTTTATAAACTTGAAATCAGAATTTTTTAAGCAAAAGCACTTTTCAGTGTGTTCCAAGGCCAGAGCAGTCTTCCGGATAGAGTCAAGGGTTCCAGTGGGACACATCCTTTAAGCGTTCCAACTTTAGAGAGATGTTCTAGAGACAGTGGATACAGGGGCGCTTTTTTAAACAGCCCAGAGCCGCCAGACGACCTCCACTCAGTGCCCTGTCACTCAGCTCTTCAATTACTGCTCATCAGACTTTGTCTTCAAGCACCCTACATTATTGCCCTGGTCCCCAAAGAGGGCTATGTGCTGATGGCAGTCAGCCCCCGAACCGGCACGGGGACTGGACTGCTGTGCTCTCTCAGAGACACACACATCTGAGAACGGCCAACAAGCAAACACCAGCCCAATGGCGACACACGCAAACGTATAAATTGACCAGAAACATACCCTGCTTGTTCCCAAATGTCCATTGGTTCCTGATGTTATGGATATCATGGAGTCCCCACTCTTCAAATGAGAAATGCAATCTGCCATTTAATGAGGACACAGTGACACAGTAGCTGCAAAACAGGTCTTACACTGGGAGGGATGCAAATTCAGGGACCAATTAAAGCCTCACCCTTGCCCCCATCCCAGTCCTCCAAATTTATACCCAGTTCAACTTCAGCAGGAGCATTAATCTTGGCACTTTGGCTAGAAATTGGCCAGGAGAAGAAGAGTATTATTCCCCCTTTAGACAATAAGCCACTCATTCAAAAATAAATACATAAACAAACACGTGAGCACCTACTGTGTGCATAGTACCAGCTCTAAGCAGTACACAAACACTAGGCAAAGAGAAGTACCTACGGGAAGGCTGAGGCACCCACTTCTGGAATCAGGCCTCCCTGTGCCTTCACTTCGGCAGGCCCTAGGGTGCTCTGGAAGAAAGCAGACCACCAGACTCCTCCCTCCCCCTCCCACCTCACCAGCAAACGAGTCCCCCATATCAAGTAAGAAAGGCAAAAAGGCCACAACTCGATTCAATCGACATTTCTGCAGCTCCCCAACACACACACATGGGAGGAGTGTCTTTAGGGGTTTGTTTCCTTCCAGGATCTCTTCTTCTTCCAACACAATCTGCTAACCCTGGTAGAGGAACAAGGAAGGCCGAACCTTCAACTCATCTCTCACTCATCCAACTGGAATCCATTTCCGATCCCACCTATGGAATCCCACTGCTGCCTTCCCTCTTGCTTGGCCTCTCCCTTTCGGGGACTGTCCTGGTGTTGGATTCCCCATCAGTCCAACTGACTGACATGACTCTATGTGTAGGATTCAACTTGAAGGCCAAAAAGGCCCAAAAGGACACCAAACAACCCCAAACCCACACACCAGGCATACTTGGCACTGAGGATCTTTCTCTAAAAGCATTCATGAAAATCCAAAAAAGATTTCCAAGGTCCTGGGTGCAGGGACCCAATTGCATAGCTCCCTCAGAGGGACTCTGCTACTCAGGGAACCTGGCTGCAGCAGCACCCAGGCTCCCCCACCCCTTCCGATGCAACTCAATCCTGAGAACGTCCACTGGGCCTCCCATCCCTCAGCTGCATGCCCTCCACACTCCTCCATCCCCATGGACTCTGCTCCTGACTTCTCGGAACTGGGCAGTGGCCTGTGTCCCCATACCACCAGCACTCCTCACAACCACGTTCTGCCCAGCTGCCAACTCTGGACGGAGATTGGGATAACATGGGTTAACATGGCTTCTTAAAAACACGATCCCAGCTTTGATGCTAGAAGTACTGAATCAGAGTCCCCAGGAAATGTATTTTTGGCAAGTCTCTCTTGTGCTCTTCTTTGGCCAGAGGAGTTTTCCTAAATTGCATTTATGACTTTTATCATATGCTCATTTAAAATCTTTCAGCAAATCCCCACCCACTCCGGGACCCAACTGCATGAGAGGGGCCCCCATGGCCTTAACCACCTAACTGCAGCCTGCTCTCAGACGCCTGTCTAGTCCCCTACATTCCAACCACGTGACCACTCCCTGGTGCCCAGATACAGCAGGCTGCCTGCTTCGCCCCTTCAGCCACCTAGGTCCCTCTGTTCAGATGCTTCCCTCACCAGCCACTCTGCCTAATGAATACCTATTGGTCCTTTCAAGACCAATGCCACCAACCTCTCTCTGGGAAGCCTGAGCAGCTTCTTCCACTCGGGAGATGTCACTTCTGTGTCCCCATAGCACCTCAAATAAACTTCCAACACCACACATGCACACTTCCCCATGATTCCTCGTAAGATACGGTCTCCCAGCTCATCAGTAAGCTCCTTGGCATTCCTATAACATCTCTCAACACCAGACAAGTTGCTGGAACTTCAAAAAATGTTTGTTACCTGTTTTCCTTTGCAGGTACCCCTAGAGTTTCAGGGACTACACCCTGCATCTGGAGAGCCCACATGGCAAAGCAGTGAAATATACATAAAGACTACCTAGGGTTTTGGAATACCAAAGAGTTTGAATTTTGAGTTCTCCACTTCTTAGCTATGTCTCAGTGGGTCCTCCCCTTCGGTGCAAATGAGAATTAGTACTAGCGACTTGTTATAAAGCCTATGAGATGATCTGTGTAAAGTACAGGTGTCTCAATTATTGGCAGTAATTATGTACATTATTTGTCATTATCTGTATGCTTATAGATTAGTGGGTATGAGTGCACACACATCCTAGAACTGTGCCTGACACATTATAGGTCTTCAAAATAATTGCCAAACAAACGTGTGCAGCTGTAATTACTAATGACTGCTTACGTATCTTGCCTTTCCTGCTACACTACAAGTTTTCAGAAGGCAGGGACTCCGTCCCATTCATTTCTGTACCTCATCCCCACCTCAGCTCCATAAATAATTGTCTGATTTCGCTTAACATAAAATATTAATGCAATGTTTATGACTATTAAGATATTCATCCTTATCTAAGGAATCACAAAGACAGCCTCAGGCACACTCTAGACCAAACCCACAGAAGAAAATTAAAACGTCACTGGCTTGAAAACCTTCCTCTAATCTCCAAAAACCCTGATTTGCTGGCCTCTAGGCTCAACATCAACTCTGCGGGCCCCTCCTTCAAGGTCAGGCCTATTACCTAATGAGCCACAACCCTAAGGTCTTAAGGGATGACACAAGCCCCCTCCTCCCTGGTCTGTGGCATCCCTGCCCCGAACCCCCAGCCACAGCCCGGACCCCCAGCCACAGGTGCTCCACCTGAGCCATGGGCTCCAGCCTCCTCAGCTCACAGCCAGTCCTCCCCCTAGGGCCTGGGGGCTGCAGTAGGCCCGCCAAAGTGTCAGGTTACCACAAAATAACAGTGGGCCTACACAGTCAGTGTAGAGGCCAAGTGCAGAAAGAGAAGCCCAGGAGAAAAAAACCAGACATTTGAGTTTGAGTCAAAGAGGAACTGGGTTTTAAGAAATATCCTTTAAATTCACAACTACGCTCTTAACATCACCACTATAGCACCTACAATAACTCATTCATTTAATGTCCCATCCAGAGTAGCTTATATTTATATTATACTTACTTGCTTTGAGCGTGCTTTTAAAAATATTATTTTAGGGCCAGAGCGGGGACGGGTTTTGGGGTTTTTTTTTTTTTTTTTTTGGTTTTTTATAGTTTGCTTATTTAGTTTGCTTATTTTATAAAAGTCAGATTTGGGTCAATGAAGGTTTTACCAAGTATTCCCATTCAACAAATCCCTGATACTACTCAGCTTTAATTTTCTCAAAACTAAATCCAAACATGACAGAGCTAATTAGCTCTGCTGAAGGAGGGGCAGACCTTCAAGAAAAAAAAGGCTAATAAAAAGCACTCACACTTTTTTTTCCCCCTAAAATGAAATCAAAGGTCACCCCCGTGCTACCCTCGTGCGGGAACAGTGCCGGCTTGATGTGGGCTGACCCAGCCTGCGTACTTCAAACAAAGTTAACTTCAATCACTGCAGCGAGTTAACAGGTTATTGATTCTCCATCCACTGTTCTTTCATCTGGGTTTACTCTGTAGACCATGCCTCTTTAATGTGCTCCTAGCAACTGTTTTATAAGAGGGTGGGTATAGACCCAGCTACAAGAAATGCCCTTCTCCAGCTGGGCAGGTAAACCCCGAGGCCCGGCCATGTTGGGCTGGATTTGGGTTTCCCATTGTAACCCCTCCGCTGTCAATGCCCCGGCACATTAGATTCCCTGAAGGTGCTGAAAAGGAGGCAGATTAAAAGAAAAAAAAAATTCCAGAAAAAAAAAAAAAAAGAAATTCCAAATGGGGGAGAGCGGGGGACGGGATGGATTCTCTACAATATCCTTAAAAAAAAGGTTTTCATGAGGAAAAGCTTCTCCAACATCCCCTTATTTTGTAGTTACTGATTGATGTTTCATGCTAAAACATCAGGGTTATGAGTATCTTAAGGCAAGCAGTGCTCGGAGCAGGGCTCTATTGCAAATGCTTAAAGGGGAAGCGGGGGAGGGGGCTGGGTAACGACAACGACCACGACTTTAAAATGATCATCTTAGTGGCAACCAGACCAGCTGGTAAACATGCAGACAGGCAGATTCTGTGTTTCATTTCTTTTAACTTTCAAGAAATGACCCTCTCCCAATCCCATCAATAAAAACTTCAGAGAAGGAACCTATTACCAGCCGACTCTGAGTTCTGCAAGCGGAGAAGAATACCACATAAACAGTGAAATTACCAGCAGTTTCATTCTGTCTTTAAAAACAGTCTAATTCCCGGAAGAGAGGATCTCATCTGCTTGCTCCTCCTTGGGCTGTCAGAATTCACACAGTTCATGCAGGACACATCACACCGTGCAATTACCAACCAGCATTTGCCACTGCTAAAAGATCTTTAATAATCCTGATTTTTTTTTTTTTTTTTTTAAACCATAAAAGCTCTCCTTATGAGCCCAGCTCTCTTTCCTTGTTCGGCGTGCCTGGTCACTTACAGGAGGAGGAGAAAGAGCCGGAGGCGCGGCTCACCGTTCCCCAGCTGTGTCTCCCAGGGAGCTGTTCGTGTGTCCGCAGGGCGATGCCACGCCGCGGCGGCCGGCAGGGTTTAAAATTAGCCGAGCCCGGAGAGCCCCGGGTAACCTTCGGACAAGGTTAGCCAGCAGAGCAGTGCAGGCTCAGGGAGGGACATTAATGAGAAGCCAAGGAGAGCTCTTCCACAAGCCCGTTAGGGCCCCTCTGAGCCCTCACCGTCTAGAAACCTGGAGGGGCCGGGTACACCTCCTGGGCCTCAGGAGGCTGACCTCGGCTCTTATTTTTAACCCACCAAGTCAGCAGCTTCCTTCAACAGGCGATCGGCGCGAGCTCTACATGTGTTTCTCCAAGTTTGAAGTCAACATGCTCCGCCTCTGGCGACACGTTAATTTTTAAAAACTTTAAAGTGGATTTTCAGAACATCATATCCATGGAACACTTCTAAACGTAAAGTTCATACCCACACATGACCAGAAAAGTGGAACCTACAGAAACACACACAGGAGGAAATGAACTGTGGTCACGGTCAGCGCTGACAACGCATTCTGATGTACTTTCTTGCACTAGTAACATTATTCTTATTAATACTATTTTTTTTATTATTATGACTCCCTACAGTTTTGGGGCTCTGTTGTTACCCATCCAACATTTCACACTCCGCATCATCCTGAGTCCGGAAATATTCTTTGCATTTGTGATTTTTAAGAGGTATGGTATTCCACGTTGTGCATATACTGCTATTTGACTACTTCCCCACGGGTGCACGTTTATATTTCGCGCAACTGTTCACTGTTAACGGCAAACATCCTTGTAGTGCTTTCCTAAGAACAGATTCCTGGAATCCACAAGAGCAGGAAAAAATTGAAGCTACTGGTGCAGACTGGGGACCCCTGAAGACAGGGACGGCCTGTCACACTGTAGTGTTTCTGAAGAAAGGAACGTGTCCGGGCGCTTTCCAAACAGACAACCCTGAATTCCAATGTGCCACTTCCCAAGCACCTACAGGGACATCACGAGGCCGGCACCACAGAAGTCCCCTCAGCAGTGAGAGAGAGGAAGCCACAAGCAAAGGGTGCATCTAACGCCTCTGAACACCTGTCAAAGGCGAGTCGGATGCTAGTGGCACTGTCCACACTGCCCCCACGAGCACCTCCCTGGTACAGACGGCCACTCTGGCTGTTGAAAATACTGAACTACGTTCATCCGAGGTGGTGAAGAGTCATTGGCACAAGCCCACGGAACACCCCTGTGCCCTTGGCTCCCAGCCTCTCCCAGAGCCCCCGGCCCCCTCCCTACCAAGTAAAGCTCAGCGTCTGGCACACTGGAAGCCTCCAGGGGTGGCCTGTGTGTCCATGTCCTTATGGTTCACTAAATACCTACAATATCACTCCTGTTCACTGACAACCTACAATTCAAGATTTGCTTTTTAGATTTTCTTCATCCTCCCTTCCAACCAGCTCCTCAGAGGCCACTGGTTAAAATCTTAGTTATCATCACTTCAGCAGTCTTTTCTTAAATTCATTAAATTCCCTAATATTTTATTTTTTTAAGCCGAAATGGACAATTAATGAGAAGCACTTACCATTGGGAGGTAACAGGCAGCCGTTCCCACTAAGTTGTTCTCCACCAGGCGCAGTGAGTTGGGTTAGACAAAGATGGACATCATAAGCAGAAGATCCATACACCAAGTACTAACACCCATGACACTGGCGCCCCAAGGGGCAAAGCTATCTGCTTAAATCACAGGAGAGTTTAAGGACCCTCACATCATCAAGTGTAATTCTCAGGAAGCTAAAGCAAAAGTACCCAAATGCTAAAGTCAAGAGGTAAATAGAAGAGTCAGCTACAAACTCACCCGTGCCCCAATCGCCCTGGTATTGGCTTACCTCTGATACCGGTAAATGCAACATTCTGGAGCCTGGTGTACTGCTATGCTGTTGGAAGCACGACCTCTACTTTCCCTCTCCTTGCTAACCTGAATTATTTTCTGTGTAAGGGAATAGATAACCAGTGAGTGGAACAGAATTTCATTTCCTCTGAATGTTTTTGTCTATCCTCTACTGCGGATGCCAGGCAAGGAACACCAGCCAGGAAAGGGAAGAAGAACAAACCAGAAGCCTGTAAGTCAGACTTTGAAAACCAAAAAAGAGCTAGCCTGGATGTATTACAGCCCCGCCCAGCCCAGCCGCTGGGATGGTGACCCAAGCTGGAATCAGCTCAAGGGCAAGGCCCATCCACATCTCTACTACGGAAGAATATACACCAAATTTCAGGTCGCTATGGGAGCTATTTTTGACTCCCAATATCAAATACAATGGCAAAAGTTTAAGGAAATACCTTGTAGTAGTAACTGAAAATAATACTCACAGCTAAGATTTATTTAACACTACTGTGTGTGAGGCACAGGGGTCATGAAGACTTTATTTTTATTATTTCTCCTAATCCTCATCACAACTATGTTAAATGCAGTATTACTATCCCCAGTATTCAGATAATGAAAAAAATGAAGTTTAGAAACATTAAGTCATTTGTCCACTTCTCAAACAGAGATATCCAAACCCAGATCCATCTCACCGTGAGCCCAAGGTCTGTTTCTATGACACAGTGAACCTCCCATCGTTGCAGGTAATCAAGGAACAGCTGAGAGATCTCTTAACAGGGATGCTGTATTGGAAACTGGAGTGGGGAGAAGGATGTCAGGGAAGGTACAATCTAAGCTTGGATCCACGACAGATGAAAACAGACTGCCTACTGTATGCGGGGTCTACACTACGTGCTTACAGGACAGGGGTTTCGGAGACCCTGTGAAGGAAGCGAGCACACAGAGCCGCTCCATTTTTCCGCTCACAACAAAAGGCAACTGTAAAGCAAGGCCGCAGAGTCCAGACTCTGGTCACGGTGAGCCCAGTGGCACATGGGGAGCACGTTTCCTTCTCCCTCCCCAGAACACACCTCGAGGCTGCAAGCCTACCCACTACTGCACAGGGAAAGAGTTCTGGCCCTTCTCTTTCTAAATTCCCTGCACCTGAACTTTTCGGCGAATCGAATAAACGATTCAAATTTGTATTAGAAAATATTGAGAACACACCCAGAAAGGGAGATGAATGGACAAGTCAGACAGGAGAATAAGTATGTGACTGCCTCCCTTGGCGAGGAGAGGGAAAGAAGGACAAATTCCAGCGAGCTGAACGTGTGACTTTAAACCTCCTCATCAGCAAAGCTGTAAAGCCGGGAGGAAGATCTGCAGTGAACAGGATACAGGGAATATACTAGCGCAGGAGTGGATGAAGATCCAAATGGCTATACTTATCAAGAGCCTCAAAGGCTTAAATCCTTGGACTTAGTAATCCTCACCCTAGAAATCTACTGAAAAGAGAATTCCATGAAGAAAAACATCAGGATCACAAAGATACACATTATAGAATCACCCCTAATACTATGAACAGTGGAATGACTAAGAAAATCACAGCATGTGAATGCAAAGGAAAACTGCCTCCACTTATAAGAAAAAATGAACAGACTGAAACATTAGGGAAAGCTTCTCAAAGATTCCTGATTTTAAAAAGCAAAATACAAAATTGTGTGTTTATGTATATAAAATATACATTTGTATATGTATGTGTAAGTATATATGAAATTGTATGCATAGATGTATTCATATGTATTATGTATACAAGAAATTGTGTATGTGTATATTTATAATTACTGGAGTTTTATGCCCATATCTACAGAAATAAAGTAATTGAAATTTTTTAAAAAGAGTTCTTCTCTTAGGAGGGTGACATTACAGGTTTTTGTCTTATACTTTCTTCATGTTCTATTTCTGTAATTTTTAAGAAAGGACTCCAAGGGTTTTTTTTAAGAAAATTTAAATAATCAGTTACAACTTGAGACATTCGAGCACGTGAATGCAAAAAGAAAGCTCAGAGGTCATACATATGTGGATACTTGAATGCTCTCTATCGCCAGGACCCACCAGAGGCCAATCTCCAACTTTCTATGTCTAGTCACAAGCTTCAAATACAGACACACAGATGACCGCCTGGTTCAGGGAGACCTGAGGACTTGATGCTCCCCCTTCCATTACAGCCACAATCACAGTAGCTAACCCTTAACAGACTGTGGATTCTGGACCCGGCCCCACCAGAAGCACCTTATATGTCGATTCATTTACTCCTCATAACAATCCTATGCGGAAAGTACTATCATGACTCCCATTTTGAAGTAAGGAAACCGAGATACAGAAAGAGAAAATAAATCGCCCGACCTCACTCAGGTAGATGGCAAAGCCAAGATCTGAACAGAGACTGACTCTGGAGTCTAAACTCATAACTACCAACCTAGACTGCCTGTATGTAGACAAGTCTCCCATCCACTGCTCTGCTGGTACATCTTATCCAAAATGTCTTTCCTCCCCTTAGCCACCTACAAAGCACCCACACATACTTCAGAGGCCAATTCAATTGCCACCTCTTCAGCAAAGCCTTCCGCGGAGCTCCCACGCAGCATTAATAGGCACGGGGTTTCAGTTTTCCATGAAAAGTTACAGAGACGGATAACAATGACGGTAGCAGAACAAAGTAAACGTACTTAATGCCCCTGAGCTGCACACTTAAAAATGGTTACGATAATAAATTTTTGCTATGTGCATTTTACCACAATTAAAACTATAGATAAGTAGGCAGGCACATAGGTAGGTAGGTAGGTAGGTAGGTAGGTAGGTAGGTAGGTAGATAGGTAAATGGAACCTCTGAGCAAAGAAATCAGGTCACGTGAGAGCATACCTACAGTGGAATCCAACATAACTCTCAATGCTAGAGCACTCACCACCCCACGGATGCCGCACACATCACACAAATGTCACATGCATCTCTCCAACACTCTTCCCTTCTTTCAGCAGGGTTATCACTCCCTCCAGGAGCCTTCCTGTATCCCCAAGCCCAGTCTGGGGGAGGCTGGCCCCATGCGCCCACACTATCATGCCCTCGTCCCAGAGCACCCTTGGAAATGCCCATCAACAGGTCTGTGCCCCCATGTCGAGCTCCCTGAAGGCAGCACCCTTATCTTATTTGAGTGTGTCCTCAGGACCTGGCGCAACACATACCACCTTTAATAAACACGGACTCAATTAATTAACTGCTGGAAGAAGGAGGGGCTGGAATAGTGCTCTGGTTTTCAAAGCTCACATACAGGGTTGTCTTGAAGGGTGATTAAGAAGACAAGTCAATGCTTGCAGAAAACCCAAAGATTCTAACCTAAAACTAAAGGAAGAGGGTCCACTTGCAGAGATTCCCTGAGGCCCCCTGCCACCTCTATTAGATATGGGGGATTTATGTGTGAACAGGTGATTTTCAGCATCAACAGCTCCCACGAGTTAAAGGTCCATGCCCGTCTTCCGATGCCCTGGGCTGAGACTCGGGTGCCAGGTGCAGTACAAAGGCTTAGGTCACCTCTTCGAATTCTCTTAAGGTCAAGTTTAAATGGCAGTTTGATTAGTTTGTCAGGCACCTATTCTTTGGGCTAAAATCAGAAAACATTCTTTAAGGCTGCTAAATCTTTATTGATCCTGAGGGGTCAGCTCAGAAGGCAGGGACAGTAATTGCCTGCTCTTTGCATAGTGCATTTTCCATTCTTTAAGGCAGCTGGTACAAGCACGGTATTTTTTCTTGTATGTGTTTCTGCTACAATTACTTAATCGCCCCTAGCGCCGCTCTGCTCGTCACCTCCAAGTCTACTCCCAGCCCGTGCGCCACATAGGAGAACAAATTTTTGAATTTGCTACTGAGCAAAGTACATTTCCTTTTCTCCCCTCCCTCTCCAATCACTGAGCAAACTGTAAGAGTGAAGCAAGCATAAGGCAGGCTCATCCGTGCTGGAGCCCCACAAAGCAGCCAGCCCCTGGAGGACACAGAACCCCAACCGAAGAGCGCCAATGACTTCCAACGTGACTTGAGTTCAGCTTTAGGGAAACCCAACATGGGACATTCATACATTCGGGTGACTCACAGCTCCAAACAGGTCATGCTGAAATGACAAGGAAAGTAAACGCAAACGTTAAAAGACACAGCTGCTTGTGCCTTGTACGGAAACCCTTGACCAGTAGGCAAAAATCCATGCCCGAACCTTAGGAAGAAATGCCACAGGTAAAGGATATTTGAGGATCCGAGACAGAGGAGCAGAGACTCAGGGCGTTTTTAAAAGGAGATAATGATTATCCCCTTTTATTTTTTTGTTTAGTCTTCCATTTATGTAGTAGAACCATCCTTATTATAGAAGTTCAGTGAGGGGCACCTGGGTGGCTCAGTTGGTTGGGTCATGATCCTGGAGTGCCTGGATCGAGTCCCGCATTGGGCTCCCTGCTCAGCGGGGAGTCTGCTTCTCCCTCTGACCCTCCCCCCCTCATGCTCTCTCTCTCTCTCTCTCTCTCTCGCATTCTCTCTCTCAAATAAATAAATAAAATCTTTAAAAAAAAAAAAGAAGTTCAGTGAATTATGGAGACACAAATGTGTCAACACACAACCTTACTGAGGAGCTAAGCCTGTGCTGGGTAAGACAGGACACAGCCATAATAAGACCTTGAGCAAGTCCTTTTCTTCCGTCAACAAGGGAGCTGAAACAGGACTTTTATTGGTAGCTCTCATGTGTAATATTCTTTCTACTCCATTCAGCTGTCTAGCAGAAAAGCAGACTTCTGGCCCATGCATGACTGGATTGTCCAAAACATGAATCTTTTTAAAGTGCCATAAATATTATAGACCATATTATATATACTGGCCCTATTATACATATATTGACCATATTATTTATGTTCTGACACCATTTTTTTTAATGTTTTATTTATTTATTCATGAGAGTCACAGGGGGAGAGAGAGAGAGAGAGAGAGAAGCAGGCTCCCCGCTGAGCAGGGAGCCCGATGCAGGGCTCGATCCCAGGACCCTGGGACCATGACCTGAGCCAAAGGCAGATGCTTAACCATCTGAGCCACCCAGGAGCCCCTGACACCATTCTTTTTTGAAGACACAGACTATTTCTAACAAAATAATAAAGGATGGTGATTACTGGGGCACCTGGGTGGCTTGGTCGGTTAGGTGTCTGACTCTTGATTTAGGTTCAGGTCATGATCTCAGGGTTGTGAGATTGAGCCCCAAGTAGGGCTCCGCACTGAGGGTGGAGCCTGCTTAAGATTCTCTCTCTCTCTCTCTCTCTTCTTCTGCCCCTCCCCGCTCTCTGGGGGCGGGGGGGGGGGAAGAGGGGATTAATACTCCCCCGCATCTCCTCATTTGAATGTCCTTAATTAAATTAAAGTGCCTGCAGCACATGGCACTTCTTGGGATGCATGGGTGGCTCAGTCAGTTAAGTGTCTGCCTCAGGCTCAGATCATGATCTCAGGGTCCTGGGATGGGGCCCCACATGGAGACCTGCATCTCTCCATCACCTAAAGGCTCAGTGGGGAGTCTGCTCCTCCCTCTTCCTCTGCCCCTCCCCCTTTCCTACACTCTTTCAAATAAATAAAATCTTTAAAAGAAAAAAATAAAAGAGAAGCCTCATTTGACTATCTCAAAGAAATGTTCCCTTTTTTTTTTTCCTGCTTTACTTATGGTATTTCTTTGCAAATGGTATCAAAATCAAGGTTCCAGCTGAAACCCATCACACTCCATAGGACCAACAAATTTGACAAAAATTCTGTATTTAATTAATACTTCAAGTATCATCCAACAAGCTTTGAAGATTACACCTTCTTCTGAAACAGGATACCGTAAATATTCATAGGCACAGACCTTTTTTTAGATTTAAAGAATCACTGATAAACTATATGTTCAAAGGAAGAGAATCACCTCTACCTCACTTTACAACTAGAATTCTACAAGATCTCTAAAATTCTAAATAAAATATTTCCAATTTTCATATTCCTTCTTTAAACTGAATTCATTTTTATTTTAACTTACACTGCTACCATGCAAACCTGTCTTTCCTGAATAGTTTGTTCTAGGTGGGGCAGTGAAAGAAAAAAAAAGGATTAGAAAACAAATAAGCTCTTTGGTCTAATAGACTATAAACATGTCCACGTATTCTGGTTTTGATCAGAAATAAAGGAGGAAGAAAAAAAGATGCACTTGGCATTCAGGACACTGTGTGGTGATTCAGAGAGAGACATCTAAGAGGCAAACTATTTGCCGGAGTAAACCAGTATCACAATCATCTTAACATTTTAACATTTTAAACATCTAAACAGTATCACAATCATCTTAACATTTTAAACATTTGTAACATCCTGTTCACAATTCACACACACTGATGAAGTATCTGAAAGACGGCCTCACTGACTTCTCTAGGTGTCTAGATAAAGCGTGGCAAACTTTGGTCGGGCTGACTGAGCCCCCCAAGTGGTAGGTACGGACTGCTCATAATTTAGTTGGGTGTCAGGAAACACATGCAAGCATTTATTCAATCAGCCTTCAACTTCAGGCCAGGCTCTGTGCTGGAGAGGCGAAAATGGGTAAGCACCATGCTCCTGCCTCAAAAACCTCACAGTCCAGTGAGAGGCAGATGTCAGCTGCAACCCCAGAATCCAGAACACTGCATGGCACACAGCAGGTGCCCGAAAGAGATCAAGTAGGTTAGGAGGCAGGGAGGGCAGGCAGAGACCTGCCCAGAGAGCTGCAGTGTGGCAGGGAGCCGGGCTCTCACATGGAAGCCTGGCTTTGAATGCACACCCACCCACCGCTCTGCAGCTGGGCACCGGGCTGCGCGTTCAATGCTGCCACACCTCAGCATCCGCATGTACTCCCTCCTTCAGTGCTCATGAGATAACATACATGGAAATGCCTGGAATGGCAAAGACCAGGAAGGACAGATCCTAGTCTGGGACAAGGAACAGGCAGCACAGAACCACCACAGTAGGATAAGATCTTTTTTCCTACTTCTTCCTCTCCCTTTTGTAATCCTTCCTGTAGAAAGCCCCTTCTCCAGTACTGACTCAGACAAGACTCAGAGTGAACGAACCAAAACCGACGCGGGGCGAGGGGTGCAGAAGGAAGAGGGTACCATCCTTTGGAATGAAAACCCTGAGTGGTTCTACAGTGGAAAAGGGGGAAAGGACTCCCAAGCCAGACACCTGAAGCACCTCGACTTCTGTCTTCTGCTGGCTAGACTCCTCCAGACAATTCTTGACAATTAGCAGGGGTTATTGCTCTCCCCCGCATCTCATTTGAATGTCCTTAATTAAATTAAAGTGCCTGCAGCACATTTACACTTGATCAACATAGAAGAAAGGCTAAACCAAGCTTAAGTATCTCAGCTCTTTTCCTATTTTAAAATGTTGTAGGTGTGTGTTGGCGTATTTCTGTATAGCCAGTTGTGAATGCACATTTGGCTGTGTCTGTCTGTACATTCACACACGTGCATGCGTTATTGAAGTAGGTATGCATCTGTGTATAAATATAAACCAGGCTTCTCAGGGTTGAGGGAAGTGTGAGAGATCCTGCTTATATGCCGAGCGAGGCAGGACAGGTAAATTGTGTGTCCGCCTCAAACACCTGCAAGCTCATCTTGCACAAATAACTAAGGTTGCAACCAATGAACCAGTGAAGAGGCCCTTAAGTTTCCAAGACAACCAGAGGGGCAATGCTGGAGGGGCTCAACCTCCCCGTGACTGGACCCAGCCCCTAAAGAACCCCTCTTCTCTCTCTTCCCGGAAGAAAGCTTTCCTTTTAGTAAACAAGAGCCTTTGTCCTAACCTGGATCCCAAAACCTCCTGAGGGGTGGGAGGCAAGGGCCTCAGAGCTGCCTTCAGTCCTAGAAAAGACCACAGCCATACCAGGGGAGCTGGAACAGTCAGGCTCCTGCCCCTTAACTCTCTTGAGGTTAAGAGATGCTGCGAAGTTGACAGTCATCCAATTCCACGGGCCTTTACCTAGAAGCAGCTGTGTCCCAAGCCCTGGGCTCAGAGATTACTTCTCGTACTTCGTGTGTATTTCACAACAATCCAAGAAGGCAAGTGGGGTGGTAGCACTCCCCTCTCACAGGTGGGGGAGCTGCGCCTCAGAAACACTGATGGGCCCAAGGTGGGCCCAAGGCAGGCCCCAGAGCAGGTAAAGGCAGGAGCCATCACGCTGTCTCACACTGCAGATCTGGCTTTGAGAGTACTGGCTGCAGGAGACGAATGTGAGCTCCTGGGTTCTGGTTTCAGTTCAGCCTCTGATCGAAGGGTAATCAATCAATCATGCAGGTCTTGACCTTGTGAACCTTAAACTCTGACAATATAAAAAGAAAAAGAGAGGGCATCTTTGGTTCTACAGCTCACAGAACGGAGTCAGATAAGAACCCTCTATACCATCACCGTTCAACACAATTCTCAAAGGCTAGGTAAGGTGGTTTTCTGTCCTCAGCTCTCCCACCAAACACCATCGCCCCTGCCATCCCTTGGATCCCAACTCAAGTTTTCACTGTCTCAGGCATTCACGCCCATGGTGCCCCAAGGAATCCTCCCATTGCCAGCCTTTCTGGAAGACATCAAGATCCATCTCAATAATTAGCTCAACCCAAATAGCCAACCCCCGAGCAACCTCAGCAGAGTGTCTGAACTTATCTTCATTGCACCTGCTTCTTAGTTTTTGTCTTTTCAACCTCGCCCGGGGACACAGCTTGAGACTTCTCTGTACTCATCACTGTGATACCACAACCATGCCCCATCCCTCCCCGGAGTTAAATCAAAACAATTATTCACATGGCAACATTTTCTGGGTATCTGCTAGGTCACATATAATAACATGCAAGTAGAAACTGGGTTTTTTAAGAGAAATAACAGGATAATAGTCTCAGCCCCAAGGAACTTGCAATCTAGTAAGGAAGATGGAGATGTAAAGGATTGCTGGGATTTGCTGAATCATTTGACACTGGAATTTGCCAGTGACTGGGAGTTGGAAGGGACAGTGACTATGAAGAATGAAAGAGTCTGCTCCTGATACTATCTTAAAGGATATAATGACCGGCTGACTTTAACGAGGTGGAAATTTAATAAGGATAAATGTCAAGTCATGCACTTAGGTCCAAAAAAAAAAAAAAAAAAAAAACCCCAACTCACAAGTATAGGGTAGAGAAAATCACATGAAAAAGTCTTAAGGGATTGGGTTGCCCACAAGCTCAATGACTCAGTGTGATGAGGGCTGCTATAAAAGCTAATGCAGTATCAGGCTGCCCTGATTAGAAATGCTGCATTCAGAGTAAGAAAATAGAGATTTCAAATCTGGACCCCAGAGACTGTAGAGGGATGAATGGTCACAAGTGAGCACATTCCAGAGATCAGTCAGGAGTGTGAAGCCACATCCCAAGTGGGGTGAAGATGAGGAGGCTGGGGAATGAATACCTTAGGGGGCCACGAGAGGCACCTTCAAACTAGTCTTGGGCTTGACCATCCCGTTTCCAGAGGGAATAAATTACATATCTCATTACGACATGTTCCAACTGCAATGTCAAATATTTATTGGTAGGAAAGACGGTAATAAAATTCTATTTACAAGACAAAGAAAATTATAAATTATTATGCACAAAATATTATTCGTTCTGTAAAAAAACAACATATACACACATCAAAAACTGTGTTAGCACCTGTCTGGAAGACCATGTAGTGTGAAGCCAACAACACGAAGAGTGGTGAGATTATCGACATGTTTAAATTTTCCTTTTGCTTCTCTGTATTTTGCTTCTCCGTATTTTCTGTTCCATAATAAACATATATTGAAAAATGTGATATGAAAAAAGAAAATCTAAATGGGCTAGCATATGAAAAGAGCAATTAGGCTCTTCCTCTCTGGCTCCAGCATGAGAGGGGGTAAGGATTGAGGAGACCCTGTCTGAGCTCAACGTTAGAGGAATAAATGGCCCTTTGTTGTAGAGTGAGCTCCCCAACAAAAGAAATGTGCCTCTAGGGGTACCTGGGTGGCTCAGTCGTTAAGCGTCTGCCTTCAGCTCAGGTCATGATCCCAGGGTCCTGGGATCGAGCCCCGCATTGGGCTCCTTGCTCCGCGGGAAGCCTGCTTCTCCCTCTCCCGCTCCCCCTGCTTGTGTTCCCTCTCTTGCTGTGTCTCTGTCAAATAAATAAAATCTTAAAAAAAAAAAAAAAGAAAGAAAGAAATGTGCCTCTAGGAGGCATTAAGGCTCTTTGGGAATGCACTGTAGGGGAAGCCTCCATGAGTGCAGGGCTCACTCCTCCTAAATGACCTCAAGGTTCCCTCTAGTCTATATACTCCAATTCCTTGATGGATGCTTGAGCCATCGGTGCTCCAAAACGCACAATGCCTCTATTTCTCTCCTACAGGTTCAAATGCTCAACCAAGATTGTAGGATCTACCTCTCTGCTCTCTCACCAAGTCAGGGCCAAGTGGAGTACAGTTAAAAGGATGTTCAACTGGGAATCAAAGTGTTCGGATCCCAGCGGTACCACTGGAAAGAAGAATAGGGCTTCGAATGAGTCACTTAAACTCTAGAAGCCTCAGTTTCCGCATCTGCCAAATGGCAGTAAAATGTATACGATTTCAAGGGGTTCTGCCGACATTTCAAGAAAAAGCCTGTGGGATTGCTTTGTAAACAATAAAGTGTTATCTATACAAAGGAAAGATGACACGTTCTGTCAAGCTCAAGCTGGATGGCCAACTGACAGGCCCAGCTATAGGCATCCCACTCCACCAGAAGCAGACACAACTCTGACGCCAAGACCCTATGATCCTACTGCACTGTGGCCCAAGCAGCATCTGCACAGCAAGGCCCTCCGGTCCTTCCGCTTCCCCTGACCACTTTTCATCCCACGGAGTATAATAACGAATTGCTTTTTCTCCAGCATCTGAGGATGAGTCTTGATTTTTCACTATGACTACAGGTTTTTTAAGAGGAGGATCAGGGCCTCTGCCTTCATCCACGATCCCTGGTGCTGCTGGGAACTCATGAAAGACGTACCGATGATTTGACGGAACTCTCGTTGAGCCCTGCTACTTAAAGTGTAGCCCGTGGACCAGCACCCGTGGCACCATCTCAGAACGTGGTAGACAGGCAGGTTCTCAGGGCCCTGTCCCAGATCCATTCAATCAAAAGCTGCATTTTTAACAAGATCCCCAGGTGATTCACATGCTAAGAAGCTAACAAGCATGCAGCCATCAAGAAGCCAGGGGAAGGAAGACCTGGGGCAGAGCTCCAAGGCCCAGAAAAGGACCTCACTCATTTATTTACTCATTTACCCAGTCACACACTTGTTCAACAACTATATATGAAATTGCTACATCATGCCAGAAGCCTGTCTAGGTGCCAAGTTCTGCTCTGACCAGGTGTAACTGAACGGTAAGGCTCCTCCGGTATCAGAGAGAATTTTCCATTACAGCTGCCTGTCCACAGAATTCAGCTACCAACTACTCAAGTCCCTCAGAGTCCCAGCTCCTCCAAGCCTGGCCCAGCGCCTCAAATGCTTTGCAGGTGTCAGGGCTGGTATTCTCTTCACGAACCACCGAGAAGCCACCCACACAACAGCCACGGCCCAATGGTCTGGGCAGAGCCCCTGTTTTATTTCTGCAGGTGCTACATTCCAAAAATATTTCTTCTTATAAAGCATGGCAGGAATTCTACACTTAGAGAAGAAAAGAGGTTAAAGAAGGGCCTTGTTTTTCCCAGAGGAGAGGGGAGACTCACAGAGAGGTTTACATTTTTAAAATGTATTTATTTTATCAGCCACATGCTTGCAAGTCAAACATCCCCTCAAAGACATTTTGCAGAGATATTCTGGGAACACACTGGAGGCAGCTTATTTATGTGCGGCTATTACAAGACTAGCCCAAAGGGATGAGTATCAGATGCTATCTCCCGCTGAAATGACCGTCTGCCTGCCTGCCACCCCTATGCCAGGTCAGAGCTACTTCATGCCCCTCAAATACCCCCTGCTTGGCCCTGCCAAACTAACTGCCTCTGCCCCACTGGTCCTCGGAGAGCCTTGCAATTAGCCCGGGTCACTCCTGATGGAGGACGGTTGTTCACGCCACATGCTCTACACCATCTTTGGGGGTCTGTAAATGGACAACGAAAAGCATCATTAATGTATATATGGGTGCAAGATTAATCTCGAACACTGTCACAGTGCTGGAAACTGCAGAGGCTGGTAGGATCCCAGGCAAATTCAGCTCCTTGATTTCCCTGCCCAAGGGGGCATCCTAAGAAGGTGTGCTGTCTCTTAACAGCTGACTCTGAGCTCCCGCCTTTGCTCTCTCTCAAGTCATCCTTTGAGTCACAGGATTTAGCAGTTAGGAATGCTTACCACGTCTCCCACAGTCCCCTCCCTTGGCCAGGTAACTGTCTCCTTCCCAACGGTGAGCATTGTGAGGGCAGGGGCTGTGCTCTGCTCAACACAGCATCTCTGGAGCCCAGCAGATACACGACACATCCAGGTTTCCATAAATAGTGATAGAAGGTCAATGCGTTCAACAAGCATTTAATGAGTGCTGAGTTTTAAGATTACAATACAGGTATCCCCTACCTTCCCAAAGTTCAAATTATGCCACTTTGCTCTTATGAAAGATCTACTGAGAACAGTAACAGTTTTTCTTGTAAAAGTGAAAATCATCTTCGGATTTCTTTTGCTTGGTAGGAGAAAACAGATATTGGTATGTCTTTCCTAAAACCAAAGTAGCAAAACATGAACTTTCGGAAATCGGGGAATACTCTGCTTAACGCCATTTCTGCTTACAAAAAAATTCACAGAGGGGGCCTGGGTGGCTCAGTTGGTTAAGCGACTGCCTTCAGCTCAGGTCATGATCCCAGGGTCCTGGGATCGAGTCCCGCATCGGGCCCCCTGCTCCGCGGGGAGCCTGCTTCTCCCTCTCCCACTCCCCCTGCTTCCCTCTCTCGCTGTTTCTCTCTCTGTCAAATAAATAAATAAAATCTTAAAAAAAAAAAATTCACAGAAACCCTCTACTTTTGGATGGGGTGGGGGAGGGGCAGAATCTGTACTAAATACCGGAAGATAAAAAAGAAAGAAATGGGAGAGCCCTTAATGGCCTTTCGAGACGAACAAAACAAGAAACAAGGACTATGAAAGCCTGGATGGAAACTCCAGTGTGAGGAGTGAGGGAATTCCTGGGGCCGAGCAAGCCAAGGGCAACAGAAATGGAATTTTCTTATCCACGGCATCTCACACAGATCCACCCCCAGTCTGTAATTCATTGTGTACGGAACGCATTTCCCACACACCAGCCTCTTATTCTGCAATCGGCCAAATTTTTTTAATCTTTTAAACTATCAGTATACTGTATGGTATACACCGACTCCATCCTAACCTGTTTCTTCACAAGGAGAGCCCCAGTTCATAACGAGATGTGCTTTTCACGGGCATTCTGACTTCATTGTCTCCCCAGCTGTCAGGGCCACGTGAGAAAGAAGGGCAGGGAGGTACAGAAAGGTTAAGGACTGCCCCCGATTATGCCCTGGGACTGAATCTCACCACTTCCCCCCCAAATCTGTGTTCTCAGCAGCAACCCACTTCCCCTCCCAGGCCTCTCTTTGTAGCTAGCATCGCTGCCCAACAGAGAGGGAACTCAAGCCACATGTCAAGGTACGTTTTCGAGTCAGTCATTAAAAAAGGTAAAAAGGAACTGGTGAAATTAATATCAGTAACTTCTTTTATTAACCCAACATATCTAAATGTGATTTCAACCTGTAATCAGTATTTAAAAAACCATTAATGGGATTTTACATTCTCCTTCCAAACTAAGTCTTCGAAGACCAGCGGTCAGTGTATATGCTTCGGGGGCCACCTCCATTCAGATGCCACCTGCCGAGTGCTGAACGGCACCGGGGGCGGGTGGCGACCATGCTGCCCCATGAGGGCCTCAAGTGCACATTTCCTACACGCGCCTGCTGTCTCCAAGCACACAGAGCCTTGTTACTGGCACGGACTGCTGCTGTTGGGTCTGAAATGGGGAGGCCCAGTGTTCGGTGTTCAAGGACAGTCAGTTCTACCCTTCAAGTCTCACCGGAAGTACTGCTCCGTCAAAGGAAGCCTTCCCTGACTACGCCCCCAACAGTCCTGTGTACCTCTCCTCTGTGCCGGGCACCCTGGCTTCACACGCCGTAGCCCTAGCGGCCATACTGGAGGGCCTGCTCGGCCATGTTCTCCACCACTGTCTGTTCCTTGAAGACAGGACTGTGTCGGCCTCATTCACAGCCCATGCCTTATCTTCCAGCCCAGCACAGGCTCGACAAACATTTGCCAGCTGCATGGATGGATGGTCGGATAAATGAATGGAATTCCTCCTAACAGAACCTCTCTCTCTCCAGGCCAGAGCTTCCTTGAAGTAGAAGTCCCATGCTTCCTTCCAGCTCTGCAAGTCAACCATGATTCGTGTGGCCCTAGCCATTCTGTTTAGCCCTCCACGGCACAACCAGCTCGGGCCAGCCATCTGACACCGGAGGGAACACTTCTTAGGTACACTGTAGAGTTTCTTGCTCTGCAAAACGGGGCAGTGTAAGTTGCTTTCCAGTCTTCTGAAAGTATCCTGGGAGCTATTCCACAGAAGTAGAGACATACACATATTCTCTCATATAATTCTTAAACACCTTCCCTGGCCGATCGGTTATCTATTTCTTACAAAGAACATATTCCATTTTGTCCTTAATGAATCAATGTCGTAAAAAGATCACAAGGTCAGGTTTTCGACTCTAAAGTCCTGGTTTTCATCACCACTACCTTTCTGCCAGCTAGCTGCTTGATCATCATGTTATTTAACCTCTATGCACCTGGATCTCCACATCCATAAAATGGGGATAACAATATAACCAGCTCAGAGCTGTTGTAAGACCAGAACGCCTTATATACTCCACAGGGCCAAACAGATGTTAGCTCCTATGTAAACTATTTCTTCGGAAGCATGTCAAAGTCAAGTGACAGAGTCACCCACAATTAACAGTCACAGCCAGGGCCTAGGCCTGGGGACTCGGGCCAAGACCAGAGAGAACTCGCAGGCTAACATCAAACAGGCCCAGAATCCACGGCTTCACAAAGCCAAGTCCCCAAGAGGGATGGATGCCTGGGGATGTCGGGCAGGAAGCAGCCCAGAAGGGCTGGCTTCCCCGAGGAGCAGGACTGCCTACTGGAGCATAACATAGGAACTTTCTATCTCAAAAGGGCAGGGTCTCCACTGAGCAAAGGGTCCTGCCCGCAGTCAGGCCAAGCCAGGGAGCCAGAGGAATGGCTTCGTCCACCTCTTCTCTCGTTCTCCTGCAGTGTTTTGGAGGCCCCTGAACTTTCCCGAACCGGTTATGCCTATTTCAAACAGGAACTAGGCCCGCATGTACGTGCGCGCACACATATGTGTGCGTGCATGCATTTTATTATTTCAGAAGAAAGCACTCTGCAGCCCGAGAATGAGTCATCAGTAATCCTTGTCAATTTGCCAGCAGCCTGCCCCTCTTCATTACAAACAGAAAGATAAAAGCCCTTGCACATTAGCTGGCATACGCCTCCACAGACAGTACAAATAAATTAATTGTGCCTCATCTCAAACAGCCCAAGAGGTGTGCGGGAGGGGAAAATGCGCTCCGTCTTGTTTCATTAACAAATTAAACTGAAATAGAGCTGCAACCATTCTCTTATGAACATACACTCGGGTCCTGCACCAAGAACACGCTGCCACCCATTTGGGGCAGCATCAGCCCAGGAGAGAGCCCAGACCCTGACAAACCGTGTGTCCAGCCTGAGAGAGCAAGAGTCTTGCCCTTTAGTCCTACCGTAGTCCTGGCAGGTGGGGGTGACCTCAGGGGCCACTGTAAGGGTGGGTGCCTGGGGGACAAGACTCGCCCGTCAAATCCCAGGTGCTATTGCAAAGGGAGGGCGGTGCAGTCATTTACCCCAGGCGAATAAACAAACCAGTTCGGTGGCCGTGGTATGTGCCCAGAGTGAAGGAGTTTGTCATCAAGCAAACTCTGTCATGCTGAGGATGGTGAGCATTCCAGAAAGAACAAAGTTATTCAAGACCAACTTGAAAAACAAGTTGGACTCCCCTTCACCACAAGCTAAGATTACACCCTCAAACACACCTTTCTTCAATCCTGAGACATTGGCTTTTGCAGAGCAGTTAAAGGCAATTTGTTACAATGCTGTGATTTTCTTTACAAGGGCTCAGTACTACATAATTTAGGCAACCTACATTTTATATGCTGAAGGGGTATGGCTGAAAAGCTGATCCTTTCATGTTTTATCTCCAAAGAGACAAAACTAGTGCTTCCAGGGGAGGAGGGGAACAGGAAATGGGGAGGGGGGGTTTTGCTGGAGGGAAAGAACAAAGCACACTCTGAGAAGAGGAAAAGCCCCTCTACTCTCCAAATATCACCCCATTAACTGGTGACCTGCAAGGAAGTTCGATCATGAACAGCTAATCCAACCGGAAAATATGTCCGAAGTATTTGTTATACAGATAGGCTCTGGCTTTGCTTTGTGTTCGTTTGGTTTGGTTTTTTTAACTGTAAAATTCAAGAATCTGAAAAATTCTAAGAAAATCTGACCTCAAACAGCGAGGCCTGGCCTATAACAAAACAAATTAAACAAAATCTTAAAAAATAGTAATAAAGCTATACTCAACTTTACTATAACTGAAGAAATTCCAATCAAACAGTGAAAATGATAGTAGATACTGCAGGCCAAGTTGCTAAAAAACTGGTACCTTGTGGCACTGCTCTGTGAACTGGTACAGCCCTCCTGGACAGCAATGTAGCAACAGCCTATGAGAGCCAAAAACATGTGCCCTTTAACCCAGAAATCTTGCTCTTGGGAATTCACCCTAAGGAAAGAATCTACAATAAGGATGAAGCCATATCTCCAAGTATTATTTATAATAGCACATAACCATAGGGGAAAAAATCTAAATGTCCAGTAATAGATGAATGGTTAAATAAATTCAGTCTGTGAGATGATACATTTTAAGACCATTAAAAATCATCTTGAAGACTCTGTAACCATTTGGAAAACCTTTGCTTAAGGTTTACTGAAAAGAGCAGAATACAAAATTGGGTCTACATATGATTACAGCTCTATAGAAGTATGCCTGCATTCAGACAAGGGCTAAAAGAAAAATGAAAACAGTTGTGTTAGGATGGTGAGCTTATGGGTGAACTTTTTTCTTTTGTTTCATTTCCTTTATTGTGGTTACAGCATTTTATTTTGTGAAATAAAGAGAATTCACAGGGTGTACATGCAGCTCAACTCAGACTCAAAAGGATGAATGAGGAATCTGGGAAACCAGTATGCTAGTTTTGGGCATGGGACAATACAGAGTCTCCATCCTGTGCTCTGCCTGGGGCCCTCCAATCGCATCGCTTAGCCAGCAAGGCAGGCTGACCGGGAAAGGGATGCTCAGAGAAGCCACACGACTGATCCAAGGCTGTCTGACACCACCAGATGACAGACAGAGGATGAGCCTCCAGACTACTTTGCTCGAAAGCCCTGGCCCATCTTGTCTACTACTGTGGCCTCTAATTCCAAGGTACCTTCCTTCTCTGGGAAACAGTCTCCTCCTCAATAAAACAAAGAGATGAACACTTACTTTCAGAACTATGTGAATCTGACCACCTGCATCTGGTTCATAGATCATCTGCATCCAACACACCTGCACTGCAGGTTAAAGCCCCAACCCAAACCTAGCGAATCAGAGAGTATCTGGGACTGAAGTACCTGAATGTGAATTTCACGAGTCGCCCAGGCAGTTCTTTAGGCATGGGGATAATTGAGAACATTAGTCTAAGAATCATGCAAACACCTGCCAAGTCCAAACACCCAAACTCAAATGTCCATCTCCCCCTAAGACAAAAAAGAAAATCTGCCGGATGTGGGGGAAAAAAACATTTAGAAGCCTATACTTGCTCAAAGAGCACTTAACCTCAAAGTTAAAGTGTTAGATAGAACACAAGAGAGTGACCTGTGTTTCTCAGACACATTTTTTTCTGGCAAAACAATTCCTGAGCAACCAGATAGTATCCGATTCACATGCCCTGTGTTTAGCAT
This sequence comes from Mirounga leonina, assembly GCF_011800145.1. NCBI lineage: Eukaryota > Metazoa > Chordata > Mammalia > Carnivora > Phocidae > Mirounga > Mirounga leonina. The sequence continues at coordinate 4,762,291 of NW_023270852.1, forward strand.
AATGCTGGAAGCACAGTTAAGTGCTCAACATGCTTGCTGAAAAAATGAGTGAATGAATGAATAAGCAGGTAGTATGTAGTGTCTGCATCCCACTGTATTTAGTATCTGTTTGCCCACGCTGTGTAAGCTCCGTGACACGGGGGGTGGGCGTAGATCCTCCCTCTTGTTCTGCGCAGTGTCACGGTGGCCCCAGCCACTCGAATCGGGCCTGGGGTCCTGTGCACTTGTAGACAGTAGTTGAGGAAATGAACAGCAGACACCAGCAAGAGGCAGACAAAAAAAGTGAATGCTCCCGGATCCAGTCATCTCGATCATAAATGGATGCCGTTCTTACGAGGAGCAGGAAACAGGCAGCTTCTCAACCGAGTGCAGACCGTGCCCTGGGCCCGGTGCTTCCACACTCACGAGTCCTCAAGGAAACCTCACAACTACATCAAGTAGACTAGTAACAAGGAACTAGGACTAAATGGCTTGCCCTAAGACACCGGCAGTAAGGAAGAGACCTGGGATTCAAAACCTTATTCTTTACAGTCTAAGTAGAAGATAGTCAAACACAGAAAACCAGAGGATGAAAGAAATGTAAGTCTAAAATAATGTCCCTTCAAGGAGCCACAGTCCCAAGGAAAGCCACACAAAGATCACAGGTGCTTCCAGAGGAGGCGCCAGGCTGGCCTCAGCCAAGGTGTGCACAGGGGGTGGCCCTTGCTAGCAAGCGCCTCTTTAGACAGTGAGTCCCAGCTGGTCGTCGTGGGGCCCATCTCTCTGCCTTCAAGCAGTAATGGCAGCACCCACACCGCCCCCCAAATCACCAGCAGCTGCAGACACTTCAGAATCCGACAGACGGACGGACATCGCCCTCCGAGCCCTGCAGCATTCTGTCGGGTAGAATCGCTGAGCACCCCCAGGGGGGCCACCTCATAGGCAACTCAAAGGCTGACTCTGAAATCAAGCTGGCCTGGATTTAAGTCCTGCCTTTACCATTTGCTGACCTCAAGACCTTCATCTCTCGAGCCTCAGCGTCCTCCACTAGAGAGGGGAGTAGTAAAAAGCTTCCCTCATGGAGCTGTTCTGAGGACTAAATAGGACAATCCCTGAATGGACCTAACACAGGGTGGGCACACGGTAAAGGTGTAGAAAGGGATTCCTGTTGGAACAGCTAGCAGGGGCCCTGTAAAATCTGATCTGAACATGACATGGTTCCCCAATTCGCAAGCACAAAGACCACCTGGAGGGTCTGCATTCTCTACTAATGTTTTCCCATTCCGCATAAAAAGCTTCACATATTAACACAGGGCAGAGACTTGTCATTTTTAATAGGCATGGAGTTAGTACCTATTCCTCTCCCCAGGGATCTAACTTTTTAATGATTTCCACATTAGATTTAACATTAAATGCAAATTGATCCATAAAGTCATCTAATTAGAAATTAAGCAGGCCATAGACATTGCCTAGAATTTAATTAGGAGAGCACCATGATATGATGAGAAATGCCCCTCACTAGGAGGAGAAGCTGGGGGGTTGGAGCTCCACCTCAGCCAATCACTGCCTGAGATCTGGAAGGCTACTTAGCCTGTCTGGGCCCCTGCAAAATGAAGAAGTGAGATTTCAAAGATCCTTTCCGGAAAGCCAAAGAAGAGAAATCTATAATTCAAACTGCTTCAGTAACCACTCATGGAGCAACAGGCTCTGGAAATGCAAAAACTCAGTCATGCCTTGAGGAGTTTTCAGATTATGGAAACCACAGCCTGTTCCATCCACCAAAAAACACCCTGGGCTTGCGAAGCGGAAGGGTTCGAATTTCCACTGTAGGCAATGCTACCTGGCATGCATTCCTCCCTCCAGGCATGCCCTCGCCTCTTTGGGGAGCCTCTATCCTCTGTTTATTTCCCAAGGCATAATTCTCAAGTCACAGAGTCTCAGAGCTCTTAGCTCAAGACTGGTGGAGCTGGTCAAGCTCTTTGCAATTTAAACTAATACCCCACCCTACCTCCAACCCAGAGCTTCTCCCAGATCCAATTCTGAAAAGGTTGCTAAGATTTATCTCAGCACTGCTTGTTCTTTTCAGCGCAAAAGAATCCTTGTGCCTGGCCTGGCCTTTGAGCCAAAAAAGTGGAAGTGGGAGAGGAGAGGAGATGTGCTGGGAAGCCATCTGGAATGAGCAGCGTACCACAGGGTCTGAGAGCTCGACCGGTACGCAGCGTGGCTGGAGGCTACCACAGCCTGCCCTCAGCAAGGCCTGAAGCTGCCTCAGCAGCAGCATCTCCCTCTCGGGGAGCTTGTGGGGCAATGTCTTACCCTTGTTAATGTGAGTGGTATCTGCCGACACTCTCCTCACATCCCACTGGGGGACAAGGACATCCTTTAGAATGTGCCACGCAGCCCCTCCTCCTCCTCCAGACAGAGTTGAAGACCCCCAGGCATCTTCATCACTCCCCAGACTGCTCTCATTTTACTCTGTTCAGAGTCAGCAAACACGGGTTGCTGCTCTTGGAGAGAGTGGGAGGAGGGAGCGTGGGATGATCCAGGCCAGGAAGTAGCTGTCCCCAGCCCTGAAAATCTCAGAAAGCAACCACACAACTCAGAGGTGGCTGTTCAGAAGATGTTCAGAACCCCCAAGAACATCCTCAGACTCCCAAGAACACCCCAGGGCAAAGCTTTCAAACTCTTAAAAGTTAGAGAGCTGCCCTTAATTGAACATAATGATACGTGTAAAGCCTATGGAAGTAAAATTTAGACTACTCAACCCAAATTCAGGTAGAGGAAGATACTTAAATAAGGTAACATTAGTGCAGAGGATAATGGGATTTGATGAAATGTCTCCATTTTTAAAAAGCCTGGATTGCAATAAAACAAATGTAGAAAAGCATCTGACTATAGGCTAGCCTTGGACTCTACTTGAGAACCCTACGGGGATAAAATAAGAGTGTAATTTAGAGAAAAAAAAAAAAGAAAAGAAACAGGATTAAAAAATACCCCTACACAAAATCAAAATGTTATTCTTACACAACTCCACAGGTGAATTATGTTGATAATGCTATCTGAAAAGGAAGTGGGAGAACATCAAAATCTTTACAGAAGAACCACATGACTCTATAAACGTGACACCAAAGCCCCTGACCCACAAGAGCTTGGATTGGGGGGGGGAGGCCAGGGGCTACACAAGGACAGTGAGGAAGAGGATGGTAACATCACCTGTGCTTTCCCTCTGAACTGTACAGCTTAAATCACTTCCACTTTCTTCTTCTTTGACGCCCCAAGACAGTCCTGTGGGGGGGGGGGATGCCTGCTTATCTCTGTTTCATACCCTGAGAGGTGAGGAATCTGTCCCCACAGCCAACAGGTGACAGGTGCAGCATCTCAGCCTTAGGTCATGCCGGGGCCAAGCATCATCCATGAAGCACAAGGATTTATCTTTCCCAGGTATGTTCAGGCAGCTCTGTATGAGAGATAGTGGGAGGAGACGGTACGGTTGTGAGCTTATTTTGAGCTATGACTACCAGAGCCGTACTTACCCCACCTCACAAAGCATGAGGTTAGGGGGAAAAGAAAGCTACTTCTTCCTCCTATATCTCAATAAAGATGCATATGAGCCAGGCATGGTTCTAAACACTTTACATACATTAACTCATTTTACTCTTACAACAACCCTACGAGGCAGGTACTCCTATTAATACCCACACCGTACAATTCTGGAAACAGCAAGATTAAGTAATTTGCCCAAAAGCAAAGAGCTGGAAACCAGTGGTGAGACAGGAGCCAGGCGATGTGAGCCCAGATGCTGCTCACTGCCTCAAAAGACATCCCCATGTTAGTGGATTCAAGCCTGCCACGGACTTGGGGTGGGAGGTGGGGTACAGAACCCTCCCAGCTCAGTGATAATACCACACAAAGCCTCCTTGACTTCCAGATGCTTCCAACTTTCAGAAACATGCAGGTCACCTCCCCCCACCCACCTCCCGTTATTGGGTTACTGCTGGAGGATCGTGTATTAAGGCAAACACCACTTTGACATAACCTAATAACCACCCCATCTCGCAGCATTCGGCAAGAACGAGTGCTACAGGGCACACGTGCAAACTTGATTCTCGGGCCAGGAGTGATTTCTGCGGGAAGTGTAATTCCATTGTCCACCTCACCCAGCACATCTTACATCCATAAAACACGAAACCTCCATCAGTCAGGACACCCAGGGATGGAAGGCCCTGCCTCCTGACCCATGTCTAGCAGGTGCCGCTAGACCCCATCTGGTGACAGAAAGTCAAACCTAATCTGATCTTTCCATTTGGAAACGTAATACCAAAGGTACACACATAGCTGGATATGGAAGGCAGCATGATCACAGAGACCTATAATTGTCCCATATTCAGTTCTGCTGCTTACTTATTTATTAGCTCAAAATTACTCCTGATATTGTAGCCTATGATCACTATAAACGGCATTCAGTACAATACTGACCATATGGGCAGACTTGACTGGCAATGGCTCATTCTCTAAAGAAAATTTACAGATTCACTCAGAAACCATTCAGTACAGCCAACTATGGGATGTGGGTCTGTACCTGCCCTGGAGAGAGCTGAAAGATCCTGCTTCAGATCCCAACCCAGTTGGTCACCCGGGAGCAAGAGAGGCTGTGACCTCAGGGCAAGAAGCCATCCGACTCCCAAGCAGGGAGTTGAGCACTCTGCTGCTGACTTGGAACAGAGTTGCCCAACGAGAGCTGACAGGCCCATTTTGACCCACCATCTCTTTTTGTATGACCCAGGAGCTAAGAACGGTCTTTACATTTTGAAATGGTTAAAATAAAAAAAAATTAAAAAATCAAAATCAAAATAATAATAAATGACAGGGCGCCTGAGTGGCTCAGTCCGGTGAAGCATCTGATTCTTGATCTCAGCTCAGGTCTTGATCTCCTGGTGGCGAGTTCGAGCCCCACACTGGGCACCACACTGGGCGTGGAGCCTACTTAAAAATAATAACAACAACAACAAATGACAGCATTCACATCTCAGTGTCCACGAAAAAACGTTATTAGAACGTGTCTGTTGGTTTGCATAGTGTCTGCCATCTATGGCTACAGGCACGCTACCACCCAGGGCTGAGCAGTGGCGCAGAGACTACGGGGCCCGTGAAGTCCAAAATATTTACTATCCGGCCTTTTCCAGAAAAAAGCCTGCTGACCCCCGACTTAAAAGAACTGCTAGGAACAAGACCTTGGAAAAAAAACCTAAAAGGAATCCAGGAGGAAAACACGAATGGTCGCGTCTTGACCACCGTCTGACATGCAATGGTTCGGCAGCGGCAAGGACAGATGGTCCTCAGCGAAGGGGAAGGGATGTCAGGAGGAGACGGGTAGTCCAAGGGCTACAAGAAAACCCTGTGCATTTCTAGCCACCCTCGGCACGGCAGAGGCACCCCTCTAAGAGAGAAAGCGAGGCTAGATGGGGGTCCAGGGATTCGGCATGGCCTGCTACTCCAACTCAACAGAGAAGGGAGGCAGAGGGAAAGAATCAGTGCAAGTTCTCACCAGAGCTGAGCCCACCCCCACCCCCTTCCAGCCCTCGGCAGGAAGCGGACAGCCAGAGGACACGGAGCCTGTCCTCTAGGCTATGTCTCCGTCACTAGGCTATGCCTTCTTTGTGATGTTTCTTAGTGCAAAAAAGGCAAATGACAGTCTCGGTTGTGAAGGGAGGGTCCGCAGGGTGAACTAGGAAGTGAGTACAACATCCCTTTGTCAAGTTTTTAAAACAACAAATGATGGAGGATGATCCTTATCCTTCTGTCCCCATACACCTCACCACCTCTGTTAATCTGGGAACTCCTAGAGCTGGGGTTGCCAGATTCAGCAAATAAAAAGTCAGGATGCCCAGTTAAGTTTGAATTTCGGGTACATGACAAATTTTTTACCCTAACTCGGTCACAAACGTTGCTTTTTGGAAACTCAAATAATGAGAAAGACTTATACTAAAAAAAGTACTGGCCGTTTGACTGATATTCAAATTTAACAGGGCATCCTGAATTTTAGCTGGCAACTAAAATCCAAATCGTGCATGGGAGGTGACTCCTCGCCCCCAGCCTCTGCCGGTGAAGATACTGCAGGGCAGGTCCTGTCTCGGGGAGCCCTGCTTGCACTCACAGGATGGTGGCTCCCCAGTGTAGGGGTGGCCTGCTTCCAGAAACAAGCTTCCCCAGGAGCAGAGCACCTGTGCCCTGAGCCCGATTGAAAGCAATGATCCCTGAACCCTTTCCCCAGCCACCATCTGAACCCAAGACACACATCTTCTCACCCTCGGCCCCTGGGCTCAATTCCGTTCTCTGATCCTTCAAAAAGCCCTTCCCAACTGGAAACGATGTCTTCTCTCCCTCATGCCTGTTCGCTAGACCACAAGGTGTTTCTTCCAACCCTGGGCTTTGTCTCTGATGAAGGAATGACTCCAGGACATGAATTTAAAGGAATCTAGGAGACGAAGGTGTTGAAACCATATTATGTTAGATGGTCCTGAACAGGAGCCAGAAACAGTAAGTGAGGACAACCACACCCCTACCCCCAGGTAAGCTCTATACGGGCAAGGATTTTTGTCTGTTTTACTCACATCCATGCCCCTGATGCCTAGGACAGTACCTGGCACCTTTTGGCACTCAATGGATAACTGGGGTTGTTACCAGCTGAACAGTGTCCCCCAAAATTCACATACTGAAGCCCTATCCTTCAGAATGTGATGGTGTTTGCAGACAGGGTCTTTAAAGAGAGAACTCACGTAAATGAACTGGCAAGGCGGGCCTTAACCCAGCATGACTGGAGGCCTTATACGAAGGAGATGTGGACACACACAGAGACCACATGAGGACACAGAGAGAAGGTGGCCATCTGCAAGACAAGGAGAGAGACCTCAGAAGAAACCAAACGTGCCAACAGTTTGACCTTGGACTCACAGCCTCCAAAACTAGGAGAAAATAAATTTCTGTTGTTTAAGCCACCCAGTCTGTGGAATTTTGTGATAGCTGCCCTGGGAAAGTACTACTGAGATTAATGAATAAATGAATGAATGAGAGTGGGAAGAGCCCATGCCTGTCTGGTTCTCCATTTTCCCTTGGGTACTTATGCCAGCACATGATGAGCTCTTGTTTAAAAATGCCAGCAAAGCAGCCAGTCTCTCCCCAGAGCACCACTGGGGGCTGACCAGGCCGAAGCTGCTGGGGACACAGATATGGGCACAGTTTCTATCACTCCACTCCCAGACCTTCCCGCTTCTGGGACCAGCTGTTCAGGAGGCATCTGTTCTCTTGACCAGAGAGCGGCAGGTGAACAGCCCTCAGAGGCGATTACTTCAGAGTTTTCCACTGGCTACCACATGTACGTTCCAACCTTACAGACAGAAGAGAGTCTAGGAACAAGTACTTCTGGGCATTAGTGTAATGATGTGATGCCTGGAGCTGCTGCAGCCATTTGCTCACCATGAAAGAGAGAAGCTGACATGTAAACAGTGAAAAATGGTAAGAACCAGGTCCTTGACTAGGTCACTGAGCTGCTGAGCTAACCAACCCTAGGATCACCTGACCTCTGGACTTCTAATCTTGGGAGATAGAAGATCTCTTTATTCTAAAGCCATATGAGTTTGTCTGTCACTTGCAGCTAAAAGCCTCCAGCTATAATACATGAGCTGGAATGCTGCCAGTATTGACTTTCTGGTTTTACCAGGCAAAATCTATAGATCCTGACTTTTTCAAGTTTGGAACCTTTTTAACATCAAAACATTCTACAGACAACCGATCTAGTAGCAGTAGTAATTTTAGTATCCAATATCTAAAGGCCAACAGAGGACCACAACTTCCAGTAATGTTTCTTTTTTTTTTTTTTTAAGATTTTATTTATTTATTTGAGAGAGAGAGAGAGAGAGAGCGAGCACAAGCAGAGAGAGAGGCAGGCAGAGGGAGAGGGAGAAGCAGGTTCTCCACTGAGCAGGGGGCCAGATGCGGGACTCGATCCCAGGACCCTGGGATCATGACCTGAGCCACAGGCAGACACTTAACCAACTGAGCCACCCAGGCGCCCCTCCAGTAATGTTTCTTAAGTGAATCTGCATTTTAGACAGCTAACTCTAACACATCTAAAATCACTTGGGCATCATGTTAGACAACACACACTGCATTAAATGAGCCTGCGGACAATCCTGGGTGTGCATACAGGTTTGGGGACCCTCAGCATTAACCACACCCTTCCCCCCCAACCCCTGAGAAATATCTGGCCCCCAAATGAAAATTCTCTCGACTGGACAGAGGCCAAAGACTGGACCAATTCAGTCTGCATCAAAGCTGATGCTTCTCATCAATTTGGGTCCAAGTTCTACGTAAGACTCACCCCCTCCCATGAAGGCTTCCCAGCTGCCATCCCTCAATTGCTGTCGGTTCAAAACTGCCCTCTGATGCTTGCATCATCAACCCCAAGCACACTGGATTTGACCGATTCTCACCCAGAGAAAAACTTGGTCTCTCGTTTCACTTTGTCCCTAGGATTCCCACATGATGGACACAGTGCCCCAGGGCAGAAAAGACAGCAGCGGTGGCAGTGGTAGTATTTTAGCAAGTAATAAATTCTAGCCAACGTGCCAAGTACTTGACGTGCATTATTTCAGTTCGTCTTTCGAAGCAGCCTCGGAGGTAAGTATGTTATTATTCCCGGTTTACCAAATGAGGATGGTGAGATGGCGTCCAGGTAACCTGCCCAAGGCCACACAGCAAGTTAAGCAGCAGAGCTCAGGTGTCATCCACACGCGAGCGTTAACTGAAGCTATGTGGGTGCAGAAAAGTGAACGGGCCTCAGAGGAGGAAGCATGGCCAGCCAGTATCTGGAGGCAGAATGGTCAGACTGGTAGGAGACCTGAGAGCCCCCTGACTTTTTTTACAGCTAAGAACAGGGGCTTGCTCCAACAAGGAGCTCACATTATTAGATGGGTGGAAGGAGGAAGGAAGGAATGGTGGATGGATGGATGGATGGATGGATGAGTGGGCAGGGGGGTGGGAGATTTTTGAGGACCAGTGTGATTCCATGAAGAAACAAGAAGACCGCCCCTATCTAGGGTTACTATACAGAATGTCCCTCAAAAGACACAGATTGCCCAAGTGGATCTGGAAACAGACACTCCTTTAGCGCAGAGTACCTTAATCACGCCTTCGGGCCTAGCACTGGGCTGGGGGCCATTGGCGGGGAAAGAGGTAGGGAGGACCTGCAGAGGAGAGGACGGTTTGGCACCTTCAAGCCCGGGGACAGATGAGCAAGCCTGGTGCAGCCTAACCAGGAGTCAGGGACCAAGGCTCAGAACAATGACTTTGTAGAAGGAGTAGAACCTTGTGACGGACCAATGTTTGCTTCATTGTTACTGTGGTTAATTGGTTACCTTGCTGTCTTTGTTACTTTACCTTTATTACTTTGTTACCCTTGCTTCTGTGTCAGTTTCCTTGTAGTGATTCTCAGGAAAACCTGAGAGGGTAAAGGGCCTGTCTGCAGTCTCCAAGGGATAAGGAGGACGGGACACAAGAAGCTGCATCTCATGCCCTCCCCCAGACAGGGAGGAACAGACACTAAAGGACTAAAGTGTGTATTGCAGAGGCCTGGTCTAGCCGTCAGACCTCAGCTTTGCCAGCCAGGACCTCTGTGCAAAAGATCCATCTGGTTCCTGGGGAGGTTCATGCTCTGCAATATCCCAGAGGATAGCAAGAAGCTGGGCTGGGCAAAACCCCAGCTGCAGCCTTAGGGGGTCAGTGGTAACTCTTTAGATGGCATCAGACAAACATGGACTCCAGTTAACAAAATATTACTTCACAACTGCATCAATCTCTCCTAGCTCCTGCTCTACACAGGATCTCTGTTGCTTACAATCCTTCGTCCTGCTCATTCTACTACTTCTTTCTTCCTTCCACCCTCTGACGCAGCCTGACCATCTCTTCCCGAGATCACACCCTAAGACTCCTATCTCTTTTCCCCTTTCAATCCAGCCTCATAGTCAGAGGAAACTTTCTGAACCTCTAATCCAATCGCATCTCTTCCCAGGTGAAAATCCTGCCGGACGGCCAGCCACCAAGAGACACAACCCACACTCCTCACCTCGGCATTCGCAGCGAAGCCCTGGAAAGCCCGCCGCAGGCTGGCCGCCCGTTCCGCGCCAGCTGGAGCCTCTGCCCGGAATGCCAGCCCCGCTGCTTCCACAGCCTCCCTTGCTGCTCACCCCCACCCCCTCCCCTGCACAGCCTCACTGCACCTCCCCGTCCTTACTCATGTGGGACAAATGCCTACACGCACGGTCTCGACTCTTCATCACCACACCGATCGTGATCTTCAAGACATGTCCGTTTCTCTCTCCTGCTGCACAGGAGCTCCACAAGAGCAGGATCTTACCTGCCTTGTCCTAGGATGGTGCTTGGCCAGACCAGGCGCTTGCTCCTCCCTGAAGGACTGCATGACCAGGATCACTGCGTACCCACAGTGGGCACCGGGCTGCCCTCCGTGAGCTAGCGGCTGTCATCAGGTTTATACTCAGTTCCACTGGGACCACCGCACTCCTCACTTCACCGTGAACTCTCTGAAGAACAAGGAGCCGCGTCCCATTCACCCTTGTGACCCAACCATCTGGCATGTAATGGGCACCCAGCGATGGTTGCCACATTATTTTCATGAAGCATGCATACATAATACCATCCCTTTTTTAAACGAATTATTAATACTTTATTATTTCTCTGCTTATTACTGTTGCATAAGTTTAAGGGGGGGGGAGAGACGTGTTGCAGTGTTGGAAGTTTTAAAATGTATAAAAGCTCCCTTCTGAAAAGGGAGATGAGAAAGGATCCAGTAAGTCAAAGAACTGGAAGACTGCAAAAAGGGGCCCAAGCTGGTTGTAAAATTTAAATATCTCATTTTTCTGGTTTTCCATTTATGAACAAACAATACAGAAATGTATTAGGTAGAAAATTACAGTCTTCACATGATCCTATATCCTAAATATATGATCATTATTAGCATCTGATACAGATTCTTCCCCCAAATTAATGCATATAAAAACATGACATAAGGTGTACTTCTTTTATACACACACACATATACTGAAAATAGGATCACATGACCTACTGATCTGTAACTCTCACGTAATCCCTCTGCCATCTCTCCATCACAGGACAGAAGTCAACCTCATCACTTTCAATGGCTTCATAATATTCACTATATGCTTTTACTGAAGTTTACTTAGCTATTTCTTTATCAATGAATTTTTTAAAGTCCCAGTTTGTCACTACACCAAACACTACTATGAGGGCCATTCCTGTCCATACATAATACAACTCTTTTTTTGTTTTTGTTTTTGTTTTTAAGATTTTATTTATTTATTTGACAGAGAGACAGCGAGAGAGACCCACCCAGGCGTCCCTCTACTTGTTTATTCTTAATGTATTTGCATTCCTAATCTGCTTAATTTCTCCTTACAGCAAAAATGGCTGGAGGGGGCCATTTATGGCTCTGAGGTAGTCAGGAGCATCTGCTAGAGAGAAGGTGAGAGCTGATAGTGTGGGAAGAGGGAAGCACAGGAGTAGGCACATTTAAAAAGCTTGGTAAACTGGGGTTCTTGAGCCTTGTTGCCCTGCTGCTTTGAGTGGTCAGCATGACACCTAGCACAGTGGGGGCACCTGTGTTCATAATATGGCTGTGATCTTTCCCAGGCATCCTCTGTTTAAGAAGACAGGGAAGAGTTGTAGAAATATTCTTCAAAAAATTATAAAAGGTTTGCTGCTCCAAGTGTTGAACAGTATTCATACTGAAACTGTATTAACAAAGAACAGATCTGGGGCGCCTGGGTGGCTCAGTCGTTAAGCGTCAGCCTTCGGCTCAGGTCATGATCCCAGGGTCCTGGGATCGAGCCCCGCATCGGGCTCCCTGCTCGGCGGGAAGCCCGCTTCTCCCTCTCCCACTCCCCCTGCTTGTGTTCCCTCTCTGGCTGTCTGTGTCAAATAAATAAAATCTTTAAAAAAATAAAAAGAACAGATTTCCCCTAAGGATACTGGCAACATGAAATCTTAGGCTACACCGACTGGTGGCAGTGGGTTTTAGTTTAAAAAACTTCCTTTTGTTCAAATATGTGCCCTTAGTCCTAGCTCTGCTCTCACTGTTCCCAGTGTCCCTTAGAGGACAGGAATGACGAGCAGGCACATACACCTCCGCTCCAGCAGCTGCTCAGGCTGGAATCTGTCTGCGGGAGCTGCAGGCTCGCAGGGTTGGCAAGGGGTCCTACCTGTGATCGATTTGCTTTATGGTCAGAGCCCGGAGCTAAGGACCTCCATGTGGAGTAGCTGTCTTCACTTGAGGTATGTGCAGTTCTTTGTGCCACAGTGTAGCCCAGAGTTGACCCGGTAAGGCTTCTGAACCCTGGGCAAGAATAGAACCTTGCCTGTTTTTCTTGAAGACACAGAATCAGTGAGGTGAGTATGGATTAGCGCTGTGGACAGTTCTGTGGGTCAGAGACTGTCCTGCTGAAGGTTTATAACTCCATTGTTCAAAACATCCTTGATTGAGGCAAGGGTGGAGGAAAACTTTATATACTACTGACAGGAGTCTAAATTGTATAAGCTTTTCTGGAAGCCGTTTTGACAATAGGGATTCAAGTGTCAAATTTGCATACTCTATGATGGGCAGTTCTACTTCACAGAAGTTACTTTAAGGAAAGAGCTGTATTGGGGCGCCTGGGTGGTTCAGTCATTAAGCGGCTGCCTTCGGCTCAGGTCATGATCCCAGGGTCCTGGGATCGAGCCCCCCATCGGGCTCCCTGCTCAGCAGAGAGCCTGCTTCTCCCTCTCCCTCTGCCCCTACCCCTGCTCGTGCTCTCTCTCTCTCTCAAATAAAATCTTAAAAAAAAGAAAAAAAGAATAAATAAGCAGAGCACAGAGAAAATCACCTATGAATGATGTAGCTAAGCTTGAGAAGGTCGCCTGTGAGTGAGTCCTTAAGTTCTGGTGTACACTATGAAAACTAACTCAAATGTCATCATTACATCTGAATACATGCCTTAAAATGGCTTGCAGATAGCTCCACTATGTCTGTGGGTAGAGGGATTTTGTTTTTGACATAGCTGGCTGGCCACCAAAGCAAAAGCATGAGGAGGAGTGAAAGGGGTGATCCTAGGTCTCAGTCCAGTGTTTTCAAAAGAACAAACACATCAACTGCTTTCCTCCACAAACCGTGAGACAAACATCCAGTCACGCAAGTACGGCAGCATGAGTAAACAAGTCTTCTGCTGGCATTAATGCTTCTGCTAAGGAACAAGGGCCACAGACATCATTTCTTTCCCAGACTTAAACTTTCTGGAAAATCTCCAACTAGCCAATGATCTGGAGACAGCTTCATAAACCAAAACTCTCCTCCTAGACACAGCAACTGAGATCTACAAGCGCAACACCTCACATGGTGTACAGATTCCTGGGGTCAAGGTCAAGAGAGGACCTTGGGCCAGTCACATGCCCTTTCTTAGCTTGGTTTTCCCATCAGTGTAAGATGGGGATGTAGGGGACCGTGGTGGAGAATGCCAGGAGGTCCAACCGTGACCACTTCTCTCCTGACCGGCGTGAGCCAGGCTGACCCTCCAGCTCAAGCCTGGAGTGTTCATGAGGTGCAGGACACCAGGAGTGTCCCATCTGCTCTGGCTACCCCAGAGGACCTGGAGAGTCCTAGAAGCAGCCAGGAAAGGAGCTCAGAGACAAGTTTCCAAGTCAACACGCACCCTGCAGCCCAGAAGCCCCGCTGCCTGCTTGAGAAATAGCTACCATGACGGTTTGAACAGCAGAATCATCCCGTCAGAGGGAACCTTATATATAATGACCCGGATATGCAACAAAACGGATAAAAAGTGAGATTAGAATTTCTTAAGTTGTAGTACTTATTACAAATACAATGAAACTGCTCTCGTGAACATAGGTTTAAATCACAAATGAAGCTCCTAATAGGTTTCTCTTTTATTTTGCCTACGATATACCAAAAATCCTGATTCATAAATAGTTGCAAATGTTGTCTATGTTAACCTTCTACTCGCAGCCTCAGAAATCCATTCAATTAAATTAAAACCCAGAAACCTGAAGGTAAGGCAACAGGAAATTTTTATTTTCAAGTTCGGTAACATTTCTTATCAGAAAATGTTCAATTCAGAGGGAGTTGAAGTACTTTCACAGGCCAATTTAAGCTTTTATTTCTAAAGGAAAACACTGTTAAAATGTATCTCCTACAATGATATAATTCAATGTTCAGTGAGGTCAGCTCTAAAAATCCCTGGATACTCAGTACCAGGCTCTGACAGATATTTACGTAAAACTTCAAAAGAGGCCAATTTGTTTCGCACACTGAGTTCAAACTAAGTTTCAATTTTATCACTGACACTCGACCAGCTTTTGTAAATAAGCATGGTGAGAACACAAGCCCGTACTGCCTAATGGAGCTCATTCAATTTATTTTAAAAGTTTCAGCGAGATACACAAGGGGCAAAAGTGAGATTCTAGGGGCGCCTGGGTGGCTCAGTCATTAAGCATCTGCCTTCAGCTCAGGTCATGATCCCAGGGTCCTGGGATCGAGTCCCACATCGGGCTCCCTGCTCCGCGGGAAGCCTGCTTCTCCCTCCCCCCACTCTCCCTGCCCTTGTTCCCTCTCTCTCTGTGTCTCTCTCTGTCAAATAAATAAATAAAATCTTTAAAAAAAAAAAAAAAAGTGAGATTCTATTTGAGAGATTCAGGCAACAGAGTTCGTCAGCCAATGTAAAAAAAATTATCTATCACCTCATTTGATATATTTTAGCCAAAAGTTTCCTTGAGGGGTCCACAAATTGCAGTATGAAAAAGATAACCCCTAAGAATTATTATCACTCTAAATAACTCGTAAAAGATATCCTAGTATAACGTACACATTGTATATTATGCATACAGCACCATTCAAAGGCTATCTACTCAATAAGCAGAATTTATCTATATGACACACAACTTCTGGTAGGAACTGGTATACAACCCAGCATTTCAGCAATCTGTGCTGCCTTGTTCTCAGAGTATAAGGCAAGATTTTCTTCATTTCTGTATGTGTCAAGTGTTTCAAAGAATTGGTCCTTCTCGTCTTTTGCCTGGATAAACACATGCAAATGCAAGCAAAACGCTCACAACTACATCCTCCACTCCTCTTCCATCAAGGCGGATCGCAGGGGCATGTAGAATCCAGCCTTGGGACTTGTGCTAACCAGGGCGAGTGTTCAGGTTCTTTTCCGTGCTGCATCATGCACGATGACACCAACTATTTTCACGGAGGATTGGGAGGCAAGGATTCTGAAGCTACGAGTACATTTTCTGTGTCTGATTGAAACCTGGTGGTAGAATTCTAGGATTCTGAAGAACAGGGGAGAAAACATGGGGTCTGGGAAAGTGTGAGAAGATACAGAAAACCTGCTGGTCTCGAAAACAGAAACGACTACTCAGGAGAAATGTGGATGCCCAGAGAGCTGTCAGCTCAGTTTGTGCCTCAGCCCTCAAGCCAAGCACCAAGTTCAGCTGCAAAAGCAGTACAGAAGTTTAGTCCTTTCCACTTCTCTTTCCTTCCCTGAAGATGGAGGCTCTTTTCATTCATTCATTCATTCATTCAGTCAGTCAGTCAGTCAGTCACTCCACAGGTACCTGCTGGATATCTACCTGCAAGGCAAATGGCTGGGCATACACATGGTGTATGTTTTTGTTAGCACAAATATTGTATTTCATCTTGGACAGCTCTGCAGTGTCCTCAAAGAGAACTTGAAGATACTGAAAATAAGTGACCACCACCAGAACCAGGACTCACCTGCTCATAAAACAGTTCCAGCGCTTGGCAAATGTTAGCTCTATTTTGACTTGTGCAAGCCTGCTTTGAGCTCCTGTGTACCAGGCGGGATACAAAGTTCCTGTCCTCAAGAGGGCTCAGAGGGAGAGAAGGGGATAAATCCAACACAGAGGTCAGGGTGATCGATGGGGGCCTAAAGAAGAGGAAGGCAGGCTTACTTATATCGCCCTGTAGGAGACAGGAAGCCTTCTGTAAAATGATGTGCATTCTTTTTAGAAACGAGAGCTGGACAAGGGTGAGAGTGGATCGTAGCGGAGACGCAGGTAGGAGAGAGGCAGAGGCAGCAGAGACCGTTGAGCACGGCTGAAACTGAGGAATACTGAGTGGCAGTGGCTGGCCAGGAGCGTGGAAGAGAGGACCAGGACCTTCTCATCCAGCAGAGTGAACACGATGCAGGCCACATGGTTTCAGACACCTCAGTCACCCATAACTTCTCAGAGGGGAAAAGAGTGGCTCCTCTAGCAAATTCCACATGCCAAACTGAGTGGTCACGCTGCACTCTCCCTGTGCTTGGCGGGAGGCCCGTCCAGTACACACATGACCTTCCTCTGGTCTCGGTACATGGAGGGGAGCTCCCAAAACAAACCAACCACAAAGCCGACGCAGCCGTAATAGAGGGTAAATATAATATGTGTCTGACTCGGCAGAAGCCAGGTTCCTCTAACATATCTCTTTCCGTGCTCTAAAAGCCATGCAGTGTTTTAAAAAGCACACCCACAAATCAAAACCACAATGAGATATCACCTCATGCCAGTGAAAATGGCCAACATCAAAAAGACAAGAAATAACAAGTGTTGGCGAGGGTGCAGAGAAAAGGAAGTCCTTATGCTCTGCTAGTGGGAATGCAAACTGGTGCAGCCATTCTGGAAGACAGGATGGGGGTTCTTTAAAAAAGTTAAAAATAGAGCTACCCTAGGGCGCCCGGGTGGCTCAGTTGGTTAAGCGACTGCCTTCGGCTCAGGTCATGATCCTGGAGTCCCGGGATCGAGTCCCGCATCGGGCTCCCTGCTCGGCAGGGAGTCTGCTTCTCCCTCTGACCCTCCTCCCTCTCATGCTCTCTGTCTCTCATTCTCTCTGTCTCAAATAAATAAATAAAATCTTTAAAAAAAAAAAAATAGAGCTATCCTACAATCCAGTAATTCCACTCCTGGGTATTTACCAAAGACAATGAAAACACTAATTCTTAAAGCTATCCGCACCCCTATGTTTACTGCCACATTATTTACAACAGCCAAGATGTGGAAGCAACCTGAATGCCCACTGATGGATGATGGATGGATGCTGTGGTGTATGCATACAATGGAATATTACCCAGCCTTAAAAAAAAGAATGAAATCTTGCCATTTGTGACAACATGGATGGACCTAGAGAATACTATCTAAGTGAAATGAGACAAAGGCAAACACTGTGTGATTTCATTTATATTTCAAATGTAAAAAACAAAACGAACAAGCAGAAAGAAACTCATAAATACAGAGAACAAACTGTCACCAGACACAGCAGGGAGGGAAGGGGGATAGATGAAATAGGTGAAGGGTTAATTAATAAATACCAACTTCCACTTATAAAATAAGTAAATCATGAAAACTACAGCATAGGAAATATAGTCAATAATATTGTAATAATGCTGTGTGATGACAGATGGTGACTATACATATCATGGGAAGCATTTCGTAACATATATGACTGTTGAATTACCATGTTACACACCTGAAGCTAATATAATATTGTATTTCAACTATACTCCAAAATAAAATGTTTTAAATAATTAAAATGGTCTTCACCAAATAACAAAATAAAATAAAATAAAATAAAAGCACACCCAGGGCCACTCTGCTTCCAGAGATTTGGAGGTTTAGCTAATTTGTTTAGAAGATGGCTATGCAAATTTGCACTACCCCTAAGCCTCGGTTTGAAAATGAGAGGAAGAATCTCCAGCTTTATCTGGGAAGAATTTTTTTTTTTAAGATTTATTTATTTGACAGAAAGAGATATAGTGAGACAGGGAACACAAGCAGGGGGAGTGGGAGAGGGAGAAGCAGGCTTCCCACTAAGCAGGGAGCCCAACATGGGGCTCGATCCCAGGACGCTGGGATCATGACCTAAGCCGAAGGCAGACACCCAACAACTGAGCCACCCAGGCGCCCCTGTATCTGGGAAGAATTTTTTTAAATATTTTATTTATTTATTTGACAGAGAGAGAGAGAGATAGCACAAGCAGGGTAAGTGGCAGGCAGAGGCAGAAGCAGGCTTCCCGCTGAGCGGGGAGCCCGACGTGGGGCTCGATCCCAGGACCCCGGGATCACGACCTGAGCCGAAGGCAGCTGCTTAACTGACTGAGCCACCCAGGCGCCCCTCTGGGAAGAATTTTAACAAAAAGAACACCCAGAGCCCATGCAACAGATAGCTGCTCCTGCAGGTCAACTCACACTAGGCACCACTCACCCAGCTCTCCAAGGGACGCACTAACTGGATTCCAGTGGCCCCACATTCACTCACTCCATGGATATATTCTGAATGCCAGTTGTATGCAAAGCACTGTGGAGAGACAAAGGTGTGCAAGCCACAGTCCACACCCCGAGAGAGCTTATAGTTTAGGAGGAGGGAAGGACAGCTATGAAGAATGGTATAAAGCATGCAGGATGGTAAGGGTGCCATTAAGAAGACACTGATGGCCTGCAGGAAATCAAGATCCTCTTCTGGTAGAGGAGGAAGGGGCTGGGAGAAGACTTCCTGACGGAGGTGGCTGCAGAGAAAACAAGGAGGTTTTGACAGACCAAACAAAAAAGGTGGTACTCTTCTCTGAGCATGCGCGATGCACCACTTACATCTCAGACCACCAGCGGGCGAGGTGACATTATCTCCATGGACTGGGCAGGGAAAGCCTGGCTCAGCCAGCAGGAGTGACTTGCACAATGTCACACACATCCTTGGTGGCACAGCCAAGCACCAAAGTCCTCATTCTCTAAGGGAAGCCTTCCTGGTAGAGGGAACGGCATGGGGATGGCACATGTGGGAAATGACAACATCCCATTTGCAGGGCACCAGGCTGGAAGGACACACTGAGACCACACTGCTGGGCCCTCAAATACCAGGCCAAAGAGGACGTGTCCACTGGCTGGGTGATGAAGCAGACAGGGAGACAGGGAAGAGGAGACTCTTGAGAAATCAGTCTGGGATCAGGTGTAGCAGCTAAAAGCCACAGAAGCCGGTCAGTGTGGTCTGAATCCCAGCTCTGAAAGCGGCTAGCTGCACACTCTGGACAAGGCTCTTCATTTCTCTGTGCCTCCACTTCTTCTTCTATTAAATGAGGGAGGGGTGTGATAATACCACCTACACCTACTTCACAGAATTATTGTGAAAATTAAATGAATTGCAAAGCGCTAAGTATAATGCTGGCCACAAGAAGTATGGCTGGGTAATAATGATGATGCTGTAGCAACTTTATTAACCACAGCAGACACTGACTGGGGCTGGAAGATCATCTCAGAGACAGCTAGAGAAATCCAGGCAAGAAAAGATGGTTGTAGCTTCAGAGGGAATGGAAAGGAAGTTACAGATATGAGAGATGGTTCTCAGAAGGGGAAGAGAGACACTTCATCGAGGCTTGAGCCTGGGAGAAAGGCAGGGCTGGCTGGAGGTGCCACTCAGCTATATGAGCACTTGACAAAGACTCAGGATTCCCTGCTGGACTCTGCCCCTTACATATCCGGGTGCATTTCTCTGAGCCTCAAATCTTCCTTCTCTAAAATGAAGCTTGCAAGCCTCACACTTTCTACATCAGCATTGTTCTGAGGATCAAATAGGACATTAAGGCACAAAGCGCTGTACAGAGCTGTGATGGGGACCAGTCTGGGGAATGAGCAGAAGGAGAGGGAAACTACTTAACCCATCTGTGATGTTCCCAGAGGGTAAGACGGAGGGTCAGTTCCAACACCGGCACCCTGCGCGGCTGCAGGCGGGTACCAGCCCAGGACCACGGACACCTGAGGCCGCCGTGGAACAGAGTAGAACACACAAAGGGTCTGGTTCAAGAGGCAGACCAGGAGGCAGCCTCCCACTGCTGGCAGCAGAATTCACCATTCCAGGGCACACCAGGGATAAAGGAAGTCCAGAGCGTGGCTCTACCTCCTCCAGGTCTCCAGTTATAGAGCCTATGAGCAGATCAGAAGAAGGGTCTGGAGCCAGCCAGAGAGAGATCCTGCAGGCAACCCTGCGACAGGTCACATTTCCTGCATTATACTGTCAGCCACTGGAATTTCATACAGAAATTCATCTTGTTTATGTTGAGTGTCGTCTACATGGTCTAGGAGAGCAAAAAGACAAGCAGCTCACATTCCTTATGTAAGCTGTCTTTATTTTAGCTTTGGCAGTACCAAACTCAGGACCCCCAGCCCCAAGTCTCTTCTCTGGCAGACCCTCCCCCCCCCCTCCCCATGACATCACTCACCACAGGAGACTGGAATCACCCCCTAACACAGCTCTCTCTCCCACTACCCTGGTTCCTCGATGTTCCTTGAATTAACCTAGAGTTCTCATTCTCTGAATCCTCAGCACCTAACACAGATGCTGGCATACAATAAATTCAAAGTTCACACCATCTTTTGGAACTCAAAAAAGACAGGGAGGACTCCCAGGCACAACCCACTCCAATTATTCAAATTTCCCCTTTAGTCAAAAACAGCTTTCAACATAGCAGCACCTCATTTATTCAAACCTCCCTGTTTGGTCTTTCCACATATCCAATTTCCCAGATCAAAAGCAAGGCCCAATTTAGGTTTGGGATCTTAGTTGTACTTTGTTTGATACAGGTTCTAGAACAGTAAAAGCCCTTGCCACTCCAAAATATAGTTACTAAATTAAAACACTCCAGAATAGTGCCTTCTCCCTTCAACCAACTTTTTCTGCCGGCTTTCAACAGTTTTAGAGTTGATAAATCAGAGGAAGCCTTTATTTAAAGAAAGGGGGAAAAAAAAAATCTAAGTAAACTGTTCCCAATGTTCTCTAAGAATGTGGACTCTAAGAACACAATCTGTCCATACAAAGATAAATGCAGTTTTATTAAAGAAAACACAACGGGCTTACACATACTCTTCAAATAGTGTACAGGGTACACATGAAGAAGCAAACACAAATTCAAAGGGGGTGGGACCACAGGGGCCCGGGGCCCCAGTGGGCACTGCTGAGGTTTTGCTCCAAAGCTGAACTGGAAGGCGGGCCTTGCTAGAGACGGGCTCCTTGCTCTGTCCTTCCCAGGGTAACCTCTCCCACGGACCCTCGAACGGAGCTCAAGGAGGTGCCTGCAGAGGCCGGCAATGCGGCCACAGTGACTATTCTCAAAATAATTTTTATTGAAAAAACAATCAACTGAACTACTTATAATCTGCAAGACCAAGTCCCTTGGCACCAAATGTGTTCAAGGCCTCAAATGCTACAGGAGTTTCGATTTATTCCAAATATAGACCTGAAATAACGGACTAAGAAGCAAAAGCAGCAGTATTTTAAGTGACTGACCAACTCCATCCAAATATCCCACCCTTCTTGCCTCAGAGTGATGGGAAATAATGAGAGTCAAGAAATACAATTTCTAGAAATTCTCCCTTCCATCACTGAAGGAAGAGTTTTTACGACCAGTGTGACTTTTAAGAATGCTAGCAGAAACTAAAATATACGCAGAACTTCTTTCCACTGCACTCCCCCGAGGAAAACGTCACTTTTTTAGTAATATAAAAATATATTGTAGGTTTATACTTTGGCGCCCCTCACTACTTGAGCATTTTTTCAAGCACCTGGATGTTAACGTTATTAAAATGAATGAAGATTCTGTCCCTGTCCATAAGGACCTCACAAGTCAGGTGTCCGTGCCTAAAATGAAAGGCTCTACTAAATGGTTGATAACTAATTTCTCTAAAGGACTTTTAGAAAAAAGACCCAAAGTTCTGTGCAGTAATCTATTCTTTTCCCTAGTTTAAAAAAGAATTTAACATAAACAGAAAAATCTAAAAGGGAGATGCTGCAACATTCAAAGTGGTAGAATCTGAGTCAGAGCGTTATTCACCAAAAAAATGACCTGCTCGGTGACAAGGCCTATGCTAGACACCGGTGGTCGCCAGTCCCCACTCTCCATAATGAATTCATACCACCTTGTCAGCTTTCATAGATGAAAACACTCGCAGGCCTGTCCTCCTTTCCGTGACAGATAACTAATGCTTCCCCCAAAGACCACACATTCACTTTATATATGACATACAAAATTTCTATAATGGTAGGCTGAATTCCAACTGGGATTCAAGTCCACACAATTCTACACAAAGCTAACCTTCAATTAAAGGGCCAGGAGCTCTGGTTACTGGGATTTCTTTCATTCCAACTCATTTAACAAGTATTTACTGAGCACCAACTGCCAGAAATTTCCTAAACACTGAGCAACTACACTGGCCAAAAACAGACATGGAACCTTCCCTTGTGGGGCTTACAGTCTAGGGGGTAAGTCACATAATCAACAAACTAATTTTATTGAGAGAAATGAATAGGATATAGTGATTCAGATCAACAAGCAGCTGGGCTGAGGAGAAAAGAGAACAGATACCTACTGGGTAGGACAATCGGGTTAGGGAGAGTCTCTCCAAAGATAATCCCACAGAAGATAGAATCTTAAAATTGTCAAAATAGCTGTTACATGGCTGGCATGACAATTACTGGAAAATGTTCTGACTAACCAGTACATATAATTTAGAAAAGACAAAAATATTCAAAAAAAAATAGAATGAGGCTAAACTCATCTATAAACTTAAGAGAACCCCAATAAAAATTGTTTCTGAAAATTTTTTTGAACTAGACAAAGTGTTTCTAAAACTAAATGGATTTAGATAACCAAACTGGTGAGAACAGGCAGGGGGGAAAAAAAATCTTAAAATGGAGAGTAATGAAAAATGAGTACCTCTATTAGATATCAAAACCCATTACAGAGCTTTGGTAATCAAGGCTCCAGGTAGATAATAAAACATGTACGAATTCAGTGTATGGATACATGGAGAAAAGATTCAATGAACAGTGTTGGGACAAGCCAAGCATTAGGTATAATAGTCTGGACTCCCGACCTCACTATACACCAAAAAAATTCTAGACACAGTCAACTTTGTCAAGTACATCATGACCTCCTTTTTTTTTAAAGTGGAAGACTCTTTTCCAATAATTTCAAAGCAACATCGTCTGCATGCAAATGAAAAACCTAGAAGCCATAAAGGAAGAGTTGATAAATCTGATTTAAAATCAATTTCTGAATGGAAACATTATATGACAAGGAAACTCAAAAGACATATGACAACCCTAGGAAGTATATGGGCAATTACCCCATCCCACAGTCCCCTGAAGTTTCCCTGAGATATTAGCTGTGCTTCTCAAATGGTACTGTGCTTACCATTCACCTGGAAATCAGCAGGCCTGGGGATGAGGGGGGAGGGGTAGCTCAGATTCTGCTAGTCTAATAAGCTCCCTGGAGATGTTAAGTGGCTAAATTTTATGGAACTTTCCTAGTTAAAGAAACCTGGGGCCAGAATTAAGAGGGACTCAGATACCTTAACAAGAAACACCTGGGAAGGTTTCCGAACACCCCCGCCCAAGCATCACCATTGGCAGTCTGACTTAGAAGATCCAGTGTCAACAGCAGGAATCAGTATTTAAAAACAAAAATAACAAACAAACAAAACAAAACACACCTTCCCTGCCTGACAAAGACATTCAGCCTGGTTTGCAATCCAGTGGGCAGATCATCTGAGCCCATTCCTGCTTTTTCTGTGCTCTGAACACTGCAGAGAGACCCGAGCTGCTAGCTTCAAACTATTTCTTTCCTGTCCCCAGACCCCACCTGCCCGCCCTCCCCGACCCTCATGTCACGCTTTCGTAGCCCTGTCCTAACACCTCCCCCTCCCCGCTCCAGGATGGAGAGGGCACAGCAAAGGAGGCCTCCTGCACGAATTCAGCAGCATCCAGGGACGGTTTCCGCGCTTGGCCGCCCTTTGCCCACTCACTGGCTGTGTGATCCTGGGCAAGCCTCCTAATTTCTGAGACCCCCATTTCCTCATCTATGAAAGGCAAGCTGTCGTGAGGGCTAAGCGAGTTAGCCTACTGAAAGAACTACATGAACTATAAAGCATCAGATGAATGATATTTTTTATTAGACGTGGGGCCTTTGGGAATGCACTTCCATAAATCCACACTCCTCACATCCACGTCCCGATAATGTTCTACAAAGTTTCCCCTCCCTGTTGCCTCTCAATTTACAGGAGAAAAAAAACTCTCCAGGTTTCTACTTTCTATTTCTACTTTCTAAATATACAGACTAAACTTTACGAACTAAATGAGTAGAACATAACATGTCATATCAAGCCTAAGCTAAAAACGTCTTCAACTTTGTAAAAGATGCCAACAAATACCGCATAGATGTCTGCTATAATGTGCATGACAAGGACTTTCCAAAACAAATTCTATCTTAACAGCTTCTACTATTTTATTTCTAAATGTTAAGTCTCATCGAAATCTTCGTCCCTGCTCATTTACACTGCCTGCCCACCACACACCACCCCCAAAAATCTGGGGAATAGTGGAGGAAGCAGTATTTGGTATCTGACACCATCCCCAAGGGCACACATCTTACTGGTCTCCTCAAGAAGGCATTTGCCACTTAATGCATTTGCTAATCCAATGAGTTTGAAGATTCCCTGGGAGGAAGTTTGAAGCACGTGCACAATATACACATTGGATTTATCATCAGGAAGCATTTGCCGAAGGCCACAGAGAGCATGCTTTCCACGTTGATCAGAGTTGGGAGGGGAGGAAGGGAGGGGTGGTGCCACCAGGCAGGACACTCAGGTCTAATGACACACCTGGTTTGCCTCCTTCCAGGTGCTCAGCAGACCAGATCATCCCAGTGCCCCGGGGTATGGTGGGGGGGGGGGCGGAATTCCTCACCAGCCACATCTGAACGAAGCACCATACAACCTAAAAGCCACAAGGCAAATCAGGCAGCAGAAAAGCCTAGGTAAGGCCTTGAAATCTTCCAGTCGGAGACACACATTAGGCGGCCACCCTAGTTACTACCTAGCTGGCTAACACCCAGGGAACAAAGTAATGCTCCCTGTGATTGAACCCACACTGGAGCACGGAGTCCAGAACAGCAGAAGCCACGTGCTGCCACAGGAGCTGCCTCTGTGAGCAGGGCTTCTCCAGAACACCACACAGGGCCTATTTCCCAGCAAACTAGCTGGCCAGAGACCATTTGGTTTCAATTAACAGTAACACACTCCTGCGAACCTAAGGGGGTGGAAAGATAGGGTAACATGGGTTCATTATAAGGCCAAGGGGTCTATCAGAAGACCCTGAATCAAGAACAGCAGCCCGTCCACAGGGGAAATGGAAAACTATCCACAAATTAGACTTTTCCCAAGGTCTCTCATCTCCTGCCCTGCACAAATGCTCTGTTCTTTTCTCTCTGCAAAGTAGTCTTATTCCATGCCTCTCTCTACTCACGAGTCAACCATCTCCCCAATGAGAGTTTCCCTGAACTATAATGTGAACATCAAAGACAAGCTAGGATTCGGCGCCTGGGTGGCTCAGTTGGTTAAACGACTGCCTTTGGCTCAGGTCATGATCCTGGAGTCCTGGGATCGAGTCCCACATTGGGCTTCCTGCTCAGCAGGGAGTTTGCTTCTCCCTCTGACCCTCCCACCGTCATGCTCTCTCTTTCAAATAATAAGATCTTAAAAAAAAAAAAAAAAAAAGACAAGCTAGGATTGCCATCCCCATTCCAAAATATTCAGGAGACAGTTTAACTCAGCTTGGGTGAGATGTCCCCCTCCCTTGATCCAAACATGAGAGAGGAGGTGGGCAAGCTGGCCTAACTGTAGAGGATATCTACCTGCCTGGCACAATTATAAAAAATAACGATACAAATGATAGCTGAATGAACTCTGACCTTTGTTAAAGCCACAAGGTTTTCCAAAGGAACCATCTTGTCTTCTTATCCTCACTCCAAGGAAGCACAGCTGTATAGCCAGATCCTCAAATAACAGATAAATGTCTTTTCTGTAGCTTGCTTGTTGGTTGCTTGGGTCGAGAAAAAAAGCATTTTGTTGTTATCAAATGGAAATTTATTTCTGGTTCTTCCTTTTCTCTTCAGAGGAAGGTTCTCGGCAGGAATCTTACCTGGAAACAGGCAAGTCGACCTGGCCAATACACGAATACCCCGTTGAGATCATGGAGGCAAAGGTGGGAGAGAGACACAGCCATTGCCAGGGCACACAGAACACACATACACAGAACGGAAGCTTTCTGGGGCAAACGTATTAAAAGTAATTTTCCACAGGAAGAGACAGTTCGGTGTAAAGCGGTTCGGTGTAATGGTTAAAGCAAGGCTCAGTCCTTCCTCACAAAAGCCACTGGGTGTTTCATAAAGTAGCCCCAAAGAGTCCATCAGTCGGGGTCTATTTCACCTAGGGCAACAAACACATTCCTCACAGATCACAGGCTGCTCTGTGTGGTTGCTAATAAGATAATCTGTTACAGGAGGCTTACAAATCCATTTACATTGATTTTAATTAATGAATCAATCCCTGGCCTTGAACAACTTGGTCCAGAGAAGGTAAGCAATCCAGCTTTGGTCTGTACTCCCAGCCTGAAGTCTACATTAACAAGAAGTTAACTCTCAGATCAAAGAAGGACAAATAAAAATAATTGGGTTTGTATGTCTCACAACATAAGGAAAAATCTCTTCCAAGTTTAGACAGTAACTCTTCACACGTCAATACGAGGAATATATTTTCCGTGATTTCCTAACAAACTCGCCTAGGACTAAGGGTCTTGTTTTGCTTTGTTTTGTTTTACAAGCCCGAAATCTGGAAAACCCAAGTCTGATATCATGACTCTCAGTCAAACCTCTAAAATCAAAATAAGCCTAACTTTCTCAACAGCTTATCCGAACCTTTCAGTCTAGACTGAGGTTGAACAGAGAATTACCCAAACACAAAATACAAATGACAAGAAAGAACAAAGTGGCACTCACCAGCCTATCTGTGCTCTGAATCAGCCAGGCTTCATTAAAAAGGCAGGCAAACTTTTGCATTTGCTTTTATTTTATCCTTTACAAAGGCTGAAATAGATAGAATTGGACCTTCCTGAGTCATTGCCAACTATGAATTGGAAACAAACTCAATTTAAAAGACAGCGTCCGTATATGACTGCTCATCACTTCACCTTTCCTCCTTCTTTTTCCTTATCTCTTTCACAGGGTTTGCCTACCCACTCTATTTTTAGACTTCTATCAGAACTTCCAATGACTCCATATATACTCAATGGGGAAAAAAAAGTCCACGTTCAGTCCCGTTTTCTCACAGCCAGCTAACACCAATTAGCGTAGGAAAAGAACAGAGGAGTGGATAAATGAAAATGCATCACACTCGATTTTAATTTTTTTTTCCAAAATCGAAAAAATCCATAACTCCACAAGCAAAGCATAAAGCAGCAGTGAGCAGCGGCCCCACGGGGAGAGACACCAACTTGCGTCTGCTCGGATGGAGGAACATAGACAAATTGGAGTCTGCTCATAAAAGAGGAGATACTCAAGTTGCAGTAGACCCACTACATTGGGAGATAAGCACTTCATGTTTCTCCCTTACTTTTTCGAGTGTTTAACAAAATAGTTATCAAGCTGATTTTGAAGTCAGTAAGACTGGCCTGAAACGCTGCAAAAGGAATACAAAAGGGGGAAAAAAAAAAAAAGACCCTGTTTATAAGGAAGTAAACTGCAAGAAAGAGCAAGAGACAAGCCAGAACTCGGGTGGGCTGGCATGGGTGTGTTCTCTCCTCTCCTTTCTTTCTCTCTCTCTCTCTTTCCCTCTCTCGCTCTCATTCTCTCCCCTCCCTCCCTTCACCCTCCCTCTCTCTTAACGGAGAGAACAAAAGAAGTTGATACTTCAGCTGTACATATGGACTCCAGAGCTTTCTGCCTCATGTCTGCTTCCATGCCCACAAGTTTGAGGATTCACTGGAACATTAAAGCTCCCTGCAACATTCGCCTCGCGTTTGCTGGGGCATTTCGAGGGACCCGGCCCGCGCCTTCCCGGGCGGAGTGTGCAGAGCTGCATGGCCGAGCAGGGTATGCCAACGCAGCCTCACATTCAGGTCAAGACCACAAATTATAAACAGTTTCAGTAAATTGACTCGAGTGCCTTTGTTCCTCAGACATACATCTTCCTACCGCTTACAGAGGCAGGCAGCAGAACCTAACCACCGATGTGACTACAGCCAGGACCGGGAAAGGAAGTTATTGAAGCCTGGATTTCCTGCTTTTGCTTGTAGCCAAGAACTATGAGGCTTGTAGTGGTTTCAGGAACTGACTCATCTAATGATTCATGGAGAAGATACTGCTTTTAATATGTTTCTGACCCTAAGACGCAGGGACTTCAAAACCAACCTGAACTCATGCTTCACTCTTATTTGCAAACGAATATTCACAGCAAAATAAAAAACAGGAGGACAATGGTTAATAAAATCGAACATCACGCCAATGGCAGGAAAGGGGTATGTGGACACCCCATTGGAAGCCGTGATCAAACGCCTAGTCTGTGGGCTGTGACTTGACAGCATTCAAACTTCCCAAAAGTGGGTAACAGGTGGGATAAGGTTTATTTTTAGATGTCACTCCCCTCGATGTAAAAATAGATTTAGCACAGCAATATTTTAATTCAGGCGCATCTGGGGTTGTGACTCGAAATACCCAAGATGTGAAGAAGCCTGTAGGTCTAGATTTAACTGTGAGAGCTGCAAACCAGGGAGAGTTCAGGGTTAGCTGACCAATGAGTAATGGGTAATAAAGGACTCCTAGTGGAACTCATTCTCTTAAATCACCCTCTGCAGAACACTGCAGTTCAGGACTTCCACCGTCCTCTGCCTCTGAACATTATTCTCTTCGTTCCACCACACACATGCACACATGCATGCACAAGTGGACGAATGGGGGCGGACACATGCACGTGCACACACACACACACACCCAGTACTGAAGAGCAAAGCTCTCTAAAAGTACCGAGTCAGGAGCTGGCACCTCTGGCTGCTTCCCACGAGGTCCCCACAGATTCGTTCATCATTGAGAAGTCCCACGAGGGACCAGTTTTTTCAATCCTCCCCTACCCACCAATCCTTGGGTTTCCCTTTCTCCCCAGTGGAGGGCATCAAACACAGGACCAGCTTCAGGGATAGCTTTCAAAGTGTTTACGGGTTTCAACACCAGCCCAGCACACAGAGGGAAAAGGAAAACAACAATGTAGGCTGGGTGGGGGTGGGGGGTGGAGGAAACAGTGAGAACAGTTGACCAGGCGAGGCCAAAGTGCAGGACTGCTCGGCGGGGCTCCTCCAGCAGATTTACTGACATGACGTCAGTGGCTCCAGCCCAGCTTTTTCTTTGGTAGCTTTTTACCACTTGCCTCCTGAAGCCTCCACTATGTCAGGGAGCCACAGGACCACAATGAAAATTCCCTTTGCGAAACCGGGTTTACCTCGGGGCACAGAGGCCAGCCTGCCTGTGAATTACAGGGCTCCTTGCCCTCTCTCTGGGCCCATGGAGGAAAGGGGAGGGGATGAACCCCTACAATGCTATGCTTTGCTTTAATACAGAGGAACCATTAAATGAAGCTCATTGCCTTAAAAAAAAAAAAAAAAAAGAAAATAAAACGCAGGGAGGGCGGGTAGTTAGTTACTAAGTGAGTATCCAAAATTTCACAGGCCAGGATGCTGGTTAATTTCTCAGGATGTCATGAATGATGATAATTTCAGGACTCGTGGCTCATTCTGCTGTGAGGCTAGGTTGGCTGGATTGTGAATGCACGTGGCTTTGTTTCATCAACAAACAAAAATGTATTAATTACTGAAGCTGAAACTCCAGGCCTGAATGGACCCTCTGAGGAGAGCATTATAGCTTCTTCTCCTTAAGATGAGCTTTTAATTTTTTTTTAATTTTTACTTTTTCCTTAAGTGCATATTCCTTGATGAACCGACATGGGTATCAAAACAATTTCCAAGAAACAAAGATAGGAATTACTAAAAATAAGTCTGACAGCAGACCTGTTAAAGAAAAAAGCACTCACTCGGGGCGCCTGGGTGGCTCAGTCGTTGAGCGTCTGCCTTCGGCTCAGGTCATGATCCCAGGGTCCTGGGATCGAGCCCCACATCGGGCTCCCTGTTTGGCGGGAAGCCTGCTTCTCCCTCTCCCACTCCTCCTGCTTGTGTTCCCTCTCTCGCTGTCTCTTTCTCTCTCTGTCAAATAAATACAATTTTTAAAAAAAGAAAGAAAGAAAAAAGCACTCATTTTAGGCTTAGAGGCTTACTATGGTGTTCCCACAACAGCACCATACTTGCTGTGTTCTAAGGACTCCACTGCATAAATCTGCCTAAAACCACAAAGCTTTAACGTTGTTTTTTTTGCTTATAAAAATAATGTATTAGTGATAAATTCTTTAAATGACTGAGAGATTAAATATATTCTATTTTAAACACTTCAAGAGAGGAAGGTACAAAACTTAATTCAAGGAGTATTTACTCAAACAGATGTGTGTAAATGACCCCAACCATCTCATCAAAATATAGCTTGCAGTCTGAACGGCTCAGAGAGGTAATAACAGGAATTTTTCACCTTCTGGTTATTTAAACAAGGAGCAGAACAAACTACTGGGTAGACACGACCAATGGGCATTGACTGAAGTCTTCTGTAAAGCTGAAATTAATGTGAGCTTTGGCCTTCATGATGAGTGTCAAACCATGAACTGTCCCTGGGGAATTCTTTGGTTTGGCCTTTTTTCTTAGGGGAGAAAAGGACAAGATGACAAGCAAGGGCATGGAAGTGACGACTAAGAGCCAAAGGAGCCAACATGAGACAGGTGCACAAGGAAAGGATTTACCATGGCCCAACAAGTTGACCTGGAAGGTGGAATCCATTTCTGAACAAGTGGCGGGGGGGGGGGGGGGGGGGGGCGGGAAGCAGAGACCTAAGCACTCACACTGTAGCCTTGAAATACCATTTTCCACTACAAGGAACCAAAAACCCAGCAGAAATGGTTCATTCTAAGTCAAGAATACACAGGAAGAGAATGGATAGCAGGCAGCTACCAAAAACTATCTGGGTCACATCAAAAGGACAAAGGAGCCCACTAAAGAATCTCCTCATGGCCAAAGATGGTACAATTTGAGTATCAATAAGAGGAACTATAATGTAGTCAAAAGCATCCAATAATTTAAAATCTATGATTGCATAATGATACTCAAACAAAAAACAAAACCAGAAACCTGCCTCTCCTGTACAAACCATACACCAGGTTAACCAAATAACTGATAAGAGAACATTTCTCTCTGTAAGAGTCTACTAGCTACTAAATGAAAGAACCAGAGAACTGGAATATTACCAGTTTACAAAGCCCATATGAAATAACAGATACGGGCAGAGATCATAAACCAATGGCTGTCAATATCACAAAGAGAAAGACAACTGCACGTTATGATTACGTACCTCTTGTGGAACTACTGGTTATGAAATATTCCTCTCAAAAAAAAAAAAAAAAAAAAACCCACAAACAAAAACATTAAACCTGAACCAGATTGAGCTTGTAGATCTAAATTCCCATTTATGGGAATTACAGAGGACAGTGGAACATGATACATGGCACCCTGAGGATGTTGGCTGCAAAATCCAGAATGAGGAGAACTCGAGAGAGACCCAGTGAGGCTTTTATAACAAACCAACTGCAAGGGAAAAATAAAGGAGGGAAGAGTGATCTCTAAAGAGTTTTAAGAAACACAGTAACCAAAAAGAACCTGTGGATCTTGTCCAGACCCGAATTTAAACAAACCCAACCATGGGAAAACACTGTCAAGACAATCAAGGAAATTTGAACAGTGACTTTTATAGATATTTTATAATAAGGAATTATTATTAAAATGTGATGATATTACAGTTAGTATTTTTTTAAAGAGTCATAGTTTTTAAGCACTTACTGGAAACTTTACAGATGAAATGGTATGACATCTGGGATTGCTTCAGAACAAAACTCCAGTGGGAGAGGAGCCAGGGGTTTAGAAGAAACAAGAATGGCCAGGAGTTGATGACTGTTGCTAAGTTATGATGGGACACGGGAGGGTCACTGCCCTCTATTGTACTGAATTTTTCCATAATAAAAATTCTGAAAAATCTGAAATAAAATATAACATACTTTTCTTGTCCCCCTCCCTCACACAGAAAGATACTAGAGGAAGAGGTACTTGGCATTCTAATTTTAGCTACTGGGTGAGCGTGATCACCCAGAGATGGTGACCACCTAGTGATGGTGACGTATGGGACACTACCTTCTCTGCCAGGCACTGTACTACTATGTCCATTTTATAGGTAAGGAAACTGAGATTCGAAAAGATTAAAGAGGTTGCCCAAGGTCAAAGAGATAAGTAGAAGAAATGTGTGTAATTCTACAAGTTCACAAACATGAGAATGAGAATGCGTTGTTTTTTCAAAATAGTAACAACTCTTGAGAGTGCTGATAACTCTAAGCCAAAAGATTCGATGCTCTCCAGTGTTAAAGGCCGCAGAATTGAGAAGTGGTGCTTTTCTTGACCATTTTTGGTGAAGCTCAGGGAACTGCAGGGGCAGTCTAAGATCTCACAGTGATAAGAGCAGAGGATAAAAGAGGAAAAGTCCAGGCCACATGCATGTGTGTATATGCGTGTCTTGTGTGTAAAAATGTGAAAGCAAAAGGGAAATTGTCTGAAGAGAGAAAAACAACAGAACAGGAAATCCAGCAAGAGTGGAAGCTGGGAAAAAGCTTAAAACTAAACCCAATAGAGGAAGATGGAAAAGCAAATAAATGAGCTCCCGTCAGACGGGGCCATTCTGGCTGGGACAAAGCCCTCAGAAACTTGGGGCGGGGCGGGGGGGGCTGGAGGCAGAGGAAGCAGGGGACTACGGAACAGAACCGGTTGGGGGAGACAACATGGCTCACTGCGGGCCATTCACTGTATTTCATCATATTTCACTTTATCATATTATTATTTTATTTTTCAGATGAGGAAACGGAATCATTTACTTGAGATCACATGCCCAGTAAAAGCAGGACTGGAGCTGGAACCAGGGGCTGATGTCAAAGCCAGGCTTTTCGGCTCCTTTGCTAAATATACCAAATGCTACAGAGAACTGTACGAAGTTAGGCAAGACCAAAATGGCCAATAGCAGAAGTACCCGAAAGGCACAGGGAAAGGTAAGAAGGGAGCAAACCAGCAGACTGGGAAGGAGGGAAAGACAAGAGCACAAGTCCCAGAAACTGGCCATCAGTGGCCCCAACTTGCCCTTTTGGACCAGAGTCACCAGAACCAGGTGAACAGGAGGAAAAGAGTATCAACCAGCCCAATCTCTCTCTCACTAAACCAGCCAAGATGTCAAAGATGGGTAGCAACCCCATTAGCAATCCCATTTTGAAGACCCTAATGTCTTTTTTGGAGGCCTGATTATTAAGGGCTCTGAGCAAGCCCATTAACCTTTTCTCCCCTCAGCCCCCTCCACTGCCCACCGCGTTTCACAGCCTAAGGCATATTTTCCACCGGGTCACCTGCGGTCACCTGGGCAAGGAAGGGAAGGAATTCATCCCATCTTCCCAGGTTTCCAAGCACCCCCACTATCAAGGAGTGAAGTCAAGGTCATTTGCCTAAATCCTACCCCCAGCATGAGGCCATTTCCGTATCTAGGCCTTCAGGTGGAAGGTGGGGGGGAGCTAAGTTATTCTGACAGTCTGCCAACAGAGCACATTCCAAAGAAAACCAGAAAAAGAAAAACCAGAGAAACTGGCAGGTCCAGTCCCAGGCTGGGGACACCCCCCCCCCCCCCCCATATGGATCATCAACCCAGGTTTCCAAACCACACCAGCCTCACCTCCACACACACACAATACACACATACGTAAAGGAGTTCGGATCAATCCAGCCCCCAGGAGCCTTACCCTCCCATTTTTAATGGCCAGTATACCCAGTCTGAGAGGGGAGGGGTACTGGGTCCCCACAGTCTTTAGAGGACTGAAAACAAGGGGGCAGTGGTAACTCTTGCGCCTTCTCAAGAAAACAAAACGAAGGTGAGACAATCCCCTGATGAAAAGCTTGACTGGGTCATGCCCAATTTTTTAGGACCTTAGCCACATGTTTATTTTGAAGAGAGAGTAAAACAGGACACCAAGAACACAAAACAAAGTTATTGTGTACTTCACCGTTTCTGCACAAATACACCAAGTGAGGGGAAGTCGACCTCTGTTTCAGTGTTATAATCTACCTCAACTCCAATCAAATGCCCTAATAATAAAACCTGACAGGTGACTTAATATGCAATCTTTTTGGCCTGGCAGCCGTGAAGCCCCCGACCTAGGAACTGGCTTCAAACGCTGCCCCTATGATGCGTTACCCTGGCTGTGTGACCTTGGGCGCGGTACTAAACCTCTCCGAGCTTCCCTTCCTCCAACTACAAATGGAGCTCTTAGGTTTAGATGAGGTAATGCGCAAGAATGGGCTTAAGACAGAACCTGGCCAGTCTCCCTTACTTACCAAATTCTCCAGAGTGGCCCGGGGATGGGTGCAACCAGAAGTTCCAGAGGGGACTCAGCGGTACTGCGCCTTCTCCCCAACCCCTGCCTTTGGGAGGGGAGTGGGGGGCTGGGGATGGAATGACTCAGATCAAGATAAGGACGCAGTTCTCCAGGACCTTTCTGCCTAGGCTCTCACATCTTATCGCTTTAATCTAAAGCTCAGCTCAAAAGCTGGCTGGGGGAAGGTGGCCCAGCATCATCTTCCCAGAGGAAAACAAAAGATTTTCATGTGACTTGCCTGCCCAGGGGCACAGGGAGGGCTAACGGCAGGGGCTGTCCAACCAAGCCTTCCCTTCTACACAGCTGCCAAGTGGAGGGACCAAGACCCTGGGACCCTGGCCTGTGGAGGACCCTCAAAATTGCCTTCTCCCTAGGAAAGGCCCCAACAAGGAAACAGTTCTCCAAGCTCAACAGCAAAGGCCAGACCTGAAAGACACCACAGTGCACTGAACACCTGCCCCAGTTACTGCCTAAAGCACATGATAAAATAACTAAACGATGGTGTCAAAACAACCACCTGGAACTGAGCAGTGTTGTTACAATTACTTTTGGTTTTAGGCAAAGTACTAAAATTCCTTAAATTCCATTCTACTTTCCCTGCCTTATAGATTTAGGAACGTCATAGGACATGATCCCACATTCTCTGAAAGAACAAAGAGAAGCAAGCCTGAAACCTAAGAATGTCAAGAGCACTGAGACCACAAGTCCTAAAAATATAATCTGAAATCCCCGAATTTCACACAATACAAACCTTTCAGAATTCCACTGGGAAAAACTTCTCAATTAAATTTTGCTAGTCTAAAAGGAAATGAACCAATGCTGAATCATTCCTATGAATGGACACTTTTTTTAAATACATTATGAACTGATCTGCAGAACAGCACAGGGTTTGAAGCAATTTGGTTAAAAGTAGCACAGGTCTAGAGGGAAAAGCTCCTCTACTGTACCTCTGCTCTCAGAAACAGCCTGGGACACGCCTTCCAGAATAATGCTGTCAGGAGCTCAAGCCCCAGCCACAAAGACCTCCTGCCCAAAGATTTTCC
Organism: Mirounga leonina; assembly: GCF_011800145.1. Lineage (NCBI taxonomy): Eukaryota > Metazoa > Chordata > Mammalia > Carnivora > Phocidae > Mirounga > Mirounga leonina. Next base: position 4,797,861 of record NW_023270852.1, read on the forward strand.
CTCCATTCTGCCTAATTAAAGGAGGTCATCCAGTTTCCTCAACAGTTTCCTAATAGTAGAATGACTGACTGCATAGTTTACCATCCAAACCAGGGCATTGCAGAGGAAAAGGGGGTGTTATTAAGCTACTGCTCAGAGACAAGGAGCAGGACTGTACCAGACAAGCACATACACAGCCCCAGGGAATGGAAGAGGACAACCCTTTACAAAATACCAATGGATAAAAACTGCCACAAACAGTTATTATGAGGAAGACAGGGAGCATCTGGGAGACACAGGAGCAAGCCCAAGTTACAATGAAGAAAAAACTGGGGGGGCGCCTGGGTGGCTCAGTTGGTTAAGCGACTGCCTTCAGCTCAGGTCATGATCCTGGAGTCCCGGGATCGAGTCCCGCATCGGGCTCCCTGCTTGGCGGGGAGTCTGCTTCTCCCTCTGACCCTCCTCCCTCTCATGCTCTCTGTCTCTCATTCTCTCTGTCTCAAATAAATATATAAAATCTTAAAAAAAAAAAAAAAAAACTTGCTTAAAAAAAAAAAAGAAAAGAAAAGAAAAAACTGGGCAGAGCAGAAGCTGAAACTTGGGGTATAAATTGACCTGACTCCGGGTTCTTTTCTTCCCCATCTTAAGTCAATTTACAAAGCAGATTCAATACTTGACTTGCGGCCCCAGGTGCCTTCCGGGTCTCTCTACTGCCTGATCTCCCAGTCTTTCCTTGTTGGTATTTACTGAGGTCTTGGGTGGCTTAAGCATAAGCCACACGAGCAGTTAACATAGTCAGCATTTATCATTAAGGACCAAGTCATTCCGCATTATTGAAATCACTCTTTCTAAAGTCTTCCACCTTAGGTACTTCTAATGGATACCTGTAGGCCCCTCACTAAAACCAATATACAAGCAGAAATGTAAACTTGTATTAGGACATCCATCACTCTGCATATCAACCTTAGTCATCTGACCAGCAAAACAAATGTACACATGGGGGGGGGGGGGGGGTCATGCCAACGTTGTTCAGCGTGATAACTGGATTCAGGGCTGTATTGATTCTATGAGATATAAATCACATACCACAAAATCTACCCTTTAAAATGATATAATTCAGTCGCTTTTAGCAGAGTCACAGGTTGTGAATTGTTTTTAAACGTGCCTCTCTCCACTCCTCAACGCTCAGCCTGCCTGCCTCCAAAAGCCTCTATCCCTCCCGCCAAGTCCACTCATCTCTCTTAGAAATCTTTCATTTTAATTCTTAATTTAAAGGCTAGGAAACCAGATTCACTCACACACAGTTCCATGTAACCTGGTTAAGAGACAACAGAGAAGTCCGTAAAATGCAAGTGGTCCCCAGCCCAGGCCCCCACAGAGCAATCTTACCTGCTCAGACCAGTCCCTGGGAGTGGCCCCAGCCGAAAAGCGTGGAGACAATGACACACCCTGCTCAAGTGTAGCTGACCAGCTTTGGGCAGAGACTCTGAAAACCCAGGTGACAACCCACCAGCTTCCAGAAGACATCCAGCTCATCTGTCCAAGGAGTACCTGGGTACGAACCCAAAGAGACACTCATCTTGGATTAACTAACATCCTCTTTAATATGCAAACACACTGGCAAAAGGATGGATGGGCTGCCATTCACACAAGCGTGAATCATTATTTGAAATATATTTCAGGTGCACAGAAAGGAGTCTAATACAAGGTGCAAAGATTTCATTTCAGAGCTTGGAGCACTGAGATGAAGAGGATGGCCTGGGGTCTAGCAGCGGTCAGACCTGTAGCTGTAGCCTACTGAGCTGACTCTTATCTAACTAAACTTTCCCACAACCCTTCAGAGTAGGTAGCATCAGCTCCATCTTCCAGATGTGGAAACTGAGAGCAGAGAAGTTAAGCAGCCTGCTCCCAAATAGGTATTAAAAAGTGTACTTGGGTGGGGGTGCTTGCTGACTCAGTGGTTACAGCATGCACTCTTGATCACAGGGTCCTGAGTTCAAGTTCCACACTGAGTGTGGGGCCTACTCTAAAAAATAAATAAAATAAAATACTAAACAAAGTTTTAAAAAAAAAGTGCAGAGGCACCTGGGTGGCTCAGTTAGGCGTCCACCTCTTGATCTCAGCTCAGGTCTTGATCTCAGGGTTGTGAGTTCAAGCCCTGCATTGGACTCCATGGTGGGAAAGGAGTCTACTTTAAAAAATAATTTAAAAAAAAAAAAAGTGCAATGGGGACAGCAAAAGTAGGGGAGAGGTACCTCTCTGTCTCTTATTCCCTCACACCTGAAGCTTGACCCAACTTCAAAACTCCAGGGACGATTCCTCAATGGTCTCCCCGGCAGATGCAGGGCCCCAAGCACAGTTTCTCTATGAAAAGATGAGTTCCATACAATCTCAAAGTTAGGAGTGTGGCTTCCAAGCAAGAATCTAAGAGGGGCGCTTGAGTGGCTATCTGTTAAGTGTCTGCCTTTGGCTCAGGTCAGGATCTCAGGGGTACTGGGATCAAGCCCCACATCAGGCTTCCTGCTCAGGGGGGAGTCTGCTTCCCCCTCTGCCTCTCCCCCCAGCATGTCCTCACTCTCTCTCTCTCAAATAAATAAAATCTTAAAAAAAAAAGGAATCTAAGGAAGAGGTTTCTTTTCAGGTGGACAAAGGTGCAAGCATTTCTATTTAATTCATACTACCACTTGGCAAGGAATAACCTCACATATTTACTGATGGGTTTCCTCCATCACTTATTAATAGAAGAAGTATGGTTCAAAGCAATTAATGGTCTCAGACTTCATGGGATACCTCGGCCACTCATGAATTTGAATCCATTTGTCTGAGACCTGAAGCCCAGCTCTTCTAAGTAACTCTGCCTCAGCTTGGGATGCCCCTCAAGAGTCACTGTCCAGGCTGACCTGGCAGGAAATCTGTGAAGACCTAGCATTCAAGATAACATCTGAAATTGCTATTTACTGGGGTACCTGGGTGGCTCAGTCGGTTAAGCGTCTGCCTTTGGCTCAGGTCATGATCCCAAACCCTGGGATCATGCCCAGCATGGGGCTCCTTGCTCAGCGGGGAGCCTGCTTCTCCCTCTCCCCCTCCTCCCCACCTGTTCTCTCTCTCTGAGACAAATAAATAAATCTTAAAAAAAAAAAAAAAAAAAAGGAAATTGCTATTTCCTGAGCATGTATTACATGTCAGGCATACAGGAGGCATTCTACTGAAATTCAGAGATTAGGATACCAAGGCTCAGATGGCAATTTGTCCAAGGCCACAGAACCAGAAAGCGGCTGAGCCAAAGTCCAACTAAGGCATGTCCTACTCCAAACCTGGGTTTTTTAAACTAATTATCCTGCCTTTTTCCAAACCAGAATCAGGAAACTTCCCACTCCCCTTGTCAACCAGTTCCCTCCGCTTCTTTCAATTAATTGCTCATAGCTGAGTTTCGGATCTATAGGTTCAGATCTAGAGGAGCTCATGACCGGCAGCAATAAACCTTTTCTATCGCTGTTTGAGGGTTGAGGTCACTACTCTGGAGAGTATTTCAAGGGGGTCATTTGTTTCTTAACGACTTAGTTCCACACTACTTCCAAAATGGCATCTGGCAGAAAAATAAATAAAAAATAAACGCTTTCCCTTCAAGACCCAACTCCAACATCACTTTCTCTAAAAGTTTTCCTCAGTGCCTACCACTGAGCAACACGGCTGCTAGGCTATTATCAAGAGCACTTAGACAACGGAGTTATTTTCCCTTTATTCTGATGTTTCACAAGGGAATTCATGCTCCTAGAAGCTACACCTGCTTAAAAAATAAAAGCCCCTTCCCAAACCACTCCCTCAAAACAACCCGTCAATAATATAAAATCTCACAGATCCTTATGGATAGAGATGCAAACATGGTTCTTCAACATTTCATCAACTCTAACACGCCAACGGTTGTAAAATGCAACATGATTTTATTTCTAAAAAATACTGCTGTGAAAAAAACCATGGAGAATCCTGCCTTATCGCTCAAAAATCGAATTTCATACACATTGTAACTTTTTTAAGCATACGTCAATCTTGCACATAAAGAGGAAAATAATAAGCAAAATAAATCGGGTGCGATATACCTAAAACAACTTCTCAGAGAGAGATCAGCATCCATGCTTTTCCACACACTATCACCCTCGTGCCAAGAGCACTGATGGCATCAAGAGCATCCTCAGGAATGCCCCAGAGCGGGCTCCGGGATTCTCTTCCTCTCCTGCATCTCTTCCACAGGCTTTGAGGAGTGTGTGCAACCTCATGGCAGACCATGACCACCGCCTGGCCAGCCACGACTGCAGAACACGTCTCAACTTCAAATATATGAAAAGCTGCATCTTGGAACCCACGAAGTATCAAACATACAGCTTCCCCACTACATGGTGATGACCTCTTTACAGGCCCGTTTCCCTCGCCAAACTACAAACTTTGCAGGGGTGTTCACCGATCACCGTTCTTTGACCACCTTTGGCCGATCACCAAATCCCTGGCACCCGGTAGTACCTGTAAATGTTTAAACATCCAGAGGCAAGTGGGACTTCTACACAAAACTGGGAGCATCTGGATTTCAAAGTGCCCAAGGTGGAAGAAGAGAGAAGAAAGGAATGAAAAGGCAAGTGTGGTTTAGCAGCAGCAGGCTCATCTCTTGGACGCTGTCAGGATCAGCCTCCCCATCCCCCGCACTCTGCTACATCAAGGGATACCACTCGAGGAGCTCTGTGAGCAGCCTCACTACCCAGAAAGTAAAACCACCTCTGCAAGCAACCAGACAAGAATTAGTCCCTTAAACCCCTTGCCGGCAAGCCTGACACACACCTCACCTCTGTAATCACATCTGGAATCAACTGCTACACTCCCAAGGGGTAGCAGATGATTGCCTAACAGGGGGAAGATGGTTTTGTTCATTGTATTGCTTTTCCTGCATAGAAAGGTGCAGCCTTATCTTTATACGACTATATTTTTAAAACCAACCAAGTCCATCTTAGTGAATTCCATAAAGATTCGGTATTTGTTCACAAATACGGGGGAGAAAAATCCCATTCAGAGTTAGGAGGGATGGTCAAATTTAGACTGACTGGATCTGACGAAGTAGACTATCTAGAGCAAGGGTTCCCAACCAGAGGCGGACACCACTGTGGACCTCTTAAAAATACAGAAACTTTGCCCCCAGCCCAGCCCTCCTAAATCTGCAGGGGTAATGTCCAGGCTGTTGAAAGATCTGTGGAGGCCGCAGGGCACGTGCTCAGGGAGGAACGCTGGTGCGGCAGAGGCTCCCTGGGGCAGGCGTGGGAAGTAGCTGACCTGGATTTGAGGCAGAATCATCCTGAATTAGCCACGCAAAAGGATCTGTGTACAATGCATTACAAACTCAGAAGTCAAAATGTGGGAAAAAATGAGGGGCCTAGAAAGGTGAGCGAGAACATCCAGGGAGGGTGGGCTGGGAAGGGGGCAGCTGGTCTGATCCTGGCTTCTTCCCCCAGTGCCTGGCACGTATCAGGGACACAAGGATTTGCTGAATGAGATTCACACTGCTGATAAGCACATGGTGATGCACATCCTCAAATTTCCACAGAGCCACCTACTATGTGCAGAATCCCTGAGTCGGCTCCAGCAACTCGGGCAAGAGTCCCTCTGTCGGTTCCCCACTGGAAGCGTAATTTTCCTTCAGCTTCACCAGACACCTGAGTAGAAGTGTTCCGGAAGTATTTCCCTCTTTAACAATTCCTAGTCATAAAGGAAGCTGCTTCCTGCCTCCAAATCACAGGCCTCTTCTCCTGGTTTCCAGTTACATAGACATCAATCAATTTTACATTTTATGATTAAGGTAAAACTCAAAGGTGAAAGGAAATGAGGGAGGTTATTTTGAAAGAACAAAACTAGAAACCTTTTATCAAAATAAGAAAACAACAATATCGGCCTTCTCTCTCCAGTGTTTAAAACAAAGGCAGATTTTGAATTACGGGAATTTCTCAGCGCTGCCTACATAAAAAGTGCTATTAGGTAGCTTGTTTTCTGTTTCGCTCTCCATGGATATACTTGATGAGGTCTTCGAGTGTTCCAGATTTCAGGACGGGGCTGCCGTCCCCTCAGCTGACGGGGCTCTTTCTAACTCTAACCATCACGGTCTCCCAAAGGCTTTGAGATGAAAAGGCAGCCAGGGAGAAAGGGTTGAAAGAGATTCCACCAAAGGAAGCATCGCTCACAATGGTTTCAATGGTTTGCAATCAGTTAGCCCCCAGGACATCCCCAGCCACAGTGATGGGTGATCTGAAAATGAAGCATATCAAAATGCTATTGATAAGCTAAATTACCAGACAGCTTATCTGAGGCCCACATCCGCCATATGGTGCCCCAACTTCTGCCGCCTGTTGCGGCCACAACAATAGGCACGCCTACCCAGAGAGCACCGTCGGACAGAAACCCAGCAGCAGCGGCATGTGGGGTGGCTGCTGTGTTTACATTTTATTTTGTGCTATTAGCCTTGTGCCTCCCCCTATCCCGGGAGGGACTTAAAACACAACACACCTTCAACGTCAAAAATGTGCGTTACCCACAGGGCACAACGCATGCACGCGACGTGGGGGGGTGCGCGCGCGTCCAGGTATACAGCAGGTGAACAGAGAAAACCAGATGTCAGCTCCGCCAATGGAGCTGCCTGGTGGGGGAGGGCGAGTCAGGCCGGCTCCCAGCCAGAGCTGCGAGCAGACAATGCGCTTTTCTCCAAACACTCGGGCGGGCGGGCCTCGGGGAGTGGCTATTTAAAACACTTGGCTCCTTTTATTTCACCACCATGGAAGTGAATTCGGCTCTTAAGTGCCAGGGCAAATGAAGTCATTTGGTTTCTGCGGGCTCCCTTTGCATTTCAGCAGAAGTCAGACTGGACAAAGTCGGAAGGTCCAGCTGAAGTTGTTCTTTCTTCCAATTAAAATCCATTCCGCAGAGGATCTGGCGCCTGGGCTTCATTAACTTTTTTTTTTTCTTGGAAAAGGCACGGAGGTCATAGAAAATTTAAAGGACAGAAGACAGTGAATGAATGCTGCCAAAGACAACTCCTGTCACAGAATGCCATCAAGTCAAGATGTAAAGACAAATGAGGAGCTCTACCTTCTAAAGGCTTGGTTGGTAACCAAGATTAATGGTGGGTTTCGTTGTATGAATTCCTAAGATTTCTGCTACCCTCTAAAGAGGTTCCTATCTTTACAGAGATTATATCATTAATGGTAATAAAATATTTATTTAGTTTACAGTCTATTAGGGAAAAGACACTGGTTTTCAAAGAGAACTCAGCAACACAGAGCATCTGGTTGTGCAAAAATGTACAAGATGCAGGTTTGGATACAGTGCAAAGCAAAAACAAAAACAAAAAACAAAAAAAAGGACAGTCAATCTAACAATCAGATCTAGTTAACTATTATAAAAAGGCACTCATTTCACACACACACACACCCCAATTACCAACACCTTAGCAGACAACATTCTTGGATGAACTTTTCAAATTTTCTTAAACATTCTCAGTTTAAAAAAAAAAAAACTCCTTTCAAGTTAAATTGAGATTGCACTTGAACTCCATCCAAGAGCGGAGCTGAACTGAATTATGATAATTAGAAAGCTGTGCCTATAAAAAAGCAGCGCAGTTCATGCATTTTTTTTAAAAGTTCATGCCAGAGAATATAAGTTCAATATGTTCTCACATAATTAACATTTCCCACCATTAGCAGCAGTTTTTCAGTTTATGTATCAGTAAAAACAACAGCACTCGTCATTGTTGTATATTCCCAGTCAATAGTGTTTCAGTCACTGTACACATACATCTAATCTGTCAGATGCCTAAAAGCAACCAGAATTCCCCACTGGAGATGATGGTGGTGCTTAACTTGTTCGTTAATAAGCTGCTTTTTTCTTTTAAACCCATTTTCCAATGCTGGGCCCTGTTCCTCAAACTAAAACTGCTTATGAAATCCTAGGACAGAGCCTTAAAAACTAATGTCAAAAAGAGCAGAAAATTACATCAGGATAGTAAATATTGATGGGGATAGTAAATATGGGGGCGTGGGAGGGGGTGGAGACAGGATACAGCCAAGATGGAGACTTCCCTTAGCTTGCCACAAAAGTAGAAAAGACAGCCTCTAAGATCCCCCTCCCCTTTCCAATCAGAAGAGAGACCAGTGGTTTCACAGTTAGCTAGGATTCCCAGACTATGGAAACTATTTTCTGAGAATCTTCCCAACCATGCAAAAAGCCAGTGGACAGAACTTAAGAGCTGAGTGGGACCCACCCTGTAAGAAATACCATCCTCAAAACCCACCCTTCAGGGCATCCCATTTGATTTCACTAAAATAAAAATACATATTCCAAAATTCTCTTATTCGGCACCACAAGGAAACCTGAAGCTCTCTGAAGAGATGGCTGAATTTCAACTCTTAAGTTCCAATATGGGATAGGGTCAAAAAAGCTGATGATGAGAATCTATAACTCACAGGTTTGAAACAAAATAAAATTATACACAAAAATACCCCAGATATTTAGATCCAAATATTCTAGCATTCCACAAACTATCCCAGAAGAGGGAAGGCCCAAACTTCCCAATCTTAGAAGTATGCAGTCATTACAAGACAAGGGGGACTAAGTCGGTATTTGTCAAAAAGCCCAACCCGGAAACATTAAGAGCTTAACATGGACCTGAATTACTTGACTTTATCACCTTTGTGAATGTGAAAGAATAAAATATATCACTGATATTGTTCAAACATGATTTGGGATCTAATTTAAATACCACAGCGTAATCTGTGGCGTCTACAGATAAAATGAGAAAAAGCACCAGGCAGCTATAAAAGATCATTCCAGCCATCCGTTAGTCCCCAATAGCCCAGCAGCAGAGCCCAAGTCTGTCAAAGGGCAGGAAGCTTACACTGTACTTTTTTTGCCGAGTTCAGAAGTAGGACTCTAGCACTTGCTGCAGTTCCAGGTTCTGAACTCTAAAGAGGAAGCTGCAGTCCGTGCACCCCTTGATCGACAGAAAGGTGGGCTCCAACTTCTTCGCAGTGCGTCAGAGGAAGCTGGACACTTGCTCTGGCCAGTAGTCCTCAGTCTTTGGAAAAAACAGACCTAAAAAGTTTGATCACTAAAGGGATCCAACCCCTAGGCACAGCTTTCACTCGGCAGCATTTTTATTCTTTCGCAATCTCTTTCTTGGAAACAAGACAACGTGCCTAAAATATGAGCTTGAAAGTGTTATCTACCGACTGTCTGCGCGTGAACACGGTCATCGTGCGGATGCTGGTTCCTACATGCAGTTATTTGCACCAACCTTTGGAGGGATAAAACACCACGATTTTCATTTGCAGGCACTATAATTATGCTCACAATTAACACGTAATAGTACAGGAGATTAGAGAAAAAAGTTAATCCCACAGATGCACAGACTCTGGTTTGACCACCATGTATGACAGATCGATCCGTTTCTAAAACAAGGAACCTTAAAAATATTGTTATGGCACAGCTCACTTCTTCAAAGGCCTAACTAACATTTGAGATCTACATTCTCCAACTGTTCCTGTTACATACTTTTCTACTGAAGATATAACAAATATGATCTAGAAACGGATGATACACTACAACTGTATTCTCAAATTTTCCCACTGAGAAATGCCCTCCTATACTTGATCTGCAGCGTCAGAATTCAAAATTGTTTCTAAATGACTGAAGCCCAAGCAGCGAAAACCCCAACACCCTTTTCCTTATGACTTGCTTGTCCTTGTTCTTAATAAAAGGGGACATTAGTCCCCAAAGTGAGTGTATGAATACATAATTCTTGCTGTATAAAGTAACAGAGAGGTAGAGGAAAAGGGGAAGGGAAGAAGCTGACTTCCCCCAGAGTGCCCCCCTACCCCGCTTCACCCCGCCCAAAACCTGCCCTTACATATAATTAGTTTGCTGCTGGGGCCTAGGCACACGTTGTACCACAATGCAAGGAAGCGCCTCTCGGCCTCTCCAGCCTCTCCGTGAGAAATTTGTTTCAATCCGGCTCAAACTAAACTAGGTTGCCCTCCCTCTTTAAATTAAGTATATGTCGTGGTGAGTCCTGGTTTATGTTTTGGGAAAAGGAAAAAAAAGGAAAAAAAAAAAACCACAAACTCCAACAGTCCCTCAAGCATGTTCTCTGGATGGAGTTCTATTTGTTACTTGATGAAAGATCACTGAGAGGAGGAATCTATACAAAGATTCTTTCCTATATTTCTTCAAATCATACTGTCAAAGCAAAGTGTCACATTGGTTTTGTTTCAAAATTGTAATAAAAAAAAGAAAAGAAAGACTATTCTAATATTCCCCTAAAACTGCAGGCCAAATAATACTTATCATTAAAGTAAAAATAAAATGGTCTACATTGGCACTTTTATACCATCAGCAAGAACCAGTAATGAATACAGCTTATCAGTTCATTTTTTTATACCAACAACAAATAAAAGAATTACAAACTCTTTAAAATCTGAAACCTGAGAGCTCAACACCGAGTTGCACATGCAAAGAAATACTAAACAAAAATATCTGTGACCATTTATGGAAATAACGAGATTAGAAAATTAAGCCTCCCCCCCCCCAAAAAAAACAATCAACGATTCAAAACCTCGCTGTTGACAAGGTTCAACTAATCCATTTGTCTTTCCTGAGTCACTTTGTAATTAGTTCTACTATTTCCTTCTGAAGAGGAAAGATTCTTAACCAAAGTTGGATCTAAGTCTGGCCCCAAAGATCCTTCTATTTACAAAAGGGCACAAGCCCAATAGTGAAAGGACGAAGCACTGGGCACAGCCTGAAATACGTTCCCCAACCACTGCCTCAGAGTACCCTGGCAGAGAAGCCCCACGCATGACACACCAGCAAAAGCCACTGCACACTGCAGAGAAAGGAGCCCACTGCCTGTTCTGACAATGCAGTCAGATCACATGCTCCTAAGGGATCCGTCTACTCAGGTAACCACCTGCATGCACCCAGCACACCACAAGCGATCAGACCACCAAAACTTCCACAAACACTCAAGGAGAAGGGTGGGGAGGAAGAAACATGTGGTTGCCCTGAACTGTTAAGTGTTCTGCTCCTTTGCAGTATCTGTAGCATTTTAAATTTTCTTGTTTAACCATTTTGAAATGTGATAGGTTTTGCAGACCTTTCTGTCTCAGGACCTGGGCTCCCTCCAAGGCACTGTTTTAAAAAAAAAAAAAACAGGCCTTTTTACATTACCCGCTCCTGGAACATCATCTGTCTCTAAGTTTCCAGTGCTTACTGAGGTCAATTTTCATTTCTGCAAATCACAGGCAGCCACTTGCTTCTAAGAAGTTAACAAGCCTCCTGAGAAATGCTGGTGGCTGCTATTTCATTGTTTCATAAATATTTTTATACAGTGACACCATTCAACTTTAAATAAATCTTTAAAAAGAAAGACAATTAAAAAGCAAAGAAAATTATGATCTGGATTTTATTTATTTTCGTGGGAGGAGAATAAGGGAAGTGTGAGCCCTCCATTGTTTTCAACTCGTTTAAAATGTTGCTTCAGTTAAAAAAAAAAAAATATATATATATATATATACACACAAATGCATTTCAGAAAAAAGAAACTCATGGAAGTTGAACTTTCTTGAAAGCGGGCCTCTGGACTTTTGAAAACAGTGTTGCTGCTATGAACAAAGACTAGAAGTACACCCTGATTTTCTCCTCTCCTGGGGATCATTTCTCTTCCAATAAACAAACAAATCCCCCAGTATTTCCTACCGAAGGGAAGTTTTCCAGGGAGAGTCTCCTCCAGGGTTTGGTGGTAACTGCGACTCAGTCTTTTTTGGACACAATGTTTCTGCTGACTCCTGAAAATTTTCCACTTGAATGTGCAATGAAGCGGCGGCGGCGGCGGCAGCAACAGTCCTGGAGAAGCGGCAAAGGCGACCGTGCCTTCTTTCATCTTTGAGAAGGAGCGGACCCCCGCGGGCAGCACGAGTCGGCGCGGACCCCGGGCCGGCCTCGGGGGGCCCCGGCGCCTGGAGGGGGCGCGCGGGGGGGCGGCCGGCTGCGGGCTCCGAGGCGGCGCCGGCGGCTCTCCCCGCCCGCGCCCGCTCCGAACTTCTGACTTCCCCGAGCAAACCGTGAAGACTGCCCGAGGGTGTGAGGGTGTGTGCGTGTGCGCGCGGGCGGGCGGGCAGGCGCGGGGGGCGCGGGGGGCGCGGCGCGGCCGGGCGCCTCCAGGGCCGCCGCCGGGGGCCGCCTGTTGCCGCGCGGGCTCCTCAGCGCGCGGCCCAACTTGGCGTCCCGGCAACTCGCGCGGCGGCGCCCGGCCGCTCACCTTGAGGGCGACGCGGGGGCCCCGGCCCCGGCCCTCCGCGTGCCCGCCCGCCGCACACAAAGCGGAGCCCGCAGAGAAAGAGCGGCCGGAGCCGAACGCGCCGCCGGCCCCCCGCCCCCGGCGCCCGTGCGCCGCCCGCGCCCAGCATCAGCCCCGCGCGCCAACTTACCTCGGCAAAGGGAGCCGCCGCAGCGCCCGGCGAGTCCGAGGCAAACTTCGGCGCCGCTTCCCCCGCCCGCAGCTCGGTGCCCGGCTCCCTCCCCGGCTCCCGGTCCCCGGGCCGGGCCACCCCACCCCTGCCTAGCACCGCTCCTGCCCCGGGGCCGGCTGGGCGCACTGGGCTGCTGCCCGCGGCTCCGGGCAAAGGCGGACGGGGTGGGGGGGTTTCACTGCATGGCCTGTCCCCGGACGCGGCCGCCCCGGGCCCGGGCCCCGCCGCGCGGACTGGCCCGCAGGGTGGAAGCGAGTCTGCAAAGTGCTTGGTGGGCGCCCGCGGCGGGCGGCGGGGCCGCGGCGGCGGCTGCAGAGGCTCGGCTCGGCTCGGGCGGCGCGGCGCGGCGCGAGCGATGCTAAGAATGTTCGGAATGAGGACAGGAATGAAATGAACGCCAGGACCGAACTCGCTCCGGAGGGGTGGGGCCTCGGTGACGTCATGCGGCCTGCCGCCCGGGGCCGGGGGCGGGGCCTGCCGCCGCCGGTGACGTCATGGGGCTTCGGGGCGGGCCGGCGCGGCCGACTCGCTGTTGGGGCGCGGGCTCCCCCCGCAGGGGCGGCGGGGCGGAGTCTCGCGCCCACGGGGGAGCGGGGCGCGCGCGGGAGCCGCCCTGCCCCCCCACCCCCCACCCCCCACCCCGCACCCCCGCCTCCCGGCGCGGGCTCGGGCTTTGTCCCGAGTAGGGCGGGGTGGCGGGCGGCTCCGAGGTGCTTGCGTCCGCGCCGAGAGCTCTGGAAGCCCGGGTTCCCTCGTCCGGGGCGGGCGCCGAGGCCGAAGCGGCGCGCGCCGCGCCCTCCCTGCCTCAGTTTCCCTCATCCGGGACGCGGAAGGTCAGCCGACCGCTTAGAGCGCTCCCGGGCTCGCGGAAGTCGGCAAGTTCGGGGAAGAGAAGTTTCTTTCCTGGAAATTCAAGTGGTGGTTCTCCAGCGCCGTGGAAGCCTTCCCGGGGCCGGATTCCCGGCCTGCCATTTCTTCCGCTCTTCCACTTTATGAAAGTTCGCGGCGCTCATTCAAGTCGATGTCGGCCCTTTTGTTGGGAAGGGAAACCTTTAACATAGCAGAGAAAGCATGATTACGGAGTTCGTAATGATCCTGCCCTGCTAGCACGGTCTTCTCCAGCTTGCTCGAGAAATTAAGTTCACTCATCCGTGTGGTTTGTACTTCTCGAAAGTAATGGGTTAGGTAAAAACTCCCCGATTTTTAAAATGCTACATCCGGCAACTTCAGGCCACTCCTTTTGTGTGTGTGGATAAACTTCTCTTCCATTATAAAAGAATTTTAACGCCAGCTCTGAAGGCGCAAAAGTGACATAGTAGACTCAGTAGGTACATCAGAAAACAGCAGGGTAAAGTCAGCCCTCTGTGGCAGAACTTGTCAAAAGTGTTCGATAACTGTCATGGGCAGTTTCACGAAGATCAGAGTAGCAAAGCAATTCCTGTACTGTTGACCTCTTTCCTTCTAGGCACTTTGCTCTCCTTTCCGATTGGAGCCCCAAGATAAATAATGGCGCCTATTTTATGTGTCCCTAAGCCCCCTAAATATGGATAATTGAGGGAAGCAGAATGTGACTTCCTATGGCACATTCTGTACAAAACATAACTTTTACTAATTTTTTAATTGGGATTTTTGTTGTGATAATTGAAGATTCACATGCTGTAAAAAATAATACTACAAGGAAATCTTTTGTTCACTTTGCCCAGTTCTTCCCAATGGTAATGTCCTCCAAAACTATAATATAGCACAATCGGGATATTGACATTGATGCAGTCCACCCATCTTATTGACATCTCCCCAGTCTTAATTGTACTCATTTGTGTGTACCTGTATTTCTATACAATTTTCTCATGCATGTAGGTATCCACCACCACAGGTAGATACTAATGCATTTTATCTCTAGTTTGCATGCAATAATAAGGTGATACAATGAGGTTAACTAGCCACCTTCACATTGGTTTTTGGAAATGTGTTAGAAAAACATAATTAATTTGGCATTAAAATTGAACTAGGCATATCCCTCTCCAAATATCATCTTCTAAAAGCACCAGAGTCTGATGGCAGTGCAAGCCAGACAGTAGGGTTGCTAAACCACAGTTTGTTGGCCCAGTGCACCTGAACATTTTTCAGACTCCAGCTCTCATCTCACAGCCACCTGGCAATACAAAATATCCCATTTCTTACTGAATTGAGGAAAAATACCTTCGCCTGGGATTCAGAGCTCTTCATGACCAGTATTTTCTCCAACTTCTCCCATTTACATGGATGTTTCTTGAGACTTATCTTAAAAACCTCTTCTAGAAAGACTACTCAACTAGATATTTCCTCCTTAGGACCCTCAAAATTCCTTGCTCCAGGCACACTATTGTATTCTGTAGTTACCGGTGTGCTGGGATGCCCCCATATCTGAGCCCAAGCGGACTGGGTCTCATTTAGCTAAGTGTACACCACCCAGGACCTACACATAAATGGGAATAACTTTTGTGGTCTCTCCACACTCCTCATCCGCCCACTGAACAGTGCATAGGACCTATGGATGTCAGGGCCCAGCAGCGGTTCACCTCCAGCATCTGAGGGCAGGAACAGTAGCTGCCATCTACTAAAATGACAGCACCTAGCGTGTACTGCACCCACACCCAGCACTTGGCACTTTGCATTTGCCATTTCAGTTCTCATGGCACCCATACAAGGTAATGATTCCTAGCTCAGTTTATACAGGTGAGGAACTGAGGTATAGGAAGATTCTATGACTCACTCAATGATCCACAATCCAGAGAGAGTAGAGCCAAGACCTGAATCCCCTCTGACTTCAGCCCACGTTCGTAACCACTGACCTCTACTGCCCCCAAAACTATAACAGATCTATAACAAAGCAATTGGATGCCAGGCACTTTTTTAAGTACTTTCCACTCATTACCTCATTTAATCCCCCACCGTCACCCTATGAGGTAGGTACTCGTTCTCATCTTCTAGATGAGAAAACTGAGGACAGAGAGGTGAAATAATTTGGTCAGGATCATACAGCTAGAAAGTACAGAGTGAGGATTCAAACCCAGGCAGTCCAGCTCCATATTTCATGCTCTGAACCTTCCACTTAGCCGCCCAAATGCAGTACTATATTGATGGCAAAAGATCAACCAAGTGCAGGGGTGATCTACCCTGAGATATAACAATTATATGTATCACCTATGATACAAGAGAGTTTGTTACTTCCAAGTCTTAACCAAGGAAGAACCGAACTTGTAACCGATAAGAGAAACAATGATCCACTTAATGGTAAAAGCTGGCAGGTTAGAGCTTACCCTAAGGAAGCGCCTGGCTCAGGAAGATACTGCTTTGGAAAATAAGTGAAGATGTATTATTAATATTAATGATACAGTTTGTCTCATTTCTAATGAAATGGAGTAACTTACAGGAGTGTAAATTGGTATAACCTCTGGGAAAGTTTGGTATTAACTAATGAAGTCAAAGATATGCATACTCTATAACCCAGAAGTTCTTCTTAGGAGTATAGCCAAGAGAAATTCAGGTACATGTGCACCAGGACACACATGCAAGAATGTTTATTGGGGCATTTTTGTAATAATCCCAAACAGAAGGGGCACCTGGATGGCTCAGTTGGTAGAGCATCCAACTCTTGATCTCGGGATTGTGAGTTCAAGCCCCATATTAGATGTAGAGAATACTTAAAAACAATAAAAAATACATAAAAATATTTTTTAAAAAGAGGTTCACAAAACTTAAAAAAAAAAAAACCACACAACCAAACAAGAAACAACCCACATGTCCACTAATAGCAGAAAAGATAAATGAATTGTGATATAATCATACAATGGAATAGTATATGGGGTTGACAACAAATGAGGTCCATTCAACAACATGGATGAATGCTAAAAATATAATATTGAGTGAAAAAAACATGAAATAAAAGAATCCACATAGTATAATTGTATTTATATGAAGTTCAAAAACAAGCAAAATTTAACAGCATTATTTGAAATATACTTAGGTATATACTGAAGTGGTAAAACTGGGAAAAATAGAAAAACATAAATTACCAATAAATCTGGGATAGTGCTTACCAGCAAGAACAGGGCATTGGAACAAGGGAGAGAAACATGGGAGAGGGGGCTTTTGAAATGTGGACAATGTTATATCTGTGTCTGCTTACATGGATGTTTATTATAATGATCCATTAAACTTTGCACAGAAGTCCCCCTTTATCTGAAGGGATGCATTCTGAGACTCCAGTGGATGCCTGAAACTGCGGATAGTGCTGAACCCTATATATATTATATTTGTTCCTATGCGTACTTACCTATGATCAAGTTTGGTTTATAAATTAGGCACAATAAGAGATTCACAATAGTAATATAATAGAACAATTATAAAAATACACTGTAATAAAAGTTATGTGAATGTGGTCTCTCTAGCTCTCTAAATATCTAGTACTGCATTCACCCTTCTTCCTGTGATGGTGTAAGAGAGTAGAATACACCCATGATGAGATGAAGCAAGGTGAATGGCACAGGTATTGGGACATAGAGCTAGGCTACTGTTGACCTTCTGATGATGGGATTGTCTGCTTCGGGACCACAGTTGAACTTGGGTAACTGAACCAGACACAGAAACCGTGGATCGGGTGGGGTTGGTGGGGGGGCTACTGTATTTGTTTTAGACACTCTTCGCTATGCATCTGTTGTATTTCACAATTTTTAAGTTAAAAATAAATATTAAAGAGAGCCACTAATATTCCAATGCCTCCCACATGCCCAGGGCTTGAGTTGGTTCTGAATCCTATCGCCCCCCCATTTTCATAATCCTTTCAGGGTACACCATTCCCTCTCATCCAGATCATGAACTTCACTCTCTATGGGATCATTTCCATCAGCATTTAAACAGAGGTCTCCCTTCCATCTTAAAAACAACAACAAACCCCAACCTCATCCGAAGCTTCTGCCTTCTCCTCCCTTTCTCAACCGAACTTCTGAAAAGAGTTGTCTGACCTTATTTCCTCTATTTAACTCCCACTATTCCTCTCAACTCTCTCCATTCAGGCTTTTGTCTCCATCACTTCTTCCCTCAAAAACAGATGTTTTTCTAACCCCCATGACTCGGTTTAGTTAGTTCAGTGTGCCTTTCATTGACCCCATCTTGGATAATTTGATGTGGTTGATTATCACCTCTCTAAAACAGTCTCTCTCTTTAGCACAACCTCCTGGTTTACCCCACTCCTCTGCTGTATCTCATTGTCTTTCGCTGACCCATTCTCCTCTAGCTAGCTGTTAAATTGTGTGGTTCTAGATCCTAGGCTTCCTACTACTCTTAATTTATATCCCCTCTCCAGCTGATTCTAGCTAATTTACTCCAGTGGTTTCAATCACTGTGTGTTTGCTGTTGTCTTTCAAACATGCACATGCAATCCATATCTCTCCTTGAAACTCCATCATCTGGGCATCTCAAAAGCATGTCAAACAACCTATCCAAAACCATGGTCTTCCACTATGAGAATGATTCTCATCAGGTGTTTCCCATCTCTAGGGAAAACACCAGAAACCAAGTTTTCAGGCCTGATGCATCTCTACCTGCTAAAAATTCTTCAAGAGTGTCCTACCACATTTAGAAAAAGTCATTCTATGGCTCTGCGTGACCTAACCCCTCCCTTCCTTTTAAGCCATCTTGCATCTCTCCCGTCCAACTGCATGCTCCTTGTACCCTGGATAACTTTTAGTCCTCAAATTGATCATTTGTCCACAGGGCCCTTGTTTGTGTTAGTACAGCTTCTTAGAATATCTTTTGCTACTCTCTATTTAAAATTGTTCCCCTGTTTTTCTTGATACCCCAGACTTTATCACATTTTTTTTTATTGTATTTGTTATCGAATGCTGGGTAACAAATATCTCCAAAAGTTAATGTCTTGAGCCAGTAAGAATCACTTATTGTCTCTCATCATTTCTGTGGGTCAGGCGTTTGGAAATGGCTCAGCTAGGTGGTTCTGGCTTGTGGTCTCTCATGTGATGGTAGTCACATGTCAGCTGGGAATGCAGTTACCTGAAGGTTTGATTGGGACTGCAGTTTCCCCTTCAAGACTGTTCATTCATATCACGGGCAAGTTTGTGTTGACTGTTGGTAAGACGACTCTGTTTCTCTGTACATACACCTCTCCATATTGTTTGGTCCTCCTCGCAACATGGTGACTTGAAGTCAAAGCTAAACATTAAGAAAGTGGGAAGAATGGGGCGATTGGGTGGCTCAGTCGGTTAAGCAGCTGCCTTCGCCTCAGGTCATGATCTCAGGGTCCTGGGATCGAGCCCCGCATTGCGCTCCATGCTCAGCAGGAAGCCTGCTTCTCCCTCTCCCACTCCCACTACTTGTGTTCCCTCTCTTGCTGTCTCTCTCTCTGTCAAATAAATAAATAAAATCTTAAAAAAAAAAAAGTGGGAAGAAATGGAGGGGAGGTAGGGGGAAGGAAAGAGAGACAAAGAAGCTGTTTCTTTTTTATGAGCTAGCTTCAAAAGCCAAATAGCATCCCTTCTACCATATTCTATTCATTAGAAGTGATTCACTAAGATTGGCCCATGTCCAATGGGAGAAGAATTAGATACTACCTTTTAGAGGGATAGTGTCAAAAAGTCTGCAAACATATTTTAGAAATCATATCACCTGTACTCTTCCTTCCTGGACTTATCACAGTCTGTAATTTTATATAATATTATATAATATTATATTATATAACATATTATAAAGATGTAGTGTATACTTCTGTGATTATTTGATTAATGCCTATCTTCACACACTAGAACATAAGGCAGTGAAATAAGCTAGTGGAACAAGAATCATATCTGCCTTGCCTACCATTTTATTCTTAGTCCCTAGCACATTAGATGGCAATCAATGTAGAATAAATGTGGGGGTGCCTGGATGGCTCAGTCAGTTAAGCTCCAACTCTTGATTTCTGCTCAGGTCATAATCTCAGGGCCATGAGATTGAGCCCCACATCAGGCTCTGCACTCAGCACAGAGTCTGCTTAAAAGACTCCCTCCCTCTGCCCCTCCCCTCATCCTGCATGCTCACTCACTCTCAAATAAATAAATAAATCTTTTATTAAAAAAGAATAAATATGAATGTTATTAATTATATGTAACACCCACAACAGCCCTTTCAGGTAGGTAGCATTCTTTCCATTTTATAGATGTGGAATTAAAATGGTTGGATAACATGTTTAAGGACCAGAGTTTGAATCTAGGTCTCTGTCGCGAAGTCAGAACTCTTTCTAGGACTCCAGACTTTTTCCTAGGACCACAGAAGCTACTTTGGCCTGAGTGAAATGATCTCCTCGGTTTCCACATTTCTTCATCCAGAAGCCTTGGGATAGCTAATTCTGCTTTCCAGGTGTATGGATTCAAGGACAGACCTATCGTTAAAGACCTACCCAGAATCTGGTCATGAAAAAGAAATTCTCCAAAATAACGGATCCTTGTGAGTTTGTTTATCATGAGCAAAAAGAAGGGAATGTGGAGTTTCTGAAACTGCAAACCTACTCTTGGGAAGGTCAACCAGAGTAGTTCCTGGAAAAGCTAGTGCTTCTCAATAGCAAAATCTCCTATCTGATCCCCTATCCTCCACTCCTGTCTTATCTCCTTCACTAAGAAGAAAGGGACTGTTCAGTAGTTGCTCTGTCCAATGAGGCGACCACTAGTCATTTGTGGCTTTTTAAATTAATTAAAATTAAATAAAAATTTAAATTCAGTTCCTAATCACACTAGCCACATTTCAAGTGCTCAAAAGCTACCAGGTAGCTGGTGGCTACCATAATAGAAAGTGCAAATATAGAACATTTGTATCGTTACTGAAAATTCTATTGAACAGTGCTGCCAGAGAAACTGGGTAATCCCAGCCCCAGAGAATTCCAAGGCCATGGGAGAAGACAAAACCAGAGCTGGAGGAATTTATCCACCCCAAAGACATTCCCAACTCACTTGTGAGAAATGGTCCCTGATCATGGGGCTCTGGGCATGGATATGCCTTTGCAGGTCTGTACTCTCTCATCAGGCTTTCTGCCTCTTTCCTGTCCATCCTCTGAGCTACCGATCTCATTTTATTTATTTATTTTTAAAGATTTTATTTACTTATTTGTCAGAGAGAGAGAGAAAGAGCACAAGCAGGGGGAGTAGTAGACAAAGGGAGAAGCAAGCTCCCCTCTGAGCAAGGAGCCCAATGTGGGATTTGATCCCAGGAACCTGGAAGCACCATCTGAGCCGAAGGCAGACGCTCAACGAACTGAGCCACCCAGGCATCCCTACTGATCTCATTTTAAATAATCACCATCACTCTCCAAACCAGACCACTCCTTGCCTGCTGCCCTAACCCACTGAGCCTAGACCTAGCCCAGGACAACTTTAACATTTTTCCTCACTCCAAACCATTCCATCTCCATACTTTGGCCAGTCTCCAACCCTCCATTCTCAGAGTATGTGATTTCCCTCCTTCTCAAAGATAAGCCCTCCCCCAACTTCTCTATCAACATGTGTGTTCTGGATTCGGCTCCCCTTCACCTCACTGGAGAACTCACTTTGCTAATTATTCTCTCCCCTTCATTGTCTTCCATCTTTCCCTCCACCAGCACTGTTTTTCCAGTGTTCAAGTAGGCATGGCTTCCCCCGGTGCTGTCAATAATTTTAATTGGCCCTTTAGGATCATCTCATCTTCCCCTTCCTTTTCCTACCAATTGACTCTAGGGAGCTGTCTGCAAAAAAGACTCTACATTCTCATTTCCCACCTAGGGCCAGGCTCTCATCCAACACAGTTGCTTCCCATTTAATAAAATTTGTTCTGGATGTGGCATTCAAGGCTTTCCACAATCAGTCCCTGGCCTTTTTTTTTTTGAACCAATCTTGTTTTTTATTATTTTTTTTTATTAAGTAAGCTCTATGCCCAATGTGGGACTTGAACTCAAGACCCTGAGATCAAGAGTCGCATGTTCTACCAATTGAGTCAGTCAGATCCCCCCGGCCTAACTTTATACCCATTTTTTTTCTGTCACCTTCTAGCCATATTCATCTCTTCACCACCCCCCACACATGTCTAAAACATTCCTGCCACTGTATCTTTATTATTACTCTTTCTCTTGCCAGAAATACTTGCTCTACATACATTCTTCCACCAATGGGGACTGAGCTCAAGTTCTTCCTTCCTGATGACATCTTTCTGACAATAAAGGCCCGTCATGCTTGTCTGACTCACATCACTGAGCCCAGGCAGCCTGATGCTTCTGTGTGCTATTGTATGGACATTTCTCTTCTCTCTCCAGCTGAATTTCCGTATACTTCCTGGCAAGGAATTACCATTCACATCTTTGCACTCCTGAGTTTTTAGAAAAACGCAGAATCTTGTGCACAGTGGATATTCAAATAACAGTTGATTGACTCATTCCCAGACATATCCCATCATCAATTCAAAACGGGCCAGTGGCAAACCATGCAGCACTATTTTAAATAACCTCCTGAAAAGAAGATCATAAAATGGGGACTGTGACAGCAATTAGCTATGTAAATGCCCTGAGGATGAAGTTGATGCATTAAAAAATAATACACCTCTTTGGAAGAGCCTGGGAAGACAGGTGTGAATGGGTGCTGGGAACTGCAGAGCTACACAGCTGGCAAGCATCAGTGCCATTATTGATACATTTTGGTGGGTGAGAAAAAAAAATCTGTGCTTTTTTTTTTTTTTTTACCCTGTCTGGGGGCAAGGAGGCAGGG
>NW_023270852.1:4820545-4826864 GCF_011800145.1 Mirounga leonina
GGGGGGACAGGGAGAAAAAGTACAGGCTGTGGAGGCAGGCAAAACTTGTCCTGAATCTCAGCCTCATTGCTGACTTGATGTATAAAAGTGGGTAAGTAATCTCTTTTTATGCTGTGGCAGAATATTATTGGCCTGAGGAGAGGTTTATGACAAAAATGTGAACAGCATGATATTGTGCTTATAATTTTTTTAAAAGTATATATAATGTATGCACAGAAAAAAGACCAGAAAGCTACGTGCCAAAATATTATAGATTATAGATGATTTTCTTTTTTTCTTTGGCCTTTTCTGTGTTTCTCAAGTTTAAAGCACTGTGACTTTTATAAAGGTCTGTTTTAAAAATTATCTGAGTTAAAGAACTGCAATATAGTATCTGTTTTAGGTGGTTTGAATTATTTCTCTGGGTTGAACAGAATGTATGTTTTTCTTTTCAGTAATCTCAAATATTCAGAAAAGGTGAGAGGAAATTGCTGACATGACACCCTATCACCCCCAAATTCTTTAGTGTGTCTTTTCTCCAAACAAGAACATGCAACCACCTAAATTGGGAAATTGACATGTCTAAGCTTCAAACTGAATTCAGGTTTTCCCAGTTATCTAATAGGGAGCTAAGGACCCCATCCCCAATTACGTGTTACATGTGGTCGCCATGTCTCTTTCATCTCCTTTAATATTGAGTCAGTTTCTCAGCATTTTCTTAACTTTCATGATTTTAATGGTTTTGAAGATTGCAGGTCAGCTATTTTGTCCCTTCATTTGGGCTTGTGGTAGCCAGACTCCCAAATGGCCCGCACTGATTCTTGCCCCCTGGTATTCACGCCCTCATGTAAGTCCCCTCCCGCCTTGAATCAGGGGTGACCTGTGTGACCAGTGGAACACTATAGAAGTAACATGTACCTAGAGGCTAGGTCATAAGAGACACTTCAGCTTCTGCTTTGGTGTCTTGGATCGCTTGCTCTCGGGGAAGCCAGCCGTTGCATCATGGGGATGTTCAAACAGCCCTGCGGAGAAGCCTCTACGGAGATTAACTAAAGCATCCTGCTAGTGGCCACACAGACTTGCCAGCCATATGAATAAGCCATCCTGGAAGTGAGTTCTCTGGCAACCTCAGAGGAGGCCTAAGCCAGAGCTGCCTATCCAAGTTGCTCCCAAATTCCTGACCCATACAAACCGTGAAAGATAATAAATATTGTTTTAATCCACAAAGTTTAGGGGCAGTAGCCAACTAATACAGGTTTGTTTGTTTCCTCATGAGCAGACACAAGCTTCCCATTTGGGGCAGGCACGCTACAGTAGTGATGCTGTGTTCTTCCCATTGCATCCCGTTACGTCATGCCTGATCGCAATTTGTCACGTTATTGGTGATGTTCAGTTTGATCACTTGATTGAGGTGGTGTCTCATGCTTCTTCACTGTTAAGCCACTCTGTTTAAATAAGTAATTTATGGGGAGATACTTTGATACTGTGTAACTACTGTGTCTCAACAAACTTTCACTTTGTTCATTATTACTTTTTTCTACCTGTAGAGATGCTTAGACTCCTATTTTATTCAATGGGTTATAATCCATTACTATCATTTATTCTGATGATCAAATCATGCCGTATTTGGCCAGAGTCCCTTCAACTGGCTTCCATGTCCTTTTGGTATGTCCCATCATTTTTTGAGCACATTGCAACTTTCTGGTTCAGTGCTCTTGGGGTGTTACTTTTTCTCGGTATATCTTAATGGACAGAATTAGGTAATATATGTATGTATTCACACATATACTTAAATCTATATTTCTCTCTTACTTACAATCATGAATTTCAACTCTCGTCAAATACCCCTAGATTCATTCTAGTTTTTTCTTTTCCATATTTGTAACTCCCTTTTCCACCTGTGAGAAAACTGGCTCGCATTATTCTTTTTTTTTTTTTTTAAAGATTTTATTTATGTATTTGAGAGAGAGAGACAGAGAGAGAGATTGAGAGGGGGGAGGGTCGGGAGGGTCAGAGGGAGAAGCAGACTCCCTGCCGAGCAGGGAGCCTGATGCGGGACTCGATCCAGGGACTCCAGGATCATGACCTGAGCCGAAGGCAGTCGCTTAACCAATTGAGCCACTCAGGCACCCTGGCTCGCATTATTCTTAATATATGACTTGATCAGTCCCCTTATTGTAACCAACTTCTCTGCACCACTTCCTGCCTCCCTCCCCCCCAACATAGTTGCCCTCTTCACTCCTCCGAGGTTCCTACACTCTACACTGGGGACATACTTTTCCAGCAAAAAAGTGGATTAGATATCCTTTTTTTTTTTTTTTAATTACGTTCACTTAGCCACTGTGGTGGCTGTAGCCATCGTTAGTAGATTAGATATCTTAAATGACCCTTTGCATCAGTTTTTCTATTGGACGTATAGCAAACCACCCCAAAACTTAGTGGCTTAAAACAAAAATAATTTGTTATGTCTTAAAATTCTACGGATAGGCTGGGAGGTTTTGCCTATGTCCCCCGAGTTCACTCATATGACTATATTCAATGAGTGAGTTGGGTGGAGAATGGCCATTCTCAGATGTCCTCACTCACATGTCTGAGGTCCCAGCTGAGATGACTAGGATGGCTTGGCCTCTCTCCTCATGTGCTCTTTCATCTAGGACTTCAAGTGATGTTGGAAGTATTCCAGGAAAGCAAAAGCAAAAGGGCCTATTAAGTCATACAACATCACTTACACTAGAGTCTATTAGTCAAAGCAAGTCACAGGAGAGCTCAGATCCAGACCTCACTTCTTGATGGGAGGAATTGGACCAGCAGAGTTACATTGCAAAGGAGCACTGACAGAGGGAGGCATAATTCCTTGGGGCCATTAGTATGAGCATTTGCCACACTTTCCTAATTAAATGATAAAAATGTCATTTTTTACATTATTTTATATATATATTTTTAAACATTTTATATATATATATTTATATATTTTTTAAACATATATATTTATACATTTTTTTAAAACATTATTTTAAATGCTTCTCTGAACTGGAAAGAACTTCACCTCTTAATAGGTGGTATGTGGGAAACAGAAGGCAAAGCTGGGGACTACAAAAAGCAGTGAATCAAATGTGAGACCCTTACATAAAGCTGGGACCCTACACTCATTGTAAGGGGAATGAGAAAAACACTGTTACTGAAAAAAAGGAGACAGCAGGAAAAACTTGCCTGCATGACTTGTCCTGGGTGCTGGATGTCAGGGAAACGAGAATCACCTGAAAATTTGTAACCACCAATTGACCATCAAATGGGTTCACACAGTTTTCTCGCTCGGGGCGGGGGAGGGGGAGGGGGAGGTGAGAGAAGCAAGCTGATGGTGTTATTTAAAGTGATCCCCTATTGTTAGGCTCCTAGCTGACTGAGAAGTACAAACTGTAAATCCTCCCTGAAAAAATTCAAACTCCATCCAGGCCTCCAAAAATTCTTACAGATGAATTTCCAATAAAAATGGGAAACTCATTGTAAAACAAAATCACAAAACATACTAAGAAGCAAGGCATCATCTGTGAGAACCAGCAGAAAAAAAAACACGAGGCAGAAATAGAGCCTTTATGTATTCAGACACTAGACTATATATAAATAACACTTTGAAGTAACTAAGTTCAATATGTGTTGTGGACCAAGTTGTGTCTCTCTAGAATTTTATGTTAAAGCCCTAAGCCCTGATGTGACAGTATTAGGAGCAAGGAAATAATCAAGCTAAATGAAGTCATAAGGGCGGGACCCTGTTAGGATTAGTGTCTTCTGAGGAAAAGACCCCAGAGAACTGGCTGTCTCTCCACCATCTGAGCCCTCGGTAAGAAGGTGCTCTCACCAGGAACCCTACCATGCTGGCATCCTGGTTTCAGACTTCTGGCTTCCAGGCTATAAGAAAACAAATGTCTGTTGTTTAAATCTATGGTACATTGTTATGGCAGCTGGATATGATATGTTTAAATAAATATATGACAAGCTTAAAATACGCACATGGAATAACTTGGCCGAACTGAGAAAAACCCACATAGAAATTTTCAAAATCAAAATTTTAATAGTTGGAAGTAAAAAACCCCATTTGAAAGATGGGTTCCCTTCACTGGAGATAGAATTAGTCAACTGGATAATAGAGTGAATGGATTTATATGGAATATAAGGACATTGGAAAAATGAGAGGTTATGAGTTATGTTGGATATAGTGAGAAGGTCTAGTATACATCTAGTCATATTTCCAAAAAAGGTAATGGGGATGGAAAATGGTGCAGCCACTTTGGAAAACAGTCTAATAGCTCCTCAAAAAATCCTAAACATAGAATTAACATAGGACCAGGAAATTCCCTTACTAAGCATTTACACAAGAGAAATGAAAACAAACATCCACACAAAAACTTACACACAGGTGCTCATAGCAACATATTCACAATAGCCAAAAAGTGGAAATAACCCAAATGATAAATGAATAAACAAATGTGGCATATCCATACAATAGGATATTATTTGGCAATAAAAGGGAATGAAGTATCGATATATACTACACCATGAATCTTGAAAACATTATGGTAAATGAAATTAACCACTAACAAATTACCACATATTGTAGGATTCTATTTATATGTAATTTCCAGAATAGGCCAATCTATGAAATGTCCAAAATGGCAGATCTGTGGGAAAAGAAAGTAGATTAGTGGTTTCCTTGGACTAGGCAGGAGCAGGTGGGGTGGGGATGCATAGTGATTACTAACAGGTACAAGGATTCTTTTGGAGGTAAAGTGTTCTAAAATTAAATTATGATCATGGTGTATAACTCTAAATATTCTCCAAACCATAGAACTACACACCTTTTTGTTTCTTTGTTTATTTATTAAGTTTTTCATTTTAGTTCCAGTATTATTAACATACAGTGCTATATTAGTTTCAGGTATACAAATATAGTAATTCAACAATTCTATACATTACTCAGTGCTTATCATGATAAGTGTACTCTTAATTCCCTTCACGTATTTCATCTACCCCCCCCACCCCACCCCCACATCTCCCCTCTGGTGACCATCAGTTTGTTCTCTATAGTTAAGAGTCTGTTTCTTGGTTTGTCTCTCTCTTTTTTTCCCCTTTGTTTTGTTTCTTAAATTCTACATATGAGTGAAATCCTATGGTATTTGTCTTTGACTGACTTATTTCACTTAGCATTATGCTCTCCAGCTCCATCCATGTTGTTGCAAATGCAAGATTTCATTCTTTTTTATAGCTGGATAATATTCCAGTGTGTGTGTGTGTGTTTGTGTGTGTGTTTGTGTACACACACATACCATATCTTCTTTATTCACCCATCTATTGATGGACACTTGGGCTGCTTCCATAATTGGCTATTGTAAATAATGCTGCAATAAACATAGGGGTGCATATATCTTTTTAATTATTGTTTTTTGTATTTTTTGGGTAAATAACGCAGTAGTGCAATTACTGGATCATAGGGTAGTTCTATTTTTAATTCTTTGTAGAACCTCCATACTGTTTTTCACAGTGGCTACACCAGTTTGCCTTCCCCCTAACAGTGCATGAGGGTTTTTTTTCTCTACATCCTTGCCAACACTTGTTATTTCTTGTGTTTTTGATTTTAGCCATTCTGACAGGTGTGAGGTAATATCTCATTGTGGGTTTGATTTGCATTTCCCTGCTGATGAGTGATGTTGAGCATCTTTTCGTGGGTCTGTTGGCCATTTTTGTATGTCTTCTTTGGAGAAATGTCTGTGTCTTCTGCCCATTATTTAATTGGATTTGTTTGTTTGTTTGTTTGTTTTGGTGTTGAGTTGCATAAGTTCTTTATATATTTTGGATACTAACTTTTTATCGGATATGTCATTTGCAAATATCTTCTCCCTTTCAGTAGGTTGACTTTTAGGTTTGCTCATTTCTTTGCTATGCAGAAGCTTTTTATTTTATTTTTGCTTTTATTTCCCTTGCCTGAGGAGGCTTTCTAGCCTTGCTACAGCCCATGTCAGAGAAATTACTGCCTGTGCTCTCTTCTAGGATTGTTATGGCTTCAGGTCTCATATTAGGTCTTTAATCCATTTTGAGTTTATTTTTGTGTATGGTGTAAGAAAGTTATCCAGTTTCATTCTTTTACATCATTTGTTGAAGAGACTCTTTTTCCCATTGCACACTTTTGCCTCATTTGTCAAAGATTAACTGACCCTATAACTGTGAGTTTGTTTCTGGGCTTTCTATCCTGTTCCTTTGATCTTAGTGTCTATTTTTGTGCCAGTACCATACTCTTTTGATCACTATAGCTTTGTAGTATAACTTGAAATCTGGAATTGTGATGCCT
>NW_023270852.1:4826874-4829374 GCF_011800145.1 Mirounga leonina
ATATGCAAGTAAACATTGTATAAAATTTAAAAAATAATGTCCAGTTATGGAGGAGTACTGGCTGGAATTAAAACACTGGGCAACAGTATCCTTCATTGCTGGTCCCCCCACTCACCACTTTCACTGTCCATCCTATTAGATTGTGTTTGTTTTCCTGTAAGTCCACTGACTTGACCAGATCCTTCCTAACTTTCTCCCTTTAACTCCTGTCTTCCAACCCCCTGTCCTAGTTGCTACCGGCACATGTCAGGGAAGGACTGACTAGGCCTGTTGGAGCAGTTTTTCCTTTAAATATTAAAAAGCTTAAACAGGCCCATACAAGGATCAGGTTCTTAAAATTGCTTTCATTCCAAACAGTTTGCTTACATTTTAGAATGCTTTTTTTTGTGTGTGTTGATTCAAAAAATAACACAAGTTAATTATATTAAAATTGTGAAAATTGGGCGCCTGGGTGGCTCAGTCGGTTAAGCGACTGCCTTTGGCTCAGGTCATGATCCCAGAGTCCCGGGATCGAGTCCCGCATCCGGCTCCCTGCTCCGCGGGGAGTCTGCTTCTCCCTCTGACCCTCCCCCATCTCATGTGCTCTCTCTCTCTCAGTCTCTCTCTCTCAAATAAATAAAATCTTTAAAAAATAAATAAATAAATAAAAATAAAATTGTGAAAATTATAAAGAAGAAAATAAGTTATCACCCATTGTACTGTATCGTAAAACTAACCACCGAGTGTTTAAAATTTTTTAACTGACAGTAAAATGCAACAAATAGCTTAATGTAAAATAGCTGTGTTTCCACCACTCAGAACTGAAAATTGATAACATTTTGTCATATTTACTTCTAGACAGTTCCTTACATTTTCATAGTCTAGGATAGATTGCAAATAGAGGCCCACGTATGTTATGTCTAAATATTTAAGATCTAAATCAAGCCAATAAACTATTCAAGTATATTTCAACCTCCTACACTGATAGATGTATTTTTATGACCAAAAATTATAAAGCTATACTTGTTTTGGTTTTCTTTTTTTTTTTTTTCTTTTTGGTGCGAAAAGGTGGTTTTATTAAAGCACAGAGACAGGACCCATGGGCAGAAAGAGCTGCCTAAAGCTATACTTTTTTAAAGGTGTAGATTTTACTTATTTATTTATTTGACAGAGAGATAGAGAGCACAAGAAGGCAGAGCGGCAGGCAGAGGGAAAGGGAGAAGCAGGCTCTCTGCTGAGCAGGGAGCCCCATGTGGGGCTCCATCCCAGGACGCTGGGATCATGACCTGAGCTGAAGGCAGCCGCCTAACCGACTGAGCCACCCAGGCGCCCCTAAAGCTATATTTTTTAAAACTAAAAACTTAGTAAATAACAAAGAGATTTAATTTTAATTATTACTATTCATGTATAGGAGTTTGCTGATAAGTTTGTGATATTTAGATAATAAAGTATATATATATAATGTATGAATAATTATATATGTTCCACTAAATTTATTTTTCTTGCCTTCATTTCAACAAAATCACTAATAGTGTAAAGTTAAGGGTTTCACAGGGGCGCCTGCCTGGTGGCTCAGTCAGTTGAGTGACCAACTTTTGGTTTCTGCTCAGGTCAGAATCTCAGGGTATGGGATCAAGCCCCATGTTGGTCTCCACTCAGTGTGGAGTCTGCTTGTCTCTCTCCCTCCTGCTCTGTTCCTCCCCATCCCCCTCAGAGGCCACTCTCTCTCTCAAATAAATAAATAAAATCTTAAAAAAAATAGTTTCACATACTGTCTTCTATTGATCATAAAGCCAAATGAAACTTTTCTTCGGTCTTTGGGGTTCTTAGATCATTTTTTTGGTTAATTTCAGTTTAGGCAACTTCAGACAGTTTCCACTGGAATTATCAGTTAAAATTCTTAGAATTTCAGAAACAAAAAACCCAAAAATTTTACATATGTTCAAACAATAAGATTGTTATATAAGAAATAATCATTATCATAAAATATAAGACATTTTAAAATCTTTGTATTATCACTTATATGATGATTCTCACAGTCTCATAAAATATTTTCAGGTAATAATGTAAAGAATCGATGCCATTCTTTATGCTTGTTGCATCTTATAGCACTGAGCCCAAATGCCAGTGAAAGACTTGTGTGTGTTTTAAAAATACATTGCTATTTTTGTGTGTTTGTGATTATGTGAGAAAGTTGAAAGTGCAAGGCCAAGGAGAGACAAATGTTCCCTGGGTGTGACTGTGATACTGTTTGTTCTATTTTCTAAATGAAGGAAACAAAAGATTACTGACCAATTCCAAACTTTTTAAATCTCTTCTTCCAATTTCATTCTCCATCATGTACTTGTATGTATGGTGCCAGGGATTTGTTATATATATATTCATGGATAATATTTGTATTGCCTTCAGGGTCCCTGAGTGGCTCAGTTGGTTAAGTGTCTGCCTTCGGCTCAGGTCATGATCCCAGGGTCCTGGGATTGAGTCCCTCATCGGGCTCCCTGCTCTGCGGGAAGTCTTCTTC
>NW_023270852.1:4830869-4870038 GCF_011800145.1 Mirounga leonina
TTATTTATTTATTTATTTATTTATTTATTTATTTATTTATTTATTTAATTATGTTAGATGTCCCTATGGGAGGCCGTTGGTTGTAACCATAGTGTCTGCATTGGTGAGGGTAATAAGTTCTTGTCTGTGCTGTGGACAGTTTTTACCCCATGCCACTGATTGGATTGTCACTTGACCACCCCCTGTCCGCTACCCCTCCTCTAAACTGTTACCTTGCAACTGATTGCCTTGTTTATCCAGTTTTGTATTGATGAACTTTCTACAACTTAGGTTTTAAAAAATATGACTCTACCTTGAAGACTGTTTCACACCAATACAGAAAACTCTTCATTATCTGTTTTATATGCTGCATATTTCATTGTATGGAAGTAGCTTATTTAATGGCCATTTAGATTCTTTCCAGTCTTTTGGATTTCAAACAATACCACAATAAATGACCTTGAACATTATTTGGTATATATGCGTGGATATATGCAAGATATATTATCAAAAATGGGGTTATTGGACCAGAAGATATGCACAGTTTTAGTTTTGAGATATATTGTCAAGTTACTTTTCACAGAGGTTGCAGATATTTATATGCCTATAAACAGTATGAACATTCCTGTTTCTCCTATCCTTAAAAATTAAACATTTTATCTTAGCTAATCCAGTGGGTTAAAACATGCTATCTCCTTGAATCTTTCTTATTATGAGTAAGTTTATTTTTTATTTTTTTAAAAGATTTTATTTCTTTATTTGACAGAGAGAGACACAGCGAGAGAAGGAACACAAGCAGGGGGAATGGGAGAGGGAGAAGCAGGCTTCCGGCGGAGCAGGGAGCCCAGTGCGGGGCTCGATCCCAGCACCCTGGGATCATAACCTGAGCTGAAGGCAGACGCTTAACGACTGAGCCACCCAGGTGCCCCATGAGTAAGTTTAAATAATATGTTCATATGTTTTATAGCTAACTATATTTCTTTTTTTTAACTGTATTTCTTTTTATGAAAATTGTTCAGAACCTTTACCCATTGTTCTCTGGAATTGTTGGATTTGTACTCCAGTTAATTTGCAGGAGCTTATTATATATTGGAGGAATTAACCCTTTGTAACAGGAGTTGCAAATACATTTTCCCCAAGTTTTTATCTTTTGATTTTGTTTCTGAAGGTTTTGTGATGGATAATATTTTAATGAACCAGATATATCAATCTTTTGTGACATTTGTATTTTATATCATATTTAGGACAGCTTTCTCTACTATATAGATAGTTTTAACTTTTCAACTCAAACACTTGATCTATCCAAAATTCATCTGGTGTGCAAAGCAAGCAGTCAAGTTAATTTTTTCCCAGATGGCTACTTTAATGTCCCAGAAACACATAGTTGAATAGTTCTTGTTTTATCTACTGATATGTAAAAAAATACTGCTTTATAATATGAATTCCCATATTGTTGGATCTAAGTTCTTTATCATAGGACACTGATCCATTTGCATGCATATTCCTACACAAATGCTACATTGTTTGAATTACTATAGATTCATGTAGATTTATGTGTGAGGGTTTTTTTTCCTACAGAATGGTAACTCACATACCATAAAATATACAAATCTTGATTTTACAGCCAAAATGAAGGTTTGCCTATATATAAACCTGTTGAATCACAACTTGGATCAGGATACTCTGAAAGAGTGTCTTACGCTCTTTCCCTGTCAATACCCTCAATATGTACTGACGTCAATCATTATTAATTATTTTCCCCTGTTCTTGAGTTTCATTTGTATAGAATCACACAGGATTTCCTCTTTTGTGTTTCCTAAGATTTATCCATTTCACTGCATTTAGCAATAGTACTTTTTCATTACTATGTAGAACTCCATTGTATGATTTATTCTGTTTTGATCTATTTATTGATCTATTCTACTGTTGATATACATTGGCGTGCTTTCCGGTTTGGGGACATTGTGAATAATCATGCTTTGAATATTCTTGGATATGTGTTTGGTGGATATAAGCATTTATTTCTGTTGGGTATATACTCAAGGATTGAATTGCTAGGTCAAAGAGTATAGATTTACTCCAATTTAATAGACATTTTCAAACAGCTTTTCCACAGTGGTTATACAAATGTAAACTTCCTCAGTAATGTATGAGCATTCCAGTTGCTCCATGTTAGCACCAACACTCGGTATTCTCTATCTTTTTGGAGGGTGGGTGTAATAGTATCCAATTATTGTTTTAATTTGCATTGCCCCAGTGATTGACGATATTGTACATTTTTTCATCCATTTGTTAGTGATTTGGTCATCCCCTTTTGTGATCTGCTTGTTTAAATTTTAGCTCATTTTTGGGAAAGTCCTCTTTTACCTAATGATTGCCGGAACATATTTTATATTCTGCATAGGATTCCTTTGACGGATATGCATACTGCCAATATCCACTCCATGCCAGAGGCTTGCATTTTCAATGTGCACTCACTTGATGTTGTGTTTTGATAGGAAATATTTAATTTTAATTAACTTCCATTTATTATATTTTTCTTCAGAGTGATTGTAATTGATACTGTATTTTTAATTTCAGTTTCCATGTGTTCATTTCTAGTGTATAGAAATACAATAGATTTTTGGGTGTTCTTCTATATAAGTGCCCTTGCTGAGCTCACTGATTAATTTTAGGAGGTTGATTTTTTTTTTTTTTTTATTCCTTGGGATTTTCTATGTATGTAATTGTGTCATCTGCAAATAGGGACAGTTTTATTTTTTCCTTTCGAATTTGTGTGCCTTTATTCCTCTTATTGCCTTATTGTGCTGGTTAGGCCTTTAGTATTTTGTTGAACAAGAGTGGTAAGAGCAAGTATTCTTGTCTTGTTATTGAATTTAGGTGGAAGACATTCAGTCTTTCACCAATAAGTATGCTATTAGCTGTCCAGTTTTTTACAGACTCTCTTTATTGAGATGAGGAAGGTCCCTTTAGTCCTAGCTTGCTCAAATATTGTTTTTTCTTTAATCATAAATGGGAAATGAGTTTTGTCAAATGGTTGTTTTTGCATCAACTATATGATCACATAGTTTTTCTTTTTTGGCCTGTTAATATGGTAGATGGTACTGATTGATTTTTGAATACTGAATTCATCTGTATATGTTTTAAATTTCTCTCAGCAGTATTTTATAATTGTCAATTTAAAGATCTTAAACATCTTTCATTAGATTTATTCTTATGTATTTGATCTCTTTGTAAATGATATTACTTCCTTAATTTCAGTTTCTAAATGTTTGTTAGTGGTATTATGCAAATAAAGTTGTTTTTTACATATTGACTCTGTATTCAGCAGCTTGCTAAATTTACTTGACAATTCCAACAGTTTTTCTGTAGATTCTTTTTTATTTTCTATGTATTCAATCATGTTTCTGTAAATAAGGACAATTTTAATTCTTCTTTTCTTATCTTTGTTTTTGTTTTTCTTGCCTTATGACACTGGTTAGGATCTCCAGTACAAAACTGAATAAAAGTGGTGATGGTGAGCACCCTTATCATATTTCTGAAATCAGTAGGAAAACATCCAATATTTGATCTTTGAGTAGGTTTACAACTACAGATTTTTGTGTTTTTCTTCATGTGTAAAATTCAGAACCAATTTTTGAATATATCCTTCAGCTTCATGTAAGTTAGTAAGATCTATTACTGTAAATTCAGAGGCTAGCTAAAAAAACATAACCAATGAAGAATAGGTAATTTACATTTGATTAGGACTGAGAATGCAGCAAATGTTATTTTTTTAAAGATTTTATTTATTTATTTGAGGGAGATTGAGCATGAGCTGGGGGAGGGGCAGAAGGAGAGGGAAAAGCAGACTCTCCACTGAGTTCTGAGCCTGATGTGGGGTTTGATCCCAGGACCCTGAGATCATGACCTGAGGCAAATCAGGTGCTTGCCTGACTGAGCCACCCAGACAACCTGAATGTAGCAAATGTTTAAATAAATTAAGTTTTTAAAGTATTTTAAATCAAAGTAAAATGTACAGAGAAAAATGTACAGATCTTATGTATATAATTAAATAAATTTTATGCTCATATCTCTGGTACCCTAATTAAGATTTAAGGCATTTTTATGTCTCCCCAAAACTTTATTTCTCCTGCTTTCAATCACTACACATAGCACATAGGCAAATATTGTTCTAATTTCTGTCATGGTTTTAGTTTTAAAATTTCGTACACATGGAATTGTAAAGCATGTATTCTTTTATGTTGGGCTTATTTGCTCAGCAGAATATTTTCACTATGCCACAAATACCATAAATTTTTATTTATTCTCCTATATGATGAGCATTAAAGCTGTTTCTAGTTTGGGAGTATTATAAATAAAGCGGCTATCAGCATTTCCATACAAGTTCTTTTGTGAAATTAAGTTTTAGTTTCTGTTGAGATAATACCTAGGACAGAATTGTTGTAAGTCTATGTTTAACTTTATAAGAAACTTCAAAACAGTTTATCATAGTGGTAGTTCTGTTTTCTATTACCACTAGCAATATATGATTTCCAGATGTTTTATATCCTCAACAACATTTGGTGTCAGTCTTTTTAAATTTAACTTTCTTTCTTTCTTTCTTTCTTTCTTTCTTTCTTTCTTTCTTTCTTTCTCTTTCTTTCTTTCTTTCTTTCTTTCTTTCTCTCTCTCTCTTTCTTTCTTTCCTTTTCTCTTTCTCCCTTTCTTTCTCTCTCTTTCCTTCTTCCTTCCTTTATTTTTTTTTAATAACTTCTTCATCTGATTAAGGAAGTTTTCTTCTATTTCTGTGAGATTATGTCATTTATAGGTGTTAAATTTTTTAAACTTCTTTTTAAAAAAATTCAGTATAGTTGACTCACAGTGTTACATTACTTTCAGGTGTACAACATAGTGATTCAACAAGTCTATACCTTAAGCCATGCTCACCGCAAGCATAGCTACCATCTGTCACCATACAGCGTTATTAAAATGCTATTGGCTACATTCCTTATGCTGTTATAAGTGTTAAATTATTTTTAAAGATTTTATTTATTTATTTGAGAGAGAGAGAAAGAGAGGGAAAGAGAGAGAGTGAGGGGAGGGGCAGAGGGGGATGGAGAGGGACAAACAGACTCCGCGCAGAGCCCCACTCATGTTGATCTCACAACGCTGAGATCACAACCTGAGCAAAAACCAAGAGTCCCATGCTCAACGCACTGTGCCACCATAGGTGTTAAATTTTATCAAATATTTTTGCTGCATCCATTGAGACACTAATTCTTTTCATTTTTTGTTAATGTGGTGAATTATATTGCTTGTGTGTTAGCAAATTTATTGAAGCACAATTTAGATACCTTAAATTCATCAGTTTGGGGGGCACCTGTGTTGCCCAGTGGGTTAAGCAGCTGCCTTCAGTTCAGCTCATGATCCCAGAGTCCTGGGATCGAGTCCCGCGTTGGGCTCCTTGTTCATCAGGGAGCCTGCTTCTCCCTCTGCCTGCCGCTCCCCCTGCTTGTGCTCTCGCTCTCTCTCAAATAATAAATAAAAATCTTTAAAAAAATTCATTAATTAAAAAAAAAAATGTACACTCTTGTGCAACCACTATCACAAACTGTTGCCCAGAAAGTTTCCTTCTTCCCCCTTGCAGTTCATTCTGTTCTTATTCCAGACTCTAGGTAACCTTTGAAATGCTTTCTGTCTGTACAATTTTGTTATTTCTAGAAATCCTATATAAATGGAATCATAAAATATGTGGCCTTTTGTGTCCTTTCTCACATGGCAAAGAACTGAGGCCTCCTGCCAATGACCATGTAAGTAAGTCATCTTTGAAGCAGATTATCTGGTCTCTGTCACACCTCCAGATGACGGTAGCCTCTGCTGACATCTTGACTGCACCCTCAGGAGAGACTCTGAGAGCCAGATCTACCATTTGAGAAATTCTCAAACTCTTAATCCAGACCAACTATGAGATAATAAATATTTTTTGTTTCAACCGTTAAGTATTGAGGTAATTTATTTCTACTTTTTAAAAGATTTTATTTATTTATTTATTTGTTTGTTTGTTTATTTATTTATTTGAGAGAGAGAGAGAGAAACTGCATGAGAGGAGAGAGGGCCAGAGGGAGAAGCAGTCTCCCCGCTGAGCTGGGAGTACGATGTGGGACTCGGTCCCAGTATTCCGGGATCATGACCTGAGCCGAAGGCAGACGCTTAACCAACTAAGCGACCCAAGCACCCAAGTATTGAGGTAATTTATGATGCAGCTATAGATAACTAACACACTTGCATTCCTGGAACAAGTTTAATATTCTTTTTACATATCCCTGTACTCGATTTGCTATATTATTTTATATAGAATCATTCTGTTTAGTTTCCTGAGAGACAGGGAACTATAATTTTCCTTTCTTGTAATGTCCTTGTCAGGTTTTGAGATCAAGATTATGCAGACTCATAAAACGATTTGGGAAGTACGCTTACCTTTTCATGATCTCAAAGAGTTTTTTGTTGTGTTTTTGGTTTTTTTTTTTACAAAATTGGTAATATTTAGGGGCACCTGGGTGGCTCAGTCGTTAAGTGTCTGCCCTCGGCTCAGGTTATGATCCCAGAGTCCTGGGATCGAGCTCCGCATCAGGCTCCCTGCTCGGCGGGAAGCCTGCTTCTCCCTCTCCCACTCCCCCTGCTTGTGTTCCCTCTCTGTGTCTCTCTCTGTCAAATAAATAAAGTCTTAAAAACCAAAAAAGCCAAATTGTTAATATTTATGTGTATAGAAGGATTTGAGAGCTTTTTTAAAAAAAACTTTTTAAAAAACTTAAAAAAAAACACTTAAACCTGGAGTTTTCTGTGGGGAAAGTTTTAAAATTAAAAGTGGAATTTAAAAAAATTGATATGGAACCATTCAAAATTTCTTTTTCTTCTTATTTCAATTTTGTTAACTTTCGTTTGTACAAGAATTTATCCATTTTATTATAATTGTCAAATTCTTTGCTGTAAATTCACCTCTAGTATTCTCTTACCTTTGTGTCATAGGATCTGAAGAATTCCTGGAATTCATAATTTGTGGTCCCTTTTTTCCATCAACCTTTCTGTGGATTTATTGATTTTTAATAATCTTTCCAAAGAGACTGAGACCTTGTCATGTTTCTCTATTATATGCTTACTTCCCATTTTATTAATTTCTGCTTTTATCTTTATGATTGCCTTCTTTCTACTTTATTTGGTTTGATTTCCTGTTCTTTTTCTAGCCTCAAAAGTTGGAAGCTTTCATAATTTATTTTCAACCTTTCTTTTTTCTTTTTGTAAATCATACATTTAACATTTTAAATTTCTCTCTAGGCACTGCTTTATTTTTCCTAAAAGTTCTTCTATGTAGAATTTTTTTGCTATTATTCTGTTTAAAATATTTTCTTACATTCATTGTGATTTTTTTTTCTGATCCATGAGCTATTCAAAAGTAAATGCTTAAATTGAAATCTCTAGGAATTGCCTAGTAATCTTTTATAAAATTGATTTATCACTTAAATTGACTGTGATCAGATTTTATAGTCTATATTCTTACTATTCAAAGGGTGGTTTATGAGCCCAATAACATCGGTATCATTTGGGAGCTTGTTCGAAATTCAAAATCTGTTTTTTGTCAAGATCCTAACTGACATCTATGCTGATATCTAAAGTTTGAGAAGCACTACTCCATATTATTTCAGTGCTTTGAAATGTTGTTGAAACTTGCTTTATGATTCACCATACTGTCTTTTTTTGGTGTATATTCCACCTGTGGTTGAAAATGTACATTATACAGTTCAGCATGCAGTTCTATAAATGTCTTTTAAGTCAGGGTGCTTAATCATACATTTCAAATCTCTTATATCCTTACCAAATTTTTGTCTGTCTGTTTTATCAGTTCTTGAAAGAAGCTTGTTAAAATTTCCAACTGTAATTGTAGATTTGTGTAGTTCTGCTTTTAGTTCTATTTTGCTTTATAGATTTTGAAACTATGCTATTAGGTGCATACCTGTTTAGAGTTTTTAATCTTCCTGTTTATCTTTTTATCATATGAAATTTCCTTTTTACCTTTACTAGTCTTTTTCCTTAGAGTCTTATTTCATATATATATGAAAAATATATATATAAATATATAAATATTTATCTATCTATCTTAGCTTTTTGGGGTTAGTACTTGCATCTTATGTCTTCTTTCTTCTTTTTCTCTCCATCTGTCTTAACTTTATATTTAAAAGTATTTTGTGTAAGGGTGCCTATGGTGAAGTATCTGCCCTTGGCTCAGGTCATGATCCCAGGATCCTGGGATCAAGTCCCACATCGGGCTCCCTGCTCAACAGAGAATCAGCTTTGCCCTTGGCTCCTGCCCCTCCCCCTTGCTTGTGCGCTCTCTCTCTCTCAAATAAATAAATAAAATCTTTTAAAAAAGTAACTTAGGATTGGCCTTTTAAAATAGTTTTTTAGTATTTATATTTTAATTGCAGTTTTTTATCCATTTATAGTTAATGTGTATACTTAGTAATATAATTGAGTTTAAGACTAACATCCTTCTATTTTCCATTTGTTTATTCTACTTATTTGTTTTATTACATTTGGATTAACAAGATATTTTCTTATTCATTATATTTTGGATTAACAAGATATTTTTATTTTTCCTTTTCTTCCTCTATTAGCATTTGAGTCATAGTTCTTTAATTATTCATTTAGTGCTTACCAGATCAATGACAATATGTCCCTTGATTTATTAAAGTCTACCTTAAATTAATACTTTTACCACTTCCTGAATAATGAAGCAATTTACAACAGTTTAATTCCATTTACCTCCTTATCTTTTATGTTGTTATAACATATTTTATTACCACCTATGTTTTAATCCACATGACATTATTTTTCTAAGCAGTAAAATTCATTTATATCATCTATGTTTTATTCTTTCCAGTGGTAATTTATTTCTTTTTTCAGTTCCATGCTTCAGTCTGGGGTCATTTTTATTCAGGCCAAAGAACTCCCTTGAGTCTTTCTTGTAGTGCAAGTTCCATGCCCTTCTCACTACTCCAGCCAGGTGCCCCTCTTCTTTTAAAGGATTATATAAAAGAAGATTATCTCTCTTTTTAAAGTTTTGGTAAACTTTATTCCCAACATATATTGCTTTTTGTGGGAGAGATTATTTGGCTATTTGTTGGTTTTTCAGGTTGGTCTATTTAGGTTTTCTATTTCTTTTGGAGTCAATCTTGGTAATATAGATTGCTAGATTGTTGATTTCATTTA
This sequence comes from Mirounga leonina, assembly GCF_011800145.1. NCBI lineage: Eukaryota > Metazoa > Chordata > Mammalia > Carnivora > Phocidae > Mirounga > Mirounga leonina. The sequence goes on from NW_023270852.1 coordinate 4,840,095, forward strand.
GATTTTATTAACATACAACACTTTATTAACATATACTTGTTCATCATATTCTCCTGTGATTAAAAGAAATATCTACTGAAACAAGCACTTTTCTGGTTATTCTAAGTATCTAGTCAGGTTCTACAGTTTCACAATAGTTTATTCAAGCAGCTCTCTCCAGTTCATATATTGCTTTGGCGAAAAGACCAACTCTTAGAACTTCCTCTTCCACCATTTTGCATGTCACTCTGATCTGGGCTGGCCTCACCTTTAAGAAAAGCTGAAGCCAGGAAGAAGAGTGTTGGTCAGTTTTCTTTTATTTTACTTTCTCATTAATACTTCTTGTAAGACATATCTACTAGTGGTGAATACTCTTAACTTTTGTTCCTATGAGAATGTTTACCTCACCTTCATTTTTGAAAAATTGTGTTTTTGTTATATTTCATTAACAGGGTTTTTCTTTAAAAAAAAAACCTTTTTAGCCCTCTGAATATGTCATTTCATTGTCTTGTGGCCTTTATTGTTTCTGATACAAAGTCAACATTTAATCTTATTGGTGTTGCCTAGTGCAGTCGACCCTTGAATAATGAGGGGTTGGGCTGCTGTGCCTCCCCTCCACAGTCCAAAATTAATGTATAACTTCTTTTTATTGAAGTATAATTGACATACAATGCTATATTAGTTTCAGGTGTCTAACATATTGATTTGACAATTTTATACATTATTAATGTTCACCATGATAAGTGCAATCACCATCTGTCACATATGATGTTATTACAATATTATTCACTATATTCCCTATACCGTACTTTTCATCTCTGTGACTTATTTTATAACTGGAAGTTTGTACGTCTTAATCTCCTTCTTCTATTTTGCCTGTCTCCTCCCTACTGCCTTGCCCCTGGCAACCACCAGTTTATTCTCTGTATTTAAGAGTCTGTTTGAAGGACAGAAATGAAATTGTGAAAAATATATAAAACTTTTTATGATAACCATAGTTAATTGTGACTATAGTTAATAATATTATATTGTATATTTAAAATTTGCTAAGACAACAGACCTTAAAAGTTCTTATCACAAGGTAAAAAAGCATACCTGTGTGGTGATGGGTGATTACTAGATTTAGTATGGTGATCATTTCACAATATGTACACCTATCACTATGTTGTACACCTGAAACTAATAGAATGTTATAGGTCAATTATATCTCAATTTTTAAAAAAGATTTTATTTATTTATTTGAAAGAGAGATACAGAGATAGCTAGAGAGAGCACTAATGGGGAGGAGAGGGAGAAGCAGGCTCCCCATTGAGCAGGGAGCCCAGCACAGGGCTTTATCCCAGGACCTTGGGATCATGACCTGAGCCGAGGGTGGACGCTTAACCAATTGAGCCAAAGAGGCACCCCAATTATATTTCAATTTTTTATATTTATTTATATATATATGTGTGTATATATACACACACATATGTATATATGTATATATATATGTACATATATATATATATATAAAGATGTCATTTATTTATTTGACAGAGAGAGAGAGCACAAGCAGGGGAGTGGCAGAGGGAGAGGGAGAAGCAGGCTCCCTGCTGAGCAGGGAACAGGATGCGGGACTCCATGCAGGGCTCCATCCCAGGACCTGGGGATCACAACCCAAGCCAAAGGCAGATGCTTACCCAACTGAGCCACACAGATGCCCCATATTTCTCAATTTTTAAAAGTAAATGAATAAACAGGACAAAATATCTGTTCTTTTGTTTGTTGTTTGTTTTTTAGATTCCACATATAAGTGAAATCATATGGTATTTGTCTTTCTCTGTTTGACTTATTTCACTTAAGATAATATCCTCTAGGTCCACCCATGTTGTCACAAATGGTAAGATTTCATTCTTTTTAATAGCAGAGTGATACTCCATTACATATAAACATGTATACATATATACATATATATATCACCTCTTTAGTCATCTGTCAGTGGACACTTGGGTTGTTTTCATATGTTGGCTATTGTAACTAATGTTGCAATAAATGTAGAGGGCATATATATATGTTTTTGAATTAGTGGTTTTAGCTTTTTTGGTAAATACCCAGCAGCAGAATTACTGATTATATGATATTTCCATTTTTAATTTTTTGAGGAGTCTCCATACTGTTTTCCACAATGGCTGCACCAATTTATATCCCCACAAACAGTGCACGAGGGTTCCTTTTCTTCCACATCCTCCGCAATGCCTGTTATTTCTTGTCTTTCTTATTTTAGGCATTCTAACAATGTGAGGTGATAGCTCATTGTGGTTTTGATTTGCATTCCCCTGGTGATGAGCAATGTTAGCATTTTCATCAGATTATTCATTTGTTTGATGGGGAGTTGTATAAATTCATCATGTATTTTGGATATTAACCCCTTTTTGGATATATCATTTCTAAATATCTGCTTCCATTCACTAGGTTGCTTTTTTGTTTTGTTGATGGTTTCCTTTGCTGTATAAAAGCTTTTCATCTGATGTAGTCCCATAGTTTGTTTTTGTTTGCCTTCTCTGAGGAGACATATCCATAAATATGTGGCTAAGGCCAATATCTAAGAGATTGATGCCTATGTTTTCTTTTGGCAGTTTTATAGTTTCAGGGCTCACACTTAGGCCTTTAATCCATTTTGAGTTTATTTTTGTGTATGGTGTAGAAAGTGGTTCAGTTTTATTCTTTTGCATGTAACTGTTCAGTTTTCCCAACACCATTTATTGAAGAAGCTGTCTTTTCCCCATTATATATTCTTGTCTCCTTTTTTGTGGATTAATTGACTATATAGGGGTGGATTTATTTCTGGGCTTTCCATTCTGTTCTTTTGATCTATGTGCCTATTTTTGTGCCAGTACCATACTGTTTGATTACTATAGGTTTGTAGTATATCTTGAAATCTGGGGTTGTAATTCCTCCAGCTTTGTTCTTCTAAAGATTGCTTTGGTTATTTGTGGTCTTTTGTGGTTCTATACAAATTTTAGTATTACTTGTCCTGGTTTTATGAAAATTGCTGTTGGTATTTTGATAGGAATTGTATTAAATCTGTAGATTGCTTTGGTTAGGATGGACATTTTAATGACATTAATTCTTCTAATCTGTGAGCATGGTATATCTTCTATTTTTTTTGCATCACCTTCAGTTTTTTTATCAGTGTCTTATAGTTTTCAGAGTGTAGATCTTTCACCTCCTTAATTAAATTTATTCCTAAGTATTTTATTCTTTTTAGTGTAATTGTAAATGAGATTGTTTTCTTAATTTCTTTTTCTGATAGTTCATTATTAGTGCATAGAAATGCAATGGCTTTTTTTTTAATTCTTCAAAGATTTTATTTATTAGAGAGAGAGAGAGAGAGAGAGAGAGAATGAGTGGGGGAGGGGCAGAAGGAGAGAGGGAAGCAGACTCCCCTATGAGCAGGAACCCAATGTGGGGCTCATTCCCAGCACCCTGGCATCATGATCTGAGCCAAAGACAGATGCTTAACTGACTGAGCCACCCAGGTGCCCCGAAATGCAATGGCTTTTTGAATATTGAATTTGTATCCTGCAACTGTACTGAATTCATTAGTTAGTTCAAATAGCTTTTGGTGGAGTCTTTAGGGTTTTCTATGTATAGTACCATGTCATCTGCAAATAGTGACCATTTTATATCTTCCTTACTACTTTGGATGCCTTTTATTAATTTTTCTTGTCTGATGGCTGTGACTGACTTCCAGCACTACATTGAATAAAAATGGTGAGAGCAGACATCCTTGTCTTATTCCTGATCTTAGAGCTTTTCACCATTGAGTATAATTTTAGCTGTGGGTTTATTATATAAGGCCTTTATTATATTGACATATGTTCCCTTTCTACCAACTTTGTTGAGAGATTTTACCATGAATAGTTGTTGAATTTTGTCAAATGCTTTTTCTGCATCTATTGAGACGATCGTATGGTTTTTATCCTTCCCCTTCTTAATGGGATGTATCATGTTGACTGATTTGCAAATACTGAACCACACTTGTGTAATTGGAATAAATTCTACTTGATTGTAGTGAATGATCTTTTGAATGTTTTATTGAATTCAGTTTGCTAATATTTTGTTGAGGATTTTTGCATCTCTGTGCATTAGAGATATTGACCTGTAGTTTTCTTTTTTTGTAGTATCTTTGTCTGGTTTTGATACCAGAATAATTCTGGCTTTATAGAATAAGTTTGGAAGTTTTCCTTTTTTGGAATAGTTTGAGAAGAACAGGTATTAACTCTTCTTTAAATGTGTGATAGAATTTACCTATGAAGCCATCTGGTCCTAGACTTTGGTTGTTGGGAGTTTTTGGATTACTGACTCAATTTTGTTACTAGTAATTGGTTTGTTCAGATTTTCTATTTCTTCCTGATTCAGTTTTGGAAGATTATATGTTTCTAGGAATTTACCCATTCCTTCTAGGTTGCCCAATTTGTCAGCATATAATTTTTCATAATACTCTTACAATTCTTTTATTTCTGTAGTGTCAGTTGTTATTTCTGCTTCATTTCTGATTTTATTTATTTGGGTCCTCTCTCTTTTTTTCTCGATGAGTCTGCCTAAAAGTTATCAACTTTAACTTTTCAAAGAACCAGCTCTTAACTTCATTGACCTTTTCTATTTTTTTCTTAGTCTCTCATTTATTTCCACTCTAATCTTTATTATTTCCTTTTTTTCTACTAGCTGTGGGTTTTGTTTGTTTTTCTCTGTCTAGCTTCTCCTAGATGTAAGGTTAGATTGTCCGTTTGAGTTTTTTCTTGTTTCTTGAGATGGGCCCACAGCACCATAAGCACCATAAATTTCCTTCTTAGAACTGCGTTTGCTGCTTCCCAAAGATTTTGGATTGTTGTATTTTCATTTTTGTTTGTCTCCATGTATTTTTTAAATTTCCTCTTTGATGTCTTTATTGACCCTTTGGTTGTTTAGCTACATATAACTTTTGAGTCCCACAAAACTTAACAATGAATAGTCTACTGTTGACTGCAAGCTTTACTAATAACACAATTAATGCATATTCTGTATGTTAAATGTATTTTATACTGTATTCTTAAAGTAAGCTAGAGAAAAGAAAATGCTATTAAGAAAATCCTAAGGCAGAGAAAATACATTTACAGTATGGTACTGTATTTATTGAAAAAAAAATCCGTGATTAAGTAGACCCATGCAGTTCAAACCCGTGTTGTTTAAGGGTCAACTGTACATGCCCAGTACATCTTCTCTTCCTGCTTTCAGGATTTTCTTTTTGTTTTAACTTTTTGACTATGATGTGTTTGAATAAGCATCTCTTTGTGTTTATCTTACTGGAGTTTGTTGAGCTTTATGATGCATAGGTCAATGTTTGTCAGCAAAGTTTGGAAAATTTTTGCATTAATTTTCTGAATAATTTTTTCTGTCCCTTTCTTTCCCTCCTCTCTAATACTTTTATTACATATGTGATGGTGAACTTAATGATGTCCCACATCTCTCTGAGACTGTTCATTTTTTTCCCTTTTCTTTTGTGTTCTTCAGATTGCATAATTTCTTTTTCTATTATTATTATTTTAAAGAGGGAGGAGGGGCAGAGGGAGAAGAAGAGAAAGAATCTCAAGCAGACTCCCTGTTGAGCATGAAGCCTGATGTGGGGCTGGATCTCATGACCCTGAGATCATGACCTGAGTCAGAATCAAGAGTCAGATGCTTAACTGACTGAGCCACCCAAGTGCCCCCAGATGGTATAATTTCAATTAATGTATCTGCCAATTGGTCTATTTTTTCTTCTGCCAGTTCAAATCTACTATTGAAGTGCTCTACTGAATTCTTCACTTTGGTTATTGTTACTTAAAGTGTTACTTTTCAACTCCAGAATTCCACTGATTCTTTTAAATAATTTCTTTATTGATATTCTTTTTTTTGATGTGACATTGTCATCATACTTTCCTTTAATTCTTCAATTGTGGTTTTCTTTAGTTCTTGGAACATATTTGTAATAACTGCTTTGAAGTTTTGTCTGCTAATTCTACCATCTGTTCCTCTTTGAATGGCAGATTTTATTGCCTGCATTTTTCCTATATATAGAGTGACACTTTCCTGTTTCTTTTCATATCTTATGGTTTTTTGTTGAAAACTAGACATTTTAGATATTATATTGTAGCAATTTGGGTACTTATTTTCCCCTTCCCAGGGAGTTGTTGTTTATTTTTCTTTGCTTGTTTGTTTATTTCTTTAGTGAGTTGGCTGAACTAATTGTGCAAAGTTTTATTTCCCTGTACGGTGCAGCCTCTAATTTACCTACTCAGGATCTTCCCTTATCCCCCGTCCTCCCGCCCCTGGTTTTTATCTTTTAGTCTGGATTCCTAAGGATCACTTCTTGGCCACCCTAAGTCACTTATTGGTCAAAGGTTGTGCTTTATTTCCCTTAGCCACTTAGTTGTTTTTTTTGGTTTTTGTTTTTTTTAACTTTTACTAATAGATGTGTGTGGTTTGTAATCTATCACAATTCAGGAAGTTTACATTTTTCTACCACAGTCAGCCAGGGACAGGTAACTTAGAAATTCCTTCTCTGATCACTCCTGGGAGGATGTTGTTGTGTGCACCACACATTCTTCAGATTGCCAGGGATGAGTGTCATTTTATTTTTAATTTTGGCTTCTTAGGAGTTGACTCTGGGGCAGAGTAGCTTATTGTTCAGTCAGTGTTTGATCAGATGTTCTATTCACTCCCCTTGTTGCATTGAAGTTTCACCTTGTGTCAATGGGTCTATGTGTGGCTTGGGGAATGCTTTCTTGTCTGCCACATGTCTACTTTCAATTGCTCCTGCAGGGGTGCAATGGTGCACATGCCCACAGCCTTCCTGACACTAGAGTTGATTATGATCCCAGAGGTCTCTTTGTAGCTCTTTCCCTGGCACTCCCCATTAAACTTTCATCTGCTCTGCTCTTTGGTTTGTGTAATGGAGCTACCAGCTTCCTCTTCTTTTTTCTCCACCTGATCTTCATGATTTTCAACAACCTTCTTAGGCATAGCATTCTCCACTCTGTTGCAAGCACTCAGTTCCCTTAGGCAGACCTGCAGAGTTCTTTATCTCATAGCCTACCTCTCCCCCTGAGCATAACCCCTGTGCCTCTGTGCTGGAATTGGGGATAGAGATCTACTTTTATTTTGACACCCTGCTGTGCAAGAGGATACTGGGCCGGGGGGCGGGGGCGGAATGAGGGAGAGTCAATCCCTTGTCTTCTTAGCTTGACCCTCCAGACATAGAAATTCTGCTTATTGAGTACATGTAGTTGAGTGAATGTATGAGGTGAATGGAGCACCAGTATTCTCAGCCTTTCATGCTTGGGGTAGAGTTTCTATCCTGTGAGTGGGTGCTGGATAGAAAAAGGGAGTCTGATCCTCGTGGCTATGCCTGCCTGGAATAGAGCTACTGCAATACAAGGTTGGTGGTAGGGGGATGTCAGTGGTGGTGGATAAGAAACCCCAGCAACATGCCCTTACTGGGTTGAACCTATAATCCCATACTGGGAAATGCAGGGAGAGGGTTTCCTCACTTTCCCGACTGCTTCTTGACAGGTATTTCTCTGTGTGAGTTTGAAAACCTGGGGTTTATATAACATGGTGCTGGGAGTGAGTAAAGGAGTGAATGGTGGCTCACTATTTTTACCAAGATTTAATGGATTTTCTGAAATGAACTTTTCTCCATTTGCTGTATGTCTTTAGGACAATTTCCAGAGACTTTAAATTGTTGTTTTCTTAAAATAATTCTCTCCAGTTAAATTGTTGTTTTGCTGGGGAGAGGGTCCATTGAGCTCTTTGCCATTCTGGAAGTCCCACCTCCAAATGATCTTTTAAAAATGGAAAACTATCAGTGATTTTCCTGCTTTGAAACTATTCCTTCTCTCTAACTTAAAGCAGTTTAATGAATTTATTGATTTTTTCATTGCTTTTAGAATAAAATCTAAAACTCTTAATTTGACCAACTTCTGTGATCTAGCCTATCTTTCTAACCTCAGTTTGAGTCAGTTGTGTCCCACTGGCCACACAAGATCTCTCCCAGTTCCTCAAACATGTCAAGGTCTCTTCTGCCTTAGGACCTACCCATATACATTTCATGTGCTTGGAAATCTGTGTTTTCCTTCCTTCTTTCCTCCCTTCCTCCCTTCCTCCCATTCTCCCTTTCCTGGGTGGTTAAGGGTCCGGCTCTTGATTTTGGTTCAGGTCATGACCTCAGGGTTGTGAGATCAAGGCCCATTCTGGGCTCCTCACTCATCATGGAGTCTGCTTGAGATTCTCTCTCTCCCTCTGCCCCTCTCCCCCTCAAAGAAATAAATAAAATCTTTAAAAAAAATAAAGTAGTTTCAGGTGTACAATATAGTGATTCAACAATTCTATCTATATATTACTCAGTGCTCATCAGGGTAAGTGTAATCTTAATCCCCTTCACTTATTTCACCCATCCCCCCACCCAGTTCTCCTCTGGTAACCATCAGTTTGTTCTCTATATTTAAGAGTCTGTTTGTCTCTTTTTTTTTCTTTTGTTCATTTGTTTTGTTTCTTAAATTCCACATATGAGTGAAATCATATAGTATTTGTCTTTCTCTGACTGACTTATTTCACTTAGCATTATACTTTCTAGCTCCATCCATGTTGTTGCAAATGGCAAGATTTCATTTTTTATGGCTAAATAATATTCCACTGTACATATATACCACATCTTCTTCATCCATTCATCTATCAGTGGACATGTGGACTGCTTCTATAATTTGGCTATTGTAAATAATGCTGCAATAAACATAGGGGTGCATATATCCTTTCAAATTAGTAGGGTTTTTGTGGGGGAGGGGATGTAAATACCCAGTAGTGTGACAACTGGATTGTAGGGTATATGTATTTCTTAATTTTTTGTGGAACCTCCATACTCTTTTCCACAGTGGCTGTACCAGTTTGCATTCCCACCAACAGTGTACAAAGTTCTTTTTCTCCACATCTTTGTCAACACTTGTGTTTTTTATTTTAGCTATTCTGACTGGTGTGAAGTGAGATCTCGTTGTGGTTTTGATTTGCATTTCCCTGATAATGAGTGATGTTGAGCATCTCTTCATGTGTCTGTTGGCCATCTGTATGCCTTCTTTGGAGAAATAGCTGTTCATGTCTTCTGCCTACTTTTAATTGTATTTTTTAAAAAGATTTTATTTATTTATTTGAAAGAGAGAGAGAGCTCAAGCAGAGGGAGAAATAGAGGGGGAGGGAGAGGGAGGAAGAAAGAATCTCTAGCAAACTCTGCACTGAGTGCAGAGTCTGATGCAAGGCTTGATCTCATGACTCTGAGATCATGACCTGAGCTGAAACCAAGAGCTGGACACTTAACCAATAAGTCACCCAGGGACCCTGCTTCTGCCCATTTGTTAATTGGATTATTGTTTTGGGGATGTTGAGTTGTATAAGTTGTTTTTTTTTTTTTAAGATTTTATTTATTTATTTGACAGAGAGCAAGTGAGTGCACAAGCAGAGGGAGGGGCAGGGAAAGGGAGAAGCAGACTTCCAGCTGAGCAGGGAGCCAGGATGTGGGGCTTGATCCCAGGACTCTGGGATCATGACCTGAGCTGAAAGCAGACACTTAACTGACTGAGCCACTCAGGCACCCCATTGAGTTGTATAAGTTCTTTATATATTTTGGATACTAATTTTTTATTGGAAATGTCATCCTCTTCTATTCAGTAGATTGTCTTTTAGTTTTTTTGGTTGTTTCCTTCACTGTGCAGAAGTTTTTTATTTTAATGTAGTTCCAATAGTTTATTTTAGCTTTTGTTTCTCTTTTCTCAGGAGACATCTAGAAAACTGTTATTATAGCTGATGTCAGAGAAATTACTGCCTGTGCACTCTTCTAGAATTTTCATGGATTCAGGTCTCTTATTTAGGTATTTAATCCATTTTGAGTTTATTTCTGTGTATGGTGTAAGAAAGTGGTTCAGTTTCAATTTTTTTTTTCACGTGGCTGTCTAGTTTTCTGAACACCATTTATTCAAGAGACTATCTTTTTCCCATTGGATATTCTTTCTTGCTTTGTTGAAGACTAATTCACCATATAATCATGGGTTTATTTTTGGGCTTTCCATTCTGTTCTTTTGATCTATGTGCCTATTTTTGTGCCAGTACCATACTATGTTGATTACTATAGGTTTGTAGTATAACTTGAAATCTGGGATTTTGATGCCTCCAGCATTGTTATTCTTTTCCAAGATTGCTTTTGCTATTCGGAGTTTTTTTATTTTTTATTTTTATTTATTTTTTTTTTGTGGTTCCACACAAATTTTAGTATTATTTGTTCTAGTTCTGTGAAAAATGCTGCTGGTATTTGGATAGGGATTGCATTAAGTCTGTAGATTGTTTGGTGTCATCTGGACATTTTAACAATATTTGTTTTTCCAATCCATGAGCATGGAGTATCTTTCCATTTGCTTGTGTTGTCTTCAATTTTTTTTTTTTTTAAGATTTTATTTATTTATTTGACAGAGAGAGACACAGCAAGAGAGGGGGAGTCTGAAAGGGACTTCTGGGCACTGTCAAGGCACTCAAGCAGGGGGAGTGGGAGAGGGAGAAGCAGGCTTCCCACTGAGCAAGGAGCCCGATGCAGGGCTCGATCCCAGGACCCTGGGATCATGACCTGAGCCAAAGGCAGAAGCTTAACGACTGAGCCACCCAGGTGCCTCTGTCTTCAATTTTTTTAATCAGTGTTTTATAGTTTTCAGAGTACAGGTCTTTCACCTCCTTAGTTAAGTTTATTCCCAAGAATCGTATTATTTTTGGTGCAATTGCCATTGGGATTGTTTTCTTCGTTTCTCTTTCTGTTGCTTCATTATTAGTGTATAGAAATGCAATGGATTTCTGTACATTTATTTTGTATCCTGCAACTTACTGAATTTATCAGTCTAGTAATTTTTTAGTGGAATCTCCAGGGTTTTCTATATATAATATAGTGGAAGTTTTTCGTTTTACCAATTTGAATGCCTTTTATTCCTTTTTCTTTTCTGATTTCTGTGGCTGGATGTGTCAGCCTTTCTTTACCTGGCTAATTTCTATTCATTGTTGAGAACTCAGCCTAACCCACTACACTTCAACAAAGTCCTCTCTTTGTGTCCTGACATGAGTAAGTCGAATGCTCCACTTGAACCTAGAACTTTCCTTTCCACACCTGTAATACTTTAATTTGTTGTTATGAGTTGTTTATTATTCAATAATGTTTCCTTCTCTATTTGATTGTAAATTCCCTGAGGAATTGTTTTCTCTTGTGCATTCCCAAAGACCTCAAAAAAAGACTTGACTGATAAACTGAGCCATCTTCTACAGAGCCTTTTAACACAGAGAACAATGCTAGATTATCCTGTATTATAAAGTGGGAGAAGAATACAGTGGTTACTAATATTTATTTTTTACTTTTCATCTCTTCACTATTTATGCAATTATTCTAAGGCAATTATGTTTTTGTTAGGGCATATAGATTCTTTTGGAGTTTGGATGCCCAGTTCAGGCACCCTTAAGTCAATGAGATGGCAGTAGGATGCTGCTTCTAGTAACTCCAACACAAACAGGGAACTTTCCACTTCCCTTTTTTCCTCCGGTCTCTCTCTGAAATCAAAGACATCCTGGCTGAGAAAAACTTGTGGAGGCCAACACAGGGAATATGCTGACTCATGTCTCCTCCCCATCCCCATTTTCCTTTTGTCTCATGTAGAATTATGAAAACATCTCTGTCTTGTTTATTGGCACAAGTAGACATTTAATACATCTTTTTATTTCTTTTTCAGTACATGGATAATTGTTTTAGTCAGTTACATAGCTGTGGGCAATAAGAGTTCCTCCCATTGTTTTCTAGCTCTTTTCCAGTTACATCTGGAAAATTCCTCAATAATAATTTTGTTTCTGTTAAGCTCACAGCTCCCAAATGGCCATGCCCATGCCAGTCAGTGCCAAATATTGTTGGTAGTGTACGTATATCAAGGAAAAGAGAAACAGTGCATTCAGAAGTGAAATTACTTACAACTAAAAGTAGTGTAACTCGCTGAGTGCCTTGAGAGTGCCCAGAAGTCCCTTTCAGACTCTCTGCAAATGTTGCTAGCATGTTTCTTTGTCCTTTTCTAAATAAACCCCAATAAATGGTGGTCGAATGAATGAATGAATGAACAATACCTGCATAACCTCAGTGGCTAGCAAAATAAGTAAGAAGAATTTTCTTTTTTTTAAAATTATTATGTTATGTTAATCATCATGCATTACATCATTAGTTTTTGATGTAGTGTTCCATGATTCATTGTTTGTGCATAACACCCAGTGCTCCATGCAGAACGTGCCCTCTTTAATACCCATCACCAGGCTAAACCATCCTCCCACCCCCCTCCCCTCTAGAACCCTCAGTTTGTTTTTCAGAGTCCATCGTCTCATGGTTCGTCTACCCCTCCGATTTCCCCCCCTTCATTCTTCCCCTCCTGCTATCTTCTTCTTCCTTTTTTTTTTTTTTTAACATATAATGTATTATTTGTTTCAGAGGTACAGGTCTGTGATTCAACAGTCTTACACAATTCACAGCGCTCACCATAGCACATACCCTCCCCAATGTCTGTCACCCAGCCACCCCATCCCTCCCACCCCCCACCACTCCAGCAACCCTCAGTTTGTTTCCTGAGATTAAGAATTCCTCATATCAGTGAGATCATATGATACATGTCTTTCTTGATTGACTTATTTCGCTCAGCATAATACCCTCCGGTTCCATCCACGTCATTGTAAATGGCAAGATTTCAACTGCACCCAAAACCATAAGATACCTAGGAATAAATCTAACCAAAGAGGCAAAGAATCTGTACTCAGAAAACTATAAAATACTCATGAAAGAAATTGAGGAAGACACAAAGAAATGGAAAAACATTCCATGCTCATGGATTGGAAGAAAAAAAAAAAGTAAGAAGAATTTTCTTATTGAATTTTGTTGCTTTAGTTTTGTTTAATCATCACAGGTGTAGCCACAGAATGCCTCCTAACAGTATTCAGTGGGAAATGTACAGCATGTTAGTTTCAGTATGTGATTCTCTCTTCACTAGATTTCCAGGGGCAGGGGGTGTAACCTCTGTGTGTGCCATTGTTTCTGCCTATGGGAGACAAGATCTGCATTCTAAACAACTGACTTACAAGTGGACTTTTGGAATGTCTGTGTAATGCTAAGATACTAAAACAACGTAATTTCTTTAGGCTTTCTTTACTTGATCTTTTTGTTCTTTTTCCATTTAAAATTATTATTTAATAAAATACAGAACCTCGGTTGGTTAAGCGCCCAACTTGGTTTCAGCTCAGGTTATGATCTCAGGGTCGTGATCTCAGGGTTGTGAGATTGAGCCCTGCAACAGGCTCCACGCTCAGCAGGGAGCCTGCTTGGGTTTCTCTCTCCCTTTTTCTCTACCCTTACCCCCCTCCCCAACATGAATAAGTAAATCTTTTTTTTTTTTAAAGACTAGATTTTTTTTTTTAAGATTTTGTTTATTTCTTTGACAGAGAGCTATCAAGAGCAGGAACACAGGCCAAGCAGGAAGCCTGATGTGGGGCTCGATCCCAGGACCCTGGGATCATGACTTGAGCCAAAGGCAGACACTTAATGACTGAGCCACCCCAGGCACCCCATGAATAAGTAAGTCTTTAAAAAAACATAAAATATAGAAGCCAATGCCACTGTAACAATTCTCGTTTATCTGTCACTCCGTGGTCCATGCTGTAGCTCAGTTGATTGTCACAGTGCTTGGCCGGGAATATGCAACTATCAAATGAATGGAGGGATGATTGGATGAATGAATGAATGGATAAACAAATGAATATCACTTGGAGCATAGTTGAAGGGGTTGGAAATTTTAGATTAGAGAACATTTAGAGAAAATGTGATAGTTTCTTAGCATATTTGAAGGTCTGGGTTTTGCTCGTCTGTTTTTGAAATTCAACAGGTTTATGAGGCAGAACCAAGACCAATGCACAAAGGTTTGTTTCAATCCAACAGGCACTCCTGGGGGCCTACTACATGACTTGTTTGACCCACAGAAAATAGAATCTCTAAACAGTACAGTCAGGCTTTGCTGCTTTGGGGTGAGTGGGGACCTGTGGTAGCAACGAGGTTTCTAGAGAGGAAGCGCTGTTGTTAGGAAGGGGGGACTGGGATATCTCTAGAAACTGAGTTTGCACCATTCAATTTTGACTTAAGTTGTGTTCCTATTTGGAGCGCCTGGGGAGAAGCCAATGACTGTGTGTGTGTGTGTGTGTGTGTGTGTATGCACGCGCGCGTGCGCACAAGCTCATGCACATGTATGGGGGGTGCAGGGGAACCTCTTGTTGGCAGTGTCACTTAGGTCAATATTTAATGCTCTATGAATCTGTCCCCTTCAAAACCTTTATTTCTTTTTTTTTGAAAATTTTATTTTTAAGTAATCTCTACACCCAATGTGGTGCTTAAACTCACAACCCCGAGATCAAGAGTCACATGCCCCACCAACTGAGTTAGACATGCCCAGAACCTTTCTTCTTAAGGCAGCATGGATGATTTTGCTTACTAAGGTCAGGAAGTTCCTGGAAAGAAAGATAAAAATTAGTATTTCGAGGGGCGCCTGGGTGGCTCAGTCGGTTAAAGCGCCCCTCTCTTGGTTTTGGCTCAGATCATTATCTCAGGGTCCTGAGAGTGAGCCCCACATTGGACTCCGAGCTCAGTGGGGAGTCTGCTGGAGTTTCCTTCCCCTCTCTCTACCCACCTCCCCGCTTGCACGTGTGTGTGTGTGCACGTGAGCTCTCTCTAAGATGAATAAATAAATCTTAAAAAAAATCAGTATTTTGAGAATTTTTTTCCTACTCACATAAAAGCAACTTGCTAAATAATTTCTTACCTTTAGTGGAATTTCTGAAATAGTACAATCAGAAATAACCCTACTTTAAAAAAAAAAAAAAAGGAAAAGGAATAACCCCTACTTTGTTAGGTGTCCTGGCTGGTTTTGTGTGGACAACATGGTTCCTCCTTGTGTGGGTTTGGGAAGTGCTTCCTCACACCCACTCTCAGGAAAGCCGAGCCTTTGCTAAGGGGCCTCTGGTATGCCTTGGCCCAAAGTATCCGAACTAACTTGAGGTGTGGGAAGAAGGCTATTTCCCTACTTCTATTAACACCCCCAGGTCCTGGGGAAGGCCCCTAAAGCACCCGTTCCAAGTGAGACGTGCCGACAGCAGAGCCGGCAAGCGATGGGCTGGCTGTGAGCCCGTGAGAATGTCCAGGGCAGGACTGCAAGGAAACATCAGATAAGAGGACAGGATCGTGGGTGTTCAGCAGCACGGGACAGGCGCTGGTTCCACATGAACTCTCTCTTGGTATGAGGCTTTCTCCAAGCCGCCTGAGCCCTGGAGAATTCCAAACCTCCACGAAGGGGAAGCTCACAGTTTTGCCACCTGGGATTTCCCTTCAGGAGCCGTTCACCCCCCAGCTAGCAGAGAAGGCCATGGGCTCTGCCACCCTTCCACTCAGAGGGACGTCTCGCTTGTCCCCCGTGGCCTGCCCCGCTGTTCTCGATTTAGGGAGTGGAGGCCAAGGAAAGGCACGTGTAAGAAGATTTGTGGCCACGTTTTCCTCACCCCACCTGGGGGCCCCAGGTCTGACAAGCAGGCGTGTGCCTGTGGGATTATGACGAGAATGCATGTAATCAGAGCTGCCCCAGAAATCTGGTATCCATTGTGGCCAGGGCTCGGAGCGGTGAGATCCAGCTGTGATGGTCCTCATGGCCCTCACTGCTGCCTTTGCTGATGCTGTCGTCCAGGTGACGTTCACATGACAATGGGCATCTGTGGGCGATGCCAGAGGCCCTGAGGGGGCCCACTGAATAATCAAGCCTTGATGCAACCCCAACGTTAGTTAGGGTTTTCCGTGAGGATGCTTTCCAAAAGCCGTGTTGGCAGTGGGAGGCCATATCCGGTCTTTTAGATTAGCAATATGTATATATATATATTTTTTCTAAGTAGGCTCCATGCTAGGCATGGAGCCTAACAGGGGGCTTGAACTCACAACCCTGAGATCAAGACCTGAGCTGAGATCAAGAGTCACATGCTCAACCAACTGAGCCACCCAGGCACCCCAGTAATATATTTTTTTAAATGATAATATTTGCTGTGGTGGAGGGTGAAAGTGAGGTGGGTACTGCAGGTAGGAGTATATGTTAATGAAACTTTTATGAAAAGGAATTTGCCAGTTTGTATAAGGAAGAAGCCTTAAAAAAATGAGGCAGATTTCAAGACGGCTCTGTTACACATATTCTGTCTCACGTTGCACTTTGACCAGGTAATTCCCTCTGTAACAGTCTCCTCTCAGGAAATGATCAGTTGTAGGGACAAAGATTTGTGATGTTTTTGTCAGTATTGTGAATGTCAAAATGCGGAAATTTACTTCAGTGTCTAATTGTAAAGGAATGGGTGAATCAATCACATTAAACATTAAATTAGTCACATACACTCACATATTATTTCTCCACAAAAAACGACCTATCTAGAGAAAATACATAGTTCACAAAGAAGAAAGTACAGTTCCTCTTAAAAACATGAAAAGCTCTGACTCAGTGCGGGGTGGGAACATGTGAACATGAGTACCGGGTGAGGATTATCAAGGCCATCTAGGAGGCCCACAGACTCTGCAGGCGGGAGGGAAAATTCCGCAGCCTTCTTGCAAGATGATTGGCCATTTCTACCAAATTTTAAATGTACAAACTTTTAGACTCAGCAATTCTACTTTTAGGAATTTATCTACAGATACCTTTGCATTTGTGTCTAATGATTTGTATTTCGATGGCAAGAGCTGGGGGGCAACCCAAGCGTCTACCAGGAGAGCATTGGGCAGATACGGTGTGTCCACTTAGGAAGCACAGTGCCTCTATTCGGCTGTTAATGAGAACGAGGGAGTTCATTTAGTTCACGACTGCTGTGGAGCTCTATTCTAAATATACTAAATGAAAAAAGTATGGCACGTGTGTGTGTGTTTAAAGTTATAGACTATCTCAGGAATAACATAAAAAGTTATTAATGGCTATTTTGGGGAATAGGAGGGAAAGGAAAACTTATTATTTGCATTAGGTTCTTTGATATCTTTCAAATTGTGTACTGTGTAGACATAAAAGCCATTTAGAAATTAATAGAAAATAAAATAAAATTTAAAAGCAAAAAAGAAACAGAAATATCTTTAAAAATTACTGGGAGAATGCTCATAGAATAAAAAGAAAAAGAAAAAAACCCACCATATGTATAGTATAATCTCATTTTTTGTTTGTTTTGTTTTTTTTTAGTGGGGGAAGGGCAGAGGGAGAGAGAGAGAATCCTAAGCAGGCTCCACACTCAGTGTGGAGGGATTTCATGACCCTGAGATCATGACTTGAGCGGAAATCAAGAGTCAGATGCTTAACTGACTGAGCCAATCAGGCGCCCCTTGTTTTTAAAATAATGAACATAGAAAAAAGACTGAAAGGAACACACCAAAATGACACGGAATGATACATAAAGTTTTTTTCTTAATATTTCTGTTTATTTCCAGATTTTAGGCAATGACTACATATATTATTTCTGTAATCAGAACAAAAAGAAGACAGCTTATCTCTGGTTAATGAGATTAACCAGATTTTCTTTATCATTCTTTTTGTTATTTTTTCATAATGGTGTTGTACTATTTTAAATATGAAAGAGAAAAAAAAGATTTAAAAACTCTGATTTGGAACCCTGGATCAGAATATTCGAAAACTATGTTTGGGGCTGCTGAGCAGCGCCCTGTGGAGAGGCTTCCATCCCTGGCAGTCTCTGGCCAGACTGGGCTTGGCCACCTGGGGACTACCCACTGGTCCTGGAGAGCAGGGGAGAGAGCTCGCCCTTTCTCAGTGCTGGGTACCACTGTTTCCCAAGCAACGACCTCTCTGTTCAAGCAGCCCACATTTGCTACTGCAGGGGGATCCTGGGAGTGAGGAGAAGTGGCGTGGGGGGAGAGGTGGGAGGAGCCAGAAAGGCAGGGGCCAAGGGAGAAATCCAGGCGCAGAGCAGGTTTCAGGCTTCGAACATCTGGGGTGTAGTGTTCTAGGCTGCTTGGAACTCATCCTAACTCATGCTCTTTTGCTTTCCCAGATTGCTTGCGGTTTCTTGAGTATCTCCCATTCTGGAATTCTTTGCCTGCTCCATCTTCCCAGGGTTCTTCCACAGACCATGAGTATCCTCGGATGTGAAATTCCTGGCACAGAACTCTGGCCTGTTGGAATAGCTGTTTTTCTATCAAATAGCAGCCATTTAAATGTAGTGTGTTAAATTCAACAGCGTGAAAACAAAGGGCAGAGGAAAGACAATTCCTGGGTACTAATCTGAGGTGGCTGCCATGAACTGTTGTCTAGGTGGTAGAGTGCCCGTCTTCCATTCATAAAGTAGATACAATTAATTTGCATATTTAGTACAGCAATTTTTTTGGCTGTAAATTGCTTAACAAAGTTAGTGTATTATGACAATTTTCAGGCATATAGAAGAAAAGTGTCTTGAGAAGGGGCACTTTTTTCTAATTGGTTATTTGGGTCAGTAGCAGACTTGTTAGCAAATGCAGAATTTTAATTCAGGGGACACCTCTCACCCTTGTGCACAAACCAGCCCAATCTGCTGTGAAACTCCTGGAGGTGAGCCTGGGTGACTGGACATCAGTAAAAAGATAGTTTCAGCTGCATATTTACAAATGCTGAGAAGGAGGCAGAACCATGGGTCTTTTTTGCATCTTTGAATGTTCATGGGAGAAGCTGTCAGTTCTGGCTTCCCCAGTCATGAGAACTGCATGCTGATGTGTGGATTTCAAAGCACTTATTGAGACCTAGGGGCTCTATTAAGCAGAAATTGCTGCCTGACTCGGCAAGCTTCAGTAACTTGGTCGCTATGGTGTTTAATCCTGACTCACGGACCCACGCGCTCCCTCCCAGATTGTAGAACATAGATTCTGTGATTGGCCACATCTGACTGCTCACATCCTTTGCACCTTGTGTGAGTATGTGTGTTTGTACAAGCATACGTGCAAGCTCACTCATGTGTATAATGAATGCACATTGGCTTCCCTCTAAAATTCTCACTGAAACACTGATACAAATTACTTTTGGCCACATTCAGTTTCAAGGTGGGAAAAGCCAGTTTGCTCTGCTGAGATAAATACAGCTGAAACGTGTCAGCAACCGTGGGTTGCCGTGTTTGGGAAGGAGTTTTAGTAATGAGGACCCTAGGTCTGGAAATGGCCCCACTGCACAAGGCCTGTTTCTTTCTTCCTTCTCTCTTTGCTCTCCACCTCCTCAGTAAGCTATTAGCAGAAGGAGCAGAGAGTCACAGAAATGCCTGGTTCCCCTGGTGCCCTTCTATCTCCTTTAAGGAGAGACCTAAAACTCCTTCTCTCACAAACTCTTCTGGGGCTCGCACCCTGATGTTCTACCTGAGCAACCCGAAACCCGCTTGCTGAATTCTATAGCCCTGTATATTTTGCTGGTTGCCGAATATCTTAGAGGAGAAGATGTATCGAATTCAGTATTCCCCGCCCCCTCCGACTGATCACATTAGTCATCTTCCCCATTTACCTCTGCCTTCTCCTCCTCCCATATTTGCTCAGTGGCTGTGAGTTCGTGCCAGCAGAATTCCCATCACAGGGGCTGTCATGGACCAAAGGCCCAGCCTCGGCGCTCTGAGACTCGCCGCCGTGTGCGCCTGGGGACCGTACTCCCCCATGGGCTGCTCCCGGGAAAGACTGAGCGTGGCAAAGATACTAGGGCACATCCATTCCTGCTTGCCGAGGGACATCTCTGACAACTGACCTGGGCTTACGGGCTCCCTGATGGCCCTGCGGAGTCTCCCATAGACTGCATGGCCGTTGAATGCTTTTGTCCAAACTTCGCTCCCTCACTCCAGCATGGGGGAGGTGTCTCTTGTGTTTGTGATCTGAAGGCTCTCTCAGGTTTTCACAGCTCCTTCTCCATTTCCTTACATGAAAATCTTTGCATATTTAATTCCATCTTGGCATCTCTTTCTCAAGGACCCAGCCTAACAAAAGTAGTACAATGAGTCGGGTAATAGCACTATCTGCCCCTTTCATTTTGGGAGGAGCGGCTTCTTGTCCTCGCCGGCATAGATGCTTATTCTGCATGTGGGTTTGCCTTCCCAGCCTCTGGATGGTGTGGTAAGTGACATGATTGGGGCTTGCTCTTGCCAGAGGACACAGCAAGGGTCCTATGAAGTATAGGGCATTAACATCAAGACCCTCTTTCATCAAAAGTCACCGTGAAGAAATTGAAAAAATGAAATCCACACAATGGGAAAAGATATTTACATGCATCTGTATGTATGTGACTTGTATACAGAGACAGCTCATAGAAAAGTGGGCACAGGACTTGAATAGGCACCTCGCACAAGAATATCAGTGTGGTCAGTAAACATTTGAAATGATGTTCAACTCCACTAGTCATTTGGAAAATGTAAATTAAAGCCTCAGTGTGATGCCATTAGAAACAGCTAACATGAAAACACAAGCGTGAACAAGTCACTGGAGTCGAGAAACTAGAACTCTCACTCTGCTGGTGGAAGGTGTATACTGGAGTAACTATTTTGGAAAACTGTTTGACGGTATCTACTAAATTGTATATGCACATTTCCCATGACCAACAATTCTGTGTGTACGTAAGCTCACTAAAAGGGAGTAAGAACATTCCTGGCTGCACTATTCATAATGCCAAAAGTAAGTCATGGTGCAAATGTATATTGATAGAAGAATGGATTGATACGCTGTGTTTGTATGTTCGTGCAGTAGAATATAGCAGTGAGGACAAATGAACTACAGTGACATACAACACGGACACTCACAGACCATGCTGAATAAAAGAAACACACAGAGTGTAAGGGATGATGATTCCATTTGTAAAACTCGTCCAGACTTAGAAATCAGGAGAGTGGTTATCCCTGGGGGGTGAACAGCGACTGGACTGACCAAGAAGGTGGCTTCTGGGGTGGTGGCAAGTTAGGTTTCATGATCAGAGTGCTAATTACACGGATGGTTCACTTTATCAAAAGTCATCAAGCTGTACTAGGATTGGTGCACCTTTCCTGGAGGAATATTTTGGTAAATGTTTTGGTAAAATTTACCCAGATTTTTACTTTTTTCCTCAATATTTTCATTACCAACAATTCAGAAGAATAGACTAAAAAAAGACTATCCATTCTGAACATTTTACCGTTACATACAGAACCTTTTCTGTATATGCTCAGATATCCTCTCCAGATCCTCCTCCAGATAAAATCAGGACCACGTTCTAGATGCTGTTTTGAAACTGCTTTTTGCAACATCGATATGTTCAACTATGTACGTCGTAGCCAGCATTCCATGTCATTGACATTCTTCCACAGCATTTAAAGAGCTGCTAGTTGCCCATTGAGTTGAACTTGAATTATCTGTATAAGAACTCATTTTTCAAGTTTAAGGTTTTCCAATCTTTCAGTATTATAAGCAATAATGTGATGGTCATTCCCGTAGCTACATCTTTGCCCCACATCCATGATTATGTCTAGGACTTCAAGTCCTAGAAGTTGTGTGTCCGGATAGAAAGGGTGAGTACACTCTTGAGGTTGAGACATCCCATGGTTAATTTTTTTAACAACTGAATAATAGTTTGCATGGAGAGCATATTTTGAAATGGTGGCTCTTGGCAACCTTAGGGCAACAACAATGAAGACAATGACACTGTTAATAACGATTATGGTGCCACTTACATCATTTACTTCCCACCCAAAACCTGGCTAGGTGGGTATGAATAGCTGGGTTGTACAGGTGAGAAGACAGGTTCAAGTGAAGGACCTGATTCAGGTTCTCTCAGAAGAGCGCTGGGTTCAAAGCCAGGCCTGTCCAACACTGAAGCCCTCTGCCCACACTCAGTGCTGTTTCCCAGGCAATGGCGAGTCCCTTGGCTGAGTTGTACCAGGGAGTCCGACTAGACCACTGATTACTGTAAGTAAGTATTACAGTACTTAATAACAATCATAGTGAGACCTAATGCTCAATGTATGTTATGAGACGGGAGCAGGAAAGAAGGCTTGACACTGAAAAAGGGAATGAGTCTGGAAAGGTGGGTGCATGTGCGGAGGAATTCTGAGTGTGAGGGAGGTTACCAGAAGATAAAAAGTTGAAATCCTGTGTCAAACCTCTTGATGACATGTCACAAGCTTGTACAAGCCACCTCAGCTCCCAGGGCACCGGGCTGTTTGGTCTCATTCCCCTGGAGTAAGATTGATAAGCACATTCCACCGAGACCAGATGTAGCTGGGAGAGGCCAGAAGCCAGTTTACGAGAAGACACAGAGGGAGTGGAGAGGTTTGTGCAAGCTTTTTGATTGTGTCTCAAGAGTTTTTATGAAAGGCCAAGCGAGTGAAACCTTGGGGAGGTTCCAGTGAAATGCTGGATTAAGCTACATCCATTTTTTCCATGACTGGAAAAATTAGGGCTGGCTACTCAGAAATAGCAAGAAAGTGTGTGTGTGTGTGTGTGTGTGTGCGCATCTGTGAAGGATTTGCTGTGATTGACAAGTTTGGGGGAAATGGGATGTATACGCCTATTGACAGTTGGTTCTTCATCCTTCTGCCTGCTGACCTGGGTAGGTATGGGGAAGAGGCAACGTGGAGAATTAGGAGAGGAGCTGGAATGCCACATATCTTGTTTCTAATCCAAATTTAGCCACCGCTTAGCTTCACATAAAACTAACAACAACTAACCCGTATTTCAGGATCTGTGCTAAGTGCATCTTCTGGATCTCATTTGAATTTCAAAACCACGCCACAACAAAGGTCCTCCCATTGTCCCTGTTGTACAGATGAGGGTACTGAGGCTCCAAGACTTGGGAAACCCCCTGGAGATCTTATAAGATTTACTAAGAGGCAGGTTTGAGCTGAGGCCCATCTAAATCCACATTCCTGGTCTCCTGAATGGCATGATGTGGAGAGACTATTGTGAGCCAGGCCTCAGCTTCCTTTCCTTTAAGGTGGCAATAAACACATCAAGCACAGCGCATTGTCTGGAGCCCTAAGTTAAGTCTGGTATTTTACCGAACTCTGGCACATGATAGGTCCTCATTGACTCTCTTTTTCTCCCTGCTCAGGACTTTGAGAGAGGAGAGAGGGTATATAAAAAGCATACCAAACCGAAGAAGCTGAAAACTTCTGGTGGGTTGGATGATGCTAGGTTGGCTAGGGAGCAATGCTATAAACAAGAAGAAAGGTTCAGATTCAACCAGGAGTAGGAATAGGAGGAGATCACTGGGCTCAGCTCTCTGCATATACTGACCTCACCACAAACTGTGGGGACGATGGGACTGAGTCTAATTGTCAAATGGGGAAATGATGCCCGTGAAGACCAAGGATCTTGCCCTAAGTCATGTGGCTGGGATTCTCTCCAAGGAGTGAGCATGACTTCTAGGTTTTTATTATAATTTTTTATTGAGAAAAAATTCACATACCATGAAATTCACCTTTTGAAGCGTACAATTCACGAAGAAGTGCAACCATCACCACCATATAACTATCTAATTCCCAGAGTGAATAATTGACATATAAAATTATGTTAGTTTCAGGTATACAACATAATGATTCAATATCTGTGTATATTGAGAAATTATTGCCACAGTACGTCTAGTCAGCATTGTTACCATACAGAATTACAATTTTTTTCTTGTGATGAGAACTTTTCAGATCTATTCTTAGCAACTTTCAAATATATATTATAAACTATAGTCACCATAATGTACATGACATCCCCATGACTGATTTATTTTATAACTGGAAGTTTGTACCTTTTTCCCATCTTCACCCACTGCTCCCCCATCCTCACTGTATCCCCGGACTCCCAATCACCAATCTGTTTTCTGTATCTATGAGCTTGGCTTTTTACATTCCATAGATAAGTGAGATCATATGGTATTTGTCTTTCTCTGACTTATTTCACTCGTCTAATGCCCTCAAGGTTCATTCATGTTGTCACAAATGACAAGATTTCATTTGTTTTTTATGGCTGTATGTGTGTATATATATATCACATTTTCTTTATTTATCGATGGAAGTTTCGATTATTTCTCTATCTTGGCTGTTGTAACAATGCTGCAGTGAACATTGGGGTGCATATGTCTTTTTGAGTTAGTGTTTTCGTTTTCCTCAGATAAATAGCCAGGAGTGAAATTGCCAGGCCATAGGGTAGCTCTATTTTTAATTTTTTGAGGACCCTCCATACTGTCTTCCACAGTGGCTGCACCAGTTTGCATTCCCACCAACAGTGCAAGACGGTTCCTTTTTCTCCACATCCTCACCAACACCTGTTGTTTCTTGTCTCTTTGATACAAGCCATTCTAAGAGGCATGAGGTAACATCTCATTGTGGTTTTAATGTGCATTTTTCTGTTGATTAGTGATATTAAGCACCGTTTCATGTATCTATTGGCCATCTGTATGTCTTTGGAAAAATGTCTATTCAGATATGCCCATTTTTAAATCAAATTGTTTGGGGTTTTTTTGCTATTGAGTTGTATGTGTTCTTTTTTTTTTTTTAAGAGAGGGAGGGAGGGAGAGAGAGAGAGAGAGAGAAGGGGAAGGGCAGAAGGAGAGAGAGAATCCTAAGCAGGCTCCAAGGCCAGCACAGAGCCTGACATGGGGCTTGATCTCACAACCCTGAGATCATGACCTGAGCCAAAATCAAGAGTCAGACACTTAACTAACTGAGCTACCAGGCACCCCATATGCATTATTTATATATTTTGGGTATTAACTCCTTATCAGGTATATGATTTGCAAATATCTTCTCCCATTCACCTTGCTGTTGGTTTCCTTTGCTGTGCAGAAGCTTTTTAGTTTGATGTTTATTTGTTTACTTTTTCTTTTGTTGCTTTTGCTTCTGGTGTCAGATTAAAAAAAATCATTGTCAAGACTTATGTCAGGGAGCTTACTGCCAACTTTTTTTCTTCAAAGAGCTTTATGGTTTCAGGCCTTACATTCAAGTCTAATCCATTTGAGTTAATTTTTGTGTGTGGTGTAAGAGAGTGGTTCAGTTTCATTCTTTTGCGTGTGGCTGTCCAGTTTTCCCAACACCATTTATTGAGGAGACTATCCGTTGCCCATTGTATATTCTCCACTCCTTTGTTGTAATTTACCATATATGATTGGGTTTATTTCTGGGCTCCCTATTCTGTTCCATTGTGATGACTTTTCCTCCTTACTCTCACCTTGTGCCTTGACAAGCTCCTCCACGTCAATGCTGACTGGCTAGGAGAGGTGAGACAGACGCCCTGGTCTTGTTCTTGACCTTAGAGGCAAAGTAGTCAGTCTTTGTGCATTAACTATGATGTTGGTTGTGAGTTTCTTACAGATGCCTTTAATTGGGTTGAGGAAGTTCCCCTCTATTTCTACTTTGTTCTTATCATGAGAAGGTGTTGGATTTTGTTACTGCTTTCCCTGCATCTTTTGAGATGATAATGTGGTTTTGTCCCATCATTAATGTGGTGTATTATATTGATTAATTTTCATAGATTGAACCAACCTTGAATTCCTGGCATAAATTTCATTCTGGCATGGTTCATGCTGCTGAATTTGGTTTGCCTGTGTCTTGTTCAGGATTTTTGTATCTATATTCGTGGAGGATATAATTTCTTTCTTGTGATTTGTTTATTTTTGCTATCAGGATAATGCTGGCCTCAAAGAATGAGTTAGGGAGTGCTCCTTCCTCTTCTATTATTGTTGAATTATCTATTTCTTCTTTCAAATCTGTCAGTTTTTACTTCATGTATTTTGGGGAGCCAGTAATTGATAAAAATAGAACTTTGTTTTATGCATGGTGGGCCAATACATGGAATATAACTGGCACCCAAGTGTTTATGCTTGTAGATCAGATATTCCAAAGTGCCAAAGAAGATGCCATCATAATGTAGAGTAGGCAAATTGAGTACAGAGCCAAGCCCATGTGTATAATGCATGTTTAGCCTGGTTTAGACAGAAAACCCATCTTGTTGCAATTACTTACAAGGGAATCTCCAAACATAATTTCTTCCCATCTGCAGACTGTCTTTGAAACTTCTGACTTGAACTATATCTCACTCCTTATTTGATCCTCTTGGATTCTCTTGGCTATAGACCACCGAGCTTGTTCTTCTATTTCTCCCCCTTTGAGTCAACACATATCTTTCTTGTTTGTGATTGTTTCTAGTCCGATTTTTTTGTCTCTCTTCAACCAATGCATATGGAAATGGTTCAAGGAACTCACCTTCTAGTTATCTCTTGCCCTACAAATGTCTTCTTTCAGGAGACCTTTCAGGAGAGTCCAAGCCTAAAATATCTGTGGAGGGTGCAGATAGTTTGATGGGTGTTGAGTAAGAGAGAAGTAAGTTATGCTGAATCACACTGTGTAATTTCATGGGCCAGGCATAGAGTTGAGTTAAGCCTTGAAGTATAGGAAAAACTCTCCTGCAGAGGAAAGGAGGGGTCATTCCAGCTTTAAGAAACAAGGTAAGAGGTTCCTAGACCTAAGTAGATATATGTTGCATGTGTGTAGCATTGAAAAGATAACCTGATTGGAGATGTGCATGGAAAATTTAGGGAACCATGCAGAGCATCTTTAGAACTTGGAATGGCTTTAGAGTTCTAGTCCACCATTCCCTGAACTACATTTCTTAGTACACTTGTATCCCCCTAAATATTAATAAATGTCTCCCAATTAAAAAAAATTAAGAACTGTGGTCAAATCCACATGGTGAATACTCTTCAACAAGTGTTTATGGCAGGATGTCTCAAAGTCAAAGCAAATATGCTTTATGAATCTCTGAAGGGAGATGCAGTATCCAATATTTCTCTACCTTATTTGGCCATGGAGTCCTATTTTCAAGAAGATTCAAGCAACATAGTCAAGATACAATGTTCCATAAAGTACAGACAGTAAAATGTTGATCTAATCCAACTCTCTTACTTTTCAAATGTGGCCTGAGGGAAAGAAGTGTATCCTTGGGGCACGTGGGTGGCTCAGTCGGTTAAGCATCTCCCTTTGGCTCAGGTCATGATCCAGGGTCCTGGGTTTGAGCCCCACATCGGGCTCCCTGCTCAGTGGGGAGTCTGCTTCTCCTTCTCCCTCTGCTCCTCCCCCTGCTCATGCTCTCTTGCTCTTTCTCAAATAAAAAACAAAATCTTAAAAAAAACAAACAAACGTGCATCCTTAAGGTCATAGATTAAGTCAGAGTCTGTGCTGGTACTAGAATCCAGGTCTCCAGACTCTGGACGAAGACAAATTGTGGTGGATGTTGGTTGCCGTGTATATCAGTTGGGGAGAACTTTAGGTACTATAACAAACAATGCCAAAATTTCAGTGTGTTAGCTCAACAGAAGTTTATTTTTTATTCATGTGGTAGTCCAGTATGGGAGTTTGTGGTCAGTGGGTAGTTTGCTTCCCTGTGGCTAACTGGAAACTCAGGATCCTAGAAGAAATGGTGTGGCTCTATTACCCCAGGGGTTGCAGACTAGACAGAGAAGCCCCACCTGCTCTTTAAAGGCCCTGACCCAAGAGGAAAGATAGTGCAGTAGTAGTAAGAGTATGGTCTCTGGATTAGATTTCCTGGGCTGGAATCCCATCTCTGACTTAATGGCAGTTTTCTTCCGTATTATTCAACTATTCAGACCCTCAGTTTCTTCATCTGTAAAATGGAAACAATAGAAGAACTTACCTTATAGGATTGTTATGTGCAGTACTGAGTTAATGTTTGTCACTTATTTGTACCTTGCACATAGTATGTGCTTATAAGTGTTTAATTTTCCTTTAAAAAAAAAAAAGATTTATTTATTTATTTTTAGAGAGAGAGAGAGCGCGAGAACGAACGGGAAAGGGAGGGGCAGAGGGAGAGAATCTTTCAAGCAGTCTCTCCACTCAGTGAGAAGCCGGATGCGGGGCTCGGTCCCACAACCGTGAGAT
Organism: Mirounga leonina; assembly: GCF_011800145.1. Taxonomy (NCBI): domain Eukaryota; kingdom Metazoa; phylum Chordata; class Mammalia; order Carnivora; family Phocidae; genus Mirounga; species Mirounga leonina. The sequence continues at coordinate 4,868,091 of NW_023270852.1, forward strand.
CATGACCTGAGCCAAAACCCAGAGTCAGATGCTTAACTGACTGAGCCACCCAGGTGCCCCTGCTTATAAGTGTTTTCGAAATAATATAAACAACAACAACCATCACAGCATAAAAAAATGTACTCCTGTTCTATACTTGGCTGCAGAGAGAGCCGGGCAGCTGCTTCCTAGTGGCAACTGCACACCCTCAAAGGGGAAAGAGGATTTTTCAAATTTTTGTTAGAGAGCTAGTCACCTTTGCCAATCCAAACATTAGAATTTAAATCTGAACAGATAGCTAATGGAAATTTTAAAGGTTTTGAGCAGAGAGGTGAAATAATAAACCACGCCAGATATTTCCTTCCTATCTCAAATACCTATCTTATTTAGTAAAATTTGAGTTGGTAAAGATAAAATTGTGTATATTATTCTAGACTGTGAATATGTCTGATTGAGAATATGTGAATTTTCAACTGTGACAAGGAGTTAAAAATAAAACAGGGGGCACCTGGGTGACTCCGTCAGTTAAGGGCCTGGCTCTTGGTTTCGGTTCAGGTCAAGATCTAGGGATGTGGGATCAAGTCGTCATCCCCCCCGCCCCTCCCCGAAGATTGCTCTCTTTTAGGCTTCAGTCAGCCTTAGAAACAGAGGTGACTTATAGCTCTGCTTGGCAATCAACATCTTCCCAGGGAAAGACTTGACTTTTCCTCTGAATATTTTTTAAAAATCTAAGGCTAATTATGTTTAATGCACTGGTACAATTTGGTTATTGGTTTATTGGATATTATCTAACTGATAGGATTTCTTCCTATTTTGTAGACTGAAATCTCTTTAACATGATAATTATTACTGGACAATACAGCATTCAGTTTATTCTGCAGGTAATCATGCTGTAATATCAGACATTGCTTTTTGCGATCAATGGAGATTATTTTTTTCATTATAACAGAACGAAATACTAATTTTCGGAGCCACAATAGAAAGATAATGTCCAATGGAGCCATTGTTGGTTTAGGCAGCTGATTTCAGATCACTAGCTAGTACTGTTTGCTGAATCACAATAGAGTCAGGTGCCAAAGCCATTTTTGTAGATAAAGATACTGATGTAAAATACACACCTAACCTGAGGGAATTACTGAATGAGCCACATGCTTTCCATATATCAGCTGAAATACAGAATTGGTCCCGCTGTCTTCTTGGTCCGTAGATAATTAGATTGGGAAAAAGTCTTCATAGACTCATCTGATATCCAGTATCTGGTGTCTAAGTTTAGTATATGATCACTTGTCACGTCCCCGAATCACTAATGGACATGTATGGGAAGGTGTTAGTCCTTTTGTTGATATGATATTTATTATTTTAAAAATTGCAAAGAGAACTGAGCTATGAGAGTCAATTCAGCAAATACTTTCTGAGCACCTACTTTTTCTGCTGATTATAAGCAAAAGCCCTCACTGCAATGGATGTGCTTCCTCTGGAAATGAGGGGCAGTGAGTGAGAAAGATAGAATTTAAGTGGTATGCTTATCAGGTCCCCCTACACACATTAAAGTTTTAAAAATGCTGTCTTAGAATTCAGTTGTATTATGAATGTGTTTATATTTTTAGCTTTTTATTGACATCTAGTTGTTTAATTCCTCCAACATTGTTGTTGTTGTTGTTTTTTCAAGTTTTCCTTGGCTCTTCTCAGTTTTTGCTTCTTTTTTTTTTTTTTAAAGATTTATTTATTTATTTATTTTAGAGAGAGAGAGAGAGTGAGAGCGCAAGAGGGGGTAGGGTTAGAGGGAGAATCAGACTCCCCGCCAAGCAGGGAGCCCAATGTGGGACTCGATCCCGGGACTCCGGGATCATGACCTGAGCTGAAGGCAGCCGCTTAACCAACTGAGCCACCCAGGCACCCAGTTTTTGCTTCTTCATATACATTTTATTTATTTATTTATTTATTTATTTATTTATTTATTTATTTATTT